>NC_061115.1:21332956-21491121 GCF_002878395.1 Capsicum annuum | reverse complement strand
CAAGCCCTCCTTCTTCCCGCCCAAAATAAAACATTGTGCCTCCTTACTCTCGCCTTACGCACACTCCCTGAAAAACAATTTCCTTCTACCCACGAGAGAATTGATTTTGATGCACGTCGTCAAAGGCTTCATGACCTAGAGAAAATGTTGGATGAGAAACTGCGTTCTAAAGGCATTTACGACTTGAGGTATGAGAAACTGCGTCTACTTCCAAAAGTTAATTTACCTCCAAGATACATAGTTCCAAAGTTTAACATGTTTGATGGGCGTGGAGATCCAATCATACATCTAACGGACTACTGTGGAAAACTAGTAAGCATAGGACATAATGAGGCTCTTCTGATGAGATTATTTGTTCAAAGCCTATCAGGGATGGCACTCACATGGTTCGCGCAATAAGATTTCGACAAATGGCACAATTGGGAAGAACTAGCTCAAGATTTTGTAAGGCAATATAATTTTAACATCAACAGTAGTCCAATAATGTGGAATTTACTTGAGGTAAAAAGAATGGACCATGAATCTTTTGAGGAATATACAATACGATGGCGATTGGAAGCTTCTAAGATACGTCCTTCTGTGCCTGAAGAAGAGTTGGTCCAAATTTTCCTCAAATCACTAGACGGAATATACTTTTAGAAAATGTTCTTCCTAATCGGCCACAGTTTTGCTAGTCTAATTTCGATTGGAAAGAAATTAGAATACAAAATTTGAGTGGGGAAAATTATTGATGATTCTGCAAAGTTGGCCACTTTTCAACCAAAGTGTCCATCCGAGGAGGGAGAAGAGGATTCATCACCTTTCATACCTCAAACACAAGTCTACCCAAATAACTAAGGAATTCATGCCATTTTTTATTCTCGTGGGATACATATTGAACCTTATGACTCACAAGATTTTCAAAACAAGGCTTTTTAGATCCAACCCTACTCTATCCAGAAAGGTTCTCAAAATGAAGCTTCTCGAACACTACCCAACTTTCAACAAGGACCTTATCCAGTACACAATACTTTCCATCAATTGGAAAGAGTGAGGTCTCGAGCTTTTACTCCCTTGACTGAGCCCTTGGCAGACATATTTGAAGGATTGAGGGCCCAAGGTATCGTGAAACCAAGAAGATTAAGGGCCCAAGGTATCGATAAATAATTTTCAGCCTTCCTATTTTTCTTTCCGTATATTTCATTAATTTATGCTTAGTGAAACAATTGTCAGCTACTACGTATTAAAAAAAATGACTTTTTATTTCTCTATCAAAGTCATGGTGTGGTTTTTGACTTTCACAATTTAAACTAGACATGACATTTTACTCTTTGTACTATCTCCTAATCTATAGTTAGAGGAAAAGTAAAAAGAATCACGAGTTCTGATTTTCATATTTTTAATTAATTTGATACATTTTCGGGAGTACCACGTACCAAAAGTTTAAAAAGCAGAGACTATGCATACATACACAAATATTTTTTTTATTTTTCACTTGTCTTTAAAAATTATAATGTTATTATTTTCACTTAAAACCGACCTCCAATTAAAATTGTTGCTAAGTTGAACGAGCGCGATTAATGATATCGTGACATCGTTTCTATAAAGCAACAAATATTTTTTTTAAGAAACAAAAAACTCTCTTATATTTTTTTAAGTTTTGAATATTATTCCTCTATCAAAATAAGTTAGTTACTGTGCATTTTTCTTATTTCTTTACTTATGTGGCGTAGTTTAAAATTTTTCCTTTGCTTGATAATTTTTGTTATGATTTATGTCACTTCTTTTTCCTCACTTGTCTTATTTACATATTTTTATCAATTTTATCGCTTAGATAATTAATAATTAGAAATGACAAAAATAGCTTGTATTTGTTTATTAATTACGTTATCACTTAGTTAACATTTAAGTTAAGAAAAGAAGAGGTCTTTATTTGATCACATAGAATCCTCACGTAAAGTACGAATTCGGTTGGGAACCACCTTTGTGGACCTTAAAAAAGTTGTCGCGTCGAATCCCGCTTTACACGAGGAAAATGGGGCGTGACAGACAGGATCTTACGCGTGGTGGTGGTCGAGTTGGGCCTCATCCAACTAGGCCTCAAAATTTTTTAGATCGCTGCGAGAAGATACTGATTACTTTGGGATAGAAGGAGACTCGTGGTGTAGAATTTACTACTTTTCTATTATTAGGGTCTCCCGAGGTTTGGTGGACTTCCGTTTTGAGGTGCAGACAAGCAGGGCTACCACCAATTACTTAGTCAGAGTTTTCAGCTATGTTCTTGGATAGATTTATTCCATTGAGAAAACAAGATGACATGAGATGCCAGTTTAATGAGTTACAACAGGGATCCGTGATAGTCACCGAGTACAAAGATAAGTTTACTAAGTTGTTCAGGTATGTTCCATCTTTAGTTGCAGATCAGAGGGAGAAAGTAAGACAATTTATGGATGGACTTGAGGCTAGTTATCATGGTCTAGTGATACGCGATGTCTAATGGATCCTATTCTGAGGTGTTTGACACTGTTCTCCGTTCTGAGTCCTATTAGGAGATGGAAAGGGTTAATCGAGAAAATAAGAAGGCATGTAACTCAGGTGGGATTAGTGGTTCTCCATCTGGGAGCAAGCGTAATTTTGATCATGGACATTCTAGGCTTACGCAGTCAGAGTCAGTGGGCCAATCTTCAAGGAATAGTTATCCATCTAGATAAGGACCGCAACAGCAGATACATGGGAAGGGTAGCGGTTTCTTTCAATACGGGCATCGTTCAAAATGTTCTAATTGTGGCAGGAATCATAGTGGACGTTGTTTTAGAGTTGGCGGTCTTTGTTATACTTGTGGTGAAAGAGGACACTTTGCTAAGTTTTGTCCTAAGGGAGATTCTGGATCTAGTCAAGCTACTCCTCAAATGCAGAGAGATGTAGCAGGTACTCATGCCCACACTCAGCCAGCTAGGATTGCTCCACAGGGTGCTCGTGGACAGGGTCGACAGGGTGCTCATGGTTCCCAGACGGCAGGTGGACCACCGAAATTATTTGCTACAGCTAGACAGGACATAGAGGCATCTAATGCAGTAGTCACAGGTATTATCACTGTAAATTCTCATGGGGCATATTCTCTTATTAATCCTGGTTCTACATACTCGTATGTGTCTCCATCTTTTACTTTATTCTTAGAAAGAATGATTGAGACTCTTGTTGTGTCATATATTGTTATGACTCCGGTGGGGGAGACCTTATCAATGGAAATCATTTATGCCATACAAAACAAAATATCAGCCATAATTTATTTACTTACAGAAAATCATTTGTAATTTAATTTTTTTAGTAAGTTGACAATGTAAATAAAATAAATTGTTATGCTATAAAAATTAAACAAATTTGTGATAGAGTGAGTAAAAGGAATTAGGAGGTATTTGGCGAGGATTTCTTTTCTTTACTTAACTAGCATACGATCCTGCACGGACAATTTTAAGAAAAGGTGATCATAAAAAATAGTATTCTTGAAAAATAACAAACACTCAAAACTTTCTTAAAGACTCTTTCTCACAATTAGTTTTGTATTATTTCTGAAATGAAAGCTTTCCTTGTGATGAATTTTTAGTATCACTATACTTGCATTTGACAACATCAAATATACTATCCATAATCAACACTCATACAATATCAGAACACTACCCGAAGAGCAGCATCATGATGATTCAATCATATTTTAATGTGCCGGATAACAATCAAAGAAATGCTAAATCCACTCCCAATAAATATATAATTATGCGAAACCCAAGCAGAATACACCCTCAACTCATTGTTGAATAGCTTGACAACATTATTGACCTGAAAGTTTCATCATAGGAATAACTCACCATACTACCCGCTGTCACTCTGGCAAGTTAGGAACAATAATTAATTTTTAGTTGCATCAAGAAGCTCGTAAGCAGTAATGTTGACCGTTCACCCATATAAGGTAAATAAGGTATGATCCATACATATAGGTAAGGCAACTTAAACAACCATTCTCGTCAATAAATAGCTTCATTTACACCAACTTCATTAATGAAATTCACACTCTATAGTTTTTTCAAACCAACCTTAGCAAATGGTTACTAATGCCATTCGGATCCGAAATAATTACACCCATAAACTCGTGAACATGCTAAAATTCAAACATTACAATTTTCTTTGATCTTCTCATCCACTATACTGAGTAATATGCATCAAATTAAAGGATATCCTTACTACGGATTATCCAAAAGGAAGTAGCTATTTGACTTTTTGCATTTCTATTGTACTATGTTGAGTCGCCACCCTTTCCTTAATTCGGAATCTACCATAACATAGAGATAAAATTAGTTGATCAGATGAATATTTAATGAATACTACAACAATTTTCTATATATTCATGTGAATTTCAAATAATTAGAGACATTCTCATTTTCAGTTCTGTTAGTTTAAAGAAAATGTAACGGTCGTCTATAAAGCAATGTTGCCAAGGATAAAATTACATTGAATTTTCTATGACGTACAACTCGAGGGGACCACAACCGAACCTCCAACATCCTAAGAAAGAATTCCAGAATTCTAGATATAGAGGGATGTGTAGAATCGCGTCTTATCTTGATTCCATTGGAATGACAAAAATGCTAAATTTAAAACTAATCATTTTGCTTGCAGAATACATAATGCTAGATGTAGATAGATCAATGGATGAAGAATGTTTTCAGAATTGTACGTTGTCTAATTGTTTAAAAGTATTGACCCTTGGGAGAAAAGCCAATAAGAAGTTCACAAGAAGTTGCAGCAAGCCAAAGAACCATTATGCCCATAAGAATCATCCGTGACCTTTCTTGATCCATTACCCTTCCTATAATCCTATCTATTAAACCAATGTTTTGAAACTAAGTCAATGCGAACAATTGACTCACAGTCTAATCTAAAGATTGAATTACAATAGCTCAAAAAGATGATAAAATAGTATCAAATTACACCTTAGTTGTGGTCCTAAACTCATTAATTTGGAAAAAGATGTAGCAAAATAAGATCTACATGCTAGAAAGTAGAACAATACTCTAAAATGAAATTGAATTGACATATTTTCATTATGGCGCCAGGAGTTCCATAGTTCCACACTAAAATATTAATATTTCATAAAGTAGAAATCGTGAACTCAAAATAATAACAATGAATCGATTAATCAACTACTCATACTCCTATATGAATCCTTTATAAGTTATTTGGAAGCTTAAAACATATGAAGCTATTCAATATAAAATTTATAGACTATAACATAGATAAAGAGATATGTACCAAAAGATTAAACTCGATATGTCTTGCTTAGCGAACCGCCAAAGATATCATTAATAGTTCTTGTATCACGGCCAAGTTTGATACTACCTATTGAACATTCAAAGATTTCTGTAAGTAGATAACTTTTTCTTAATCAAATTGCCAAAGTCATGTAATACACAGTGATTATGAATTGGACTGAAACTTATATTATCTTTCTTGTGAAAGTTTGCGGTTGCATTTTGAAAATCTCTTATGTTTACCTGTGGAAATTGTACATATGAAAGAAAGTTAACAAACTAAAAAAATGCACAGTCGTTCATAATTCAACAATTGTGTATTCTGCTTATATATTGGAGCTTTAAGGAGCTACCTCAAGGCATTTGCTTTCACAAATCCTTAAATCTTGATGGAGCAACTTTGCTCTACAAAGCAAAGTACTATGCAAATTAGGTACCTGATATTATTCCCGCTAATTGCAATAATAAATAAAGTTGTAATTTATCTTTGTAAAAGACACTCTTATTAAGCATAATACCGGTATTTCTATAATAAGTCTAATATTTTTAACTTTGTCAACCATGTCTTTAGGAATCAAACCGTTCGAGGAGTTATGGTCTCCATGTCCAAACTCTCCGATGAACTATTATTAGAGTTATAAGAATGAGAAAAATTTAATCGCTAAACTAAAGTAATAACTAAAGTAATATGTACCTAAAAGCAGCCCAATAATAATATATCTGAAGTAAACTTTTGTAGCAGTGGAAAACTGTATGAAACTCTTAGATATACTCTGCCATTGTAATTATTTGTCGGACAAAACACTGTAGTTGCTGAAATTTGTATACTCTTAACATTAGAAGAACATAAATAGCTAATTATACAGTTGAACAATTTTGAAATATTGTAAGTATTAGAATAGGAGGTATGATTAGTTCATTTTTCTTTTCGTAAGCTATGTAATTTAATTGATGTGAAGAACTTCAATATGCAGCATTGCACTAAAATTAGATGGTCTTTACTTAAATATGGTTCTCTACCAAAAGTCAACCTTCTATACTAACATGGACAATTCTACATAAATAAAAGACAGACAGAGACTTACGCTCGTGCTTAAAGTTAAAATTAAACAAAATCCTAACCCACATTACTATATTTATGATCCTAAAGCATCACACAAAAATTGAGACCAGATAGATACACCAAGCAAAAAATGCTGCAGATACTTGCAGTTAGATGAAACTCGTGAGCCAAGAGAACCTCAAGGAAATCATCTTGAGGTTGGATCAACCGAGCAGGGAAGTCCACTAATTGTGTTTGATTCCTCGAGCTAAAGCTAACACATTACTGGCCAAAAGATCAAATTTCAAACCTTGAAAATCCAACAATTTCATATAGTGTCACGATCGGACATCAGACACTGTTTCACCTTCCCTCATGAAGCATGGTATAAAGTGGAGGCATATTGGATTCACTGATAAGCAAAGTTTCGGCAGACTATCAACCTTTAGCGCTTCAAAATGACAATGCAGTAACCATATACCTTTCAATAAAGTTATAATATATAAGTTTCCCGGACTATTCAAAAATTTCTACCAGTGCTGTCGAATCCTCCAAAAATAGTGTCAAATCCTCCAAAAATAGTGTATTTCTGAAGGATCCGATACGGGTATGGCAATATTTTTAAGAGTCCGAACAACTTATAATTGGTATTTCAGTTTCTCTGATTAAAGTAAATTTTTCTGGTAAATTGTCATTCCAAAGTCCAAATCTGTTGAAAAAGAACTAAATGCTTTTCTGCAAAAGCATATTTCAAATAAAATTACCCAACTAAAGTATACACAAATTAAAAAATTGTCTTAACCAAATCCCAGAATACAAATTTCAATCCTCATATTAAATAGAAAACGTTCTCGTCGAAAAGAGTTCAAAAAGAAGCAAATTATCCTTATCTAGAAACATCTCAAAATTAAAAACAAAAATAGAAATTAGAGAAAATACACATCACAAAAATAAGTAATTGCTCTCAAGACACCTATCCTATAATGCATAAGAATTTCAGTTGTGGGATTTCATTCTCAGAGAACACAGTTTCACTGCAGTATGAGAAGATAATTTTGATTTTGTTTTTTAAAATATCAAAATAAGAAAACGTGGCTGAGAGGGAGTTCAAGGATTTTGGAAGACGTGGATAATGGAGGTTAATTCTCCTGTTACAACTTACAAACCAAAGCCTTACGTGGATAGCTTTTTATATCTTAATTCAAAAACATTTCTTCTTTATTTGTTTGAAACCTTTATGTAATATTATATTTTTATTATTTTTTTCATTTATGTTTATCAAAATAGTGTAATATCTGATATTAAATTCGTTCATAGTACAAATAGAAAAGTTTTTTCATTATTTAATCATAATTTCTAACAATATTTTAATAATTAATAATTAGTACTATAAATCATAAGCAACTCAAGTTACTTCTCCTTTATTTTTATTTCCAAATTAAATTTTAAAAAATATAAATAGCCTCAAAAAATCTATTGTTTTCTCATTCTACATTTTATCCAAATATGATATTATATATTTTCTTCTTATTTAATGTTTTTATCTATGATTCAAATAATTCTCAAATTTGAATCTAAAAATTAAAAAATTCTACAATTTTTTCTAATTTTTTTATAAATTCTTAATTAATTATTATTTTTTCTCAAAATATTTACTAAATAAAAATTAAATTATTATTTTTATAGTAAATGTGATTTTATGTATTGTTTAACTAATTTAAGATTAAATTTTAAATTAATGTTTGTTCTAGAATGATAAAGATATAAATTAAATTCAAATATGTTAATTCAATTTAAATTTATTTTTAAGTTTAATAATTGATATAAAAATCTGATGACTTCTAAATAATGAAAAAAAGTATTTATAAATTCCAGAAATAATGACTGCATGTTTTTACTAAGTTGTAACTTCCCAAATTTTTTATTTGAAGTAGAAAATATTTAATTATTTTTAATTTTAAATTCAAAAACAATAACAAATGTTACCTAATCTAACTAATTTGTCCTAAAATATGCTAGATGGAAGTCTCCTACCCTGCCACTTGACAACAATCTATGCAAGACTTTCTTGCTATTTAGTATATATAGATTTTGAATATGAACTGTGAAAAACACATTTCGCTATAAAATTCCGAAATTGAACTCGAGTTGAATTTTGAATTTTGAATTTTTCAAAAATTCTGGAAATATCAAAAAACTATTTTCACTCCACACTACTCAGAAAAATTCAAAAATAACATTAATATGTACTTATGCCCAAATACAACTCTAATAATCTAATATCATTATTCACTTTGAAGAAATGGTAATTGGGGATTGAGATTTATTAACTCTACGATAATAAAAAACCACATCTCTTCAACTACTCCACGCCATTCATCTTCTCTGGAGTCTCATTCAACTGTGGACAGTAATGGATACCAAGACCTTTAATCAGAGGCATGGCACTTGTGGCTAAATGCCATCTTTCTAGGTTCCAAAGACTATCAAGATGAAGGAACTCCAGTTGACCAAATTTGTTATCACTGTAGCTAATTTCCTTTCCTTCATAAGCTGCAACTAAATCGAGATACCTTAGGTTTGGCAACATTCCCAAAATAGGCATCGGATCTTCTATGAGTTTTGAGTCCCAAAGGATCATCAGTGTGATGGAATATGGAAATGTGTCCGGCGGAGACAGTTTCTCTATTCTCCCTTTTAACCACAATTTGTGGAGCATGTGACAAGAAATAAGAAATTCTAGGCGTGGGAATGATTTATATTTACAACCCAAGAAGAGAGTGTGAAGGTGTTTCAAGTTGCCAATGTTATTCAGGGAGTAAGTTTTGGCAATATCAAACACGCGTAATTCTCCAAGATTGACTAAATCAACAGGGTTGACATCTCTCCATTGATCACAAGAAAGGCCACTAAGAAGTTGAAGACGTGTGAGTTTGCTTATATGCTTCAGAGGTTTTGAATAATCAGCAACTAAATGTCTAAATTTATTAGGTCAGCTGTCTTAGGAGGTAGTTGACATAACTGTCTGTGGTCATTGGAGACACAAAGCGTCTGTAAATTCTTGAGATTGCCAATGGAAGAAGGAAATTCATGGATGCCTTTCAATCTTAAGAACTTGAGGTGGTACAAACTCCCTATGGAATCAGGTAGTTTTGTGCAGATTAAATATCCAATTGCAACACATATATATGTTGGAACTTATTACGGAAGTTTATAAGATCGAGCTTATGAAAGGGATCAACGAATAGAACTGACCTTAACTTCAAGTTAAAAATATCTAGTGAGAGGTACCTTTGTGCTTGATTGGTAAAAAGAATAGAACTAACCTTAACTTCAAGTTTAAATTACACGTTGGGCCTGTGCAAAGTACGAGCATACCTATCTAGTATTGGTAAAAAGGCCAAGTTGAACCTGATAATAAAATCATTTTTAGTATGAATTACTTAACTTTTGAATTGAGACTTTCCATAGCGAATTGAGATTTATAGAATGTTTCTTTGCAAATTAGTTACGATAAACTGTATAAATCAACTATATCCATTAACAATTGGTTCTCTTGTTTAACTCAAATCGTAAGGGGTACTATTTAATATAATAACTAGTATTCAATAAAAGATCTATTAATTACCTAAATTAATGATTAATTGTTGATACAAGTATGATCATGTTCATGGACACTTTTTGAGCATTTTTTAAGACCACTTAAAGGAGTGCACAAGCCCAAGTGTAAAGGAGGCCCAAAGTCATCCTTTTGGTACACTTACGGGGTGGTTTTTGGAGCCCATTTATTGAAGGACTCTTTTGTCATTTCTCTATTTGTTTGTAATGTTGTATAAATAGAACAATGTAGGATTCATTTACTTGATTTATGTTTGATATTGTAAGAACACTCCTCTTGTGAGAGAGAGCTCCAAACGGAAATTAGGGCATAGCATAAGGGTGGATTATCTTGTGTGTTGCAAAGCTTGATACCTTGGTGCTTGAGAGGTGGACGCCCTCTTGTGTCATTGTAAGAGTTAGGTGCGTGTTGAGTGTGGTGTTAAGGGTCCAAGAGTTACCATTCTTGGGTTCTTAAGATTACAACTTCACTGTGTCTAACTATCAATCTTTGTTTCTTGTTCTAGTTTCGAATTTCCCTTGTATTGTTGTAGAACCCGTAGGTTGTAGTTGTTGTAGCCCTGTTGTTCTTCATTATATTGTGCTAATATAACTTGTTGGTTGGCTGTTTTGAGGTTTTAACACTCGTTGTTCTCTCTATTTTTTTTATAATTAGCGAATCCGAGAGTGGTCACCAAAATAGTCTCGAGTTTCCTCAATTTGTGGACTGTTTTGATGTATATTTTCTTGTGTTCTTGGTCATCCTTGTATCAATTGTGATGTTCAACATAATATCAAGTGTCAACCAAATTATAGATTGTCAATAAAACTTGATGTGTTTTTATATGAAGAAAGTCATTTTCGAGAAAAAATATTTATGATGAGGAAGTCATTTTCCAATATTTGCTTACCCAAATATTTTTCATCGAACTAGGAAAAATGACTCTCACTTAACATCACAATAGGTGCTCCAACTACTAGATAGTACTCAAAAGAGATAATGCTCCAACAAATAGATAGTACTCAAAAGAGATAATACATAAATATGATTCTAAATTTGACATCAAATTATAACTTTGATAGTGCATAAATATGACCTTTAACTATTTAAAACTGCACAGATATGACCTCCGATCCGACGTAGCAAAATGCGTGTTCAATACGTAAAACTGGGAGCGTCCAGCTTAAAATCTAAGGGCAAAATACATAAATATGACCCTAAACTTGACACCAAATTATAACTTTGACCTTAAACTTTGACAGTGCACAAATATGATCTTTAACTATTCAAAACTGCACAAATATAACCTTTAAATGACTTTTCACTATTATTTTTTCATTATTTTCGGCTCAAAGTTTAAAATGACATCTAATTTCTTTTGTCATTGCGGAAAAAGAGCAATATTGAAGATTTATTAATTAGGTGGGTCAGCCTCATATGAAAAAATCACGCAGGTATGTATATATATTATAAAGGAGAGGGTGAATTTAAGTTATATAATATATCTAAATATAATTTATTTAACTATTAAATTAAAGATGAAACTATACTAATAATAAAAAAAACTATAGTTTTAATAAAGCGTTATTAAATTAACGTTATTAAGGATAGTAGTAGTAGTATATTAAACTAACGTTATTAAAATGTTATTAAATTAACGTTATTAAAACGTTATTAAATTAACGCAGGAACGAACCTACGTGGTTGCCAATGGGTTTACCCGAACCCCCTCGGTAAAAAAAATTACGTTGTATATATAAGGTAGAAAATTTATATTTATGTACGTATATTAATGTTGAACCACATGAAACAAGGCACTTAGATAGTCCAATGGTGTTATTTGCTCTTCTTGGGTGCTTCCTTCAGCCTACCGCGCGGGTTCGATCCCCAAATAAATAAATAAATAAATAAATAAATAATAATAATAATAATAATAATAAAAACGACAACGCTTTAACACAAAAAATAAAACTTTGACAATGCACAAATATGACCTTTAACTATTCAAAACTGCACAAATATGACCTCCATCCAAGTCAGCCCTTTTAACGACGTGGCACCATGTGATTGAATTACCTTTCCACATAAGCGCGAGTGAAACTCACGCATGGGGGTTACACAATCGGAGGTCATATTTGTTCAGATTTTGAATAGTTAAAGGTCTTATTGTGCACTATCAAAGTTTAAGGTCGAAGTTATAATTTGATGTCAAGTTTAGGGTTGTATTTATGTATTATCTCTACTCAAAATTTCATCAAGAAACTCTCCAGTATGGTAATTTCATTATTAATTTGTAATGTATATGTTTTCAAGAGTATTTTTCACTCACCGTTTAAACATCGATAACATATTTTTTTACGAAACTATTTCCATGTAAATCAAAATAAATCATTTATGTCATACAGGACAAAATATCAGCCATAATTAATTTACTCAAAATAAATCATTTATGTCATACAGGACAAAATATCAGCCATAATTAATTTACTTATAGAAAATCATTTGTAATTGAATTTTTTAATAAGTTGACAATGTAAATAAAATAAATTGTTATGGTATAAAATTAAATAAATCTGTGATAGAGTGAGTAAAAGGAATTAGGAGGTGTTTGTCGAGGATTATTTTTCTATTACTTAATTTTGAATATGAACTGTGGAAAACATATTTGGCTATAAAATTCCGAAATTGAACTCGAGTTGAATTTCGAATTTTTTAAAAATTCTAGAAACATCAAAAAAAATTATTTTCACTCCAAATTACTCAAAAAAAAACAACACCACCAACTTGTACTTATGCCCAAATACGATTATTAATACAACTCTAATAGTCTAGTTTTCAAATATCATTATTCGTTTTGAAGAAATGGTAATTGGGGATTGAGATTTATTACCTCTACGATAATAAAAAACCACATCTCTTCAACTTCTCCACGCCATTCATCTTCTTTGGAATCTCATTCAACTGTGGACAGTAATGGATACCAAGACCTTTAATCAGAGGCATGGCACTTGTGGTTGAATGCCATCTTTCTAGGTTCCAAAGACTATCAAGACGAAGGAACTCCAGTTGACCGAAGTTGTTATCACTGCAACTAATTTCCTTTCCTTCGTAAGCTGCAACTAAATCGAGATACCTTAGGTTTGGCAGCATTCCCAACATAGGCATCGGATCTTCTATGAGTTTTGAGTCCCAAAGGATTATCATTGTGATGGAATGTGGAAATGTGTCCGGCAGAGGCAGGTTCTCTATTCTCCCTTTTAACCACAATTTGTGGAGCATTTGACAAGAATTAAGAAATTCTAGGGGCGGGAATGATTTATATTTACAACCCAAGAAGAGAG
This sequence comes from Capsicum annuum, assembly GCF_002878395.1. Classification (NCBI taxonomy): domain Eukaryota; kingdom Viridiplantae; phylum Streptophyta; class Magnoliopsida; order Solanales; family Solanaceae; genus Capsicum; species Capsicum annuum. The sequence continues at coordinate 21,477,858 of NC_061115.1, read as the reverse complement.
TGTGAAGGTGTTTCAAGTTGCCAATGTTATTCAGGGAGTAAGTTTTGGCAATATCAAACATGCGTAATTCTCCAAGATTGACTAAATCAACAGGGTTGACATCTCTCCATTGATCACAAGAAAGGCCACTAAGAAGTTGAAGACTTGTGAGTTTGCTTATATGCTTCAGAGGTTTTGAATAATCAGCAACTAAATGTCTTAGATTTATTAGGTCAGCTGTCTCGGGAGGTAGTTGGCATAACTGTCCGTGGTCATTGGAGACACGAAGCGTCTGTAAATTCTTGAGATTGCCAATGGAGGAAGAAAATTCATGGATGCCTTTCAATCTTAAGAACTTGAGGTGGTACAAACTCCCTATGGAATCAGGTAGTTTTGTGCCAGATTGAATCTCCAATTGCAACACATATATATGATGGAACTTAATACGGAAGTTTATAAGACCTAGCTTGCGAAAGTCGGGATCAAAGAACAGAACTGACCTTAACTTCAAGTTAAAAAGATCTAGTGAGAGGTACCTTTGTGCTTGACCATGAATGGCATGTCTGAGACAAAAGGAGGATATGGAATGCTTTCTTGGATCATAAATATCAAAAAAGTTTACCTCCAATGCCTTTTGCATGGCAAGATCCCGAAGTAGATCATGAATCCTACATTTAACAACTTTTTCCCAAAATGTACTTACCACTTGTATCAAGCTTCGTCTTATCAGCTCATTCAAGAAACCTTCAGCAACATCCTCCATTCTTTCTTCTTCTCTTGGGATGAAACCCTCTGCCATCCACAACTGCGTGATTTGATCAGCGCGGATCTCACGATCCTCTGGAAAAATACCAAAGTATAGAAAACACTGCTTGAGCACAGTTGGCAAGTCATTGTAGCTCATTGATAGTATGTACGAGATTTCAATTGAGTCATCTTTAATGATCTTCCAAAGGTGGTCCTTCACCTTTTGCCATTCTTCTAGCCCCCTTTTATGTGAAAGTAGTCCGCTTAATACAACAATTGCAAGAGGTAAGCCTCCACATTTATCCACCATACCTCTAGCTAACCTTTCCATTTCTGGAACCATTGTTTGGACATCAAGCAGTTTCTTGCAGAAGAGGTCCCAACTCTCCTCTTGGGTTAGGTACCGGAGTTTATAGACATAACCTTTGTCGTCTGCTCTTTCAGCGACATCCTCTTTGCGTGTGGTAATAATAACTCTGCTTCCATCCTTGCTATCTGGAAACGCTCTTTTCAAACTTTCCCAAGCTTCTCTATGCCATACATCATCAACCACCACAAGGTATTTGCGTTCTTTTAATAGATCACGGAGGTAACTTTCTAGATCTGTCTCAGTCATCTTTTCCAACATATCTAGATTTTCCTTGGTCCGTCCTTGGATAGATTTGATGATGTTCCTAAGAAGATCCATGGTATTGTATTCTTGAGAAACACATATCCAAGCGCGTATTGGGAAGCTAGAAACTATGTTAGGACTGGTGTATAGGTTTCTCGCAAGAGTTGTCTTGCCTAATCCGCCCATACCATAAATGGAGATGGCACTTCGACGAGGATCAGGTTTGAGAAGTTCAGCTAGAAATCGTTGTACAACATCCTGAAAGCCAACAAAAATCTGATCATCATCTACATATGAGGTAGTTCTCCTCAATGTTCTAGCCAGGGAAGACTGGTTGTTTGACCGATTACTTGGTCCTTCTCCTGCATTATTTATATCTATAATACCATAAGTCTCTCGTTTGCGAGAGATATCCATGATTCGCTGCTTGAGTGATTGGATCTCCTTGCCAACTTGGTAGAATTTTGTCTCCTTCCAACAGATGCAAATGCAAGCCTTCAGACGTCTAGCAATTCTATCGTCATCGCCTTTACTAGCCTCGAAGCTGTAAGTCTCGAGTATAGCAACAGCATCATTAGCAACAGAGTTGATCTCAAACACCCATTGTTGAACTCTTTGGTCTTCGCTTTGCTTTTCCTCTGCATGTTTGAGGAAAGATTGCATGAAAAGTAACTCATTTCTGAGCCACTTCACATCTTCTCTCAGACTTAAACGCAGGTTAACTTCCTGTATGAGGAACTCACCCAGTTTTTGAACTGCAAACGACACAAAGGCGGCATCAACCATATTCACTTTAATCAGATATAGAAGCTGTATAGATAAAATTTAGAACAAATATCAAGTTGAAGTAACTGAATCTGAGAGTTAAAACAAATATTATGGTGACAAAATGTGGATAAAAATCTGAGACATTACCATGTGATTTGTGGAAAAAGGAATTAATGAATGTCCAATATGTCAACAACAATGTGGAAAATGATCAAGAAAAGTTAAGCGCAATGAATGTGAAATGTGGCCCATTTGACAAGACGAGAGAAAAAGATGGATTCAAAAGGAACAAAAGCCAAATATCCCATTAGTCCTTGCCTTCGCTTTCAAAATGAGTGGTTGAATATGCTGTATGGTTTGTTATCTTTTCGTGCAGCAAATAAATAAATAACTTAAAATTATTCATAAGCAACACCTCTCGTTACAGATTAAGGTACTTGACAACTCGCTTACGAATCTTCAACTTCTTGCAAGCTCAGGTAAGTTTTTTTACACTAAATTGCTAATGAAATGCTAATTTGAAAAAAGAGTACACACGAGAATTGTGAAAGGAAACTTTTATATCGCTAATTAAAGACTTGTAAAATTTGTTTGATGTCTTCACAAACAAATGTCTCTCTACTTATACAACTCACTTAGTAGCTAAAATACAATAATAATTATTATACAGATCGCTCATTTCACAACTTACAAGATAATCTTTTTCTTTTAAAAAAAAATCTACAGTGTTAGAAAGTCCCAATGACCTTCCATACAAATCAAACGAATTCTACGATCTTCCATGAAAAATCTCCCTTTTTCTCTACGTTGTGGCACGTAGAGCCTAAGTGGCATGATGCCATGGAGGGTCATCACACTCTCCCCCACTTGATATTGCAGCAACTGCGGCACATTGTTGCTACAATAACTCTTTTAAGTCCGTCAAAGTTTCAGCTTGTGCAATGGGTTCATCAATAGTACCAACTTGTCGTGGCCCAACTTTTCAGCCTGTCCAGGAAGTGGAATAACATGTTTTCACCTGTAAGGTTGGGAATCTAAAGCATGAGCGATGAACTTCACGTACGCTGCCCATCTGCATACACTCTCGGGTCATCTTTGAATGGCCACAAGTCCTCATATCGCTCCCATGTGGCTTCCTCCGGGCAAAAAGCCACTGCCCTGTTCCTCATCCACCGGAAGGGGCAATAACCAGAGGAAGCCACACAAGATCGATATGAGGATTTGAGAGTTTATGCAGCATCAGTGTACCAGAGTCATCACAACATCAAGTGGGGGAGGGTTTGACGACCCACCATGTCATCATGCCACTTAGGCGCCCCATGGCATACTCCTTCACTGTAGATAGGTACTTGAATGTGTACTTCCTCTTATTGGTAAAAGGTCAAGTTGAACCTAGAAATGAAATCGTCTTCAGTATGAAGAACATAACCCCTAGAGTGGGACTTTTTAGGGCGAATTGAGATTAGCAGTTCACCCTTTTCTATAAACAACCACAATACAATTGCAAACTACTATATAAATCATTTATAGCCATTCTGCTCCATTTGAGTTCATTTCAATCCAATACTCATTAGTTCGTTTTTTTTACAGCAAATTAGAAAAAACAATGCAAGAATCTGCAAAAGGTTAACACATTACAAAACTAAAGGATGAATTCAAAAGTTGTATTTCTCGAATTTACACACAGAAAGGCGACACATGACCTTAAACTTCTCTGTGCATTATCTGAAACAGATTTCGCTTGATTTGGCATCACGAAAAAGCTGTTATTTCCTGTACTTCTTGCTCGGATATTCAGCTTCCGAAAATGGGTCAAAAATATTTTTCTCATCGACTTGATCGTGTAAGTACCGCCAGCTTTTGATGCATTTACACTAAAAAATGTGTACTTAATGAATAATCCAAAACTGAGCACCGAGCATTCTCTATCAACAAGCTGGTTCCTGTTTCAACTGGATGCCGCTTCTGCAGCCAAACATCATAGGCTGGGAAAACAGAAGGATCCATCAGCATCATGACATGTTGCAAGAAATCTTGTTTAACATAGATGAACACGGAGCTTATTTGAGACGATCAGAAAGAAGTTCTATCTCGTTACAGTTATAACGGGGTAATTCTAGTGATATGGTGGAATTTCAAGAACCAATTCAATAAGCCTTTCTGTCAACAACATACCCACTGTAATCCCACAAAGTAGGGTCCGGAGAGGGTAAAGTGTATACAAAGCTGACCCCTACTTGGTAGAGAGGCTGTACCCTCCGCTCAAAAAAAAAAAACGCAAATGAAGATGTCATGAAAAAATACAATAGCAACCTGACAAACCACCCTAGTGATATGGCATAAGAATTGAGAATGCGTCTAAAAAAGGGTGCAAAAAGCAAGATCACCTGAGCTGAACTAGGCGAAAGACTACTAGCAAGCTCCTCATTTAAGAAGACTGGAAGTGGTGGCATTTGGCTCATAATCCCTGGCATATTTTTCATACTGAAATGACAAACAATAGTTGTATTATGTGAATTGCAGGACAACTAAAAGTCAGCATGGTGGCAAATGAAAAGGATAGTAGAATTACTTATTTAAAATCGCAATTAAGTTGTTCTTCGTCTGGAAAAAGAGATCAACATTGTCCTGCAACTGCTCATTTACATATTGACATCAGATATGCAAAACAGAAATTTGTAAGATGAGGAACATCTGCCGGTCGCCCTCCCGAAGACCCAACAGGAACAGAATAAATACAAAAAAAGAGACTATAATCCATAAGAAGTAATTAAATGATTCCACATTCTTTATTTTTACTTTTCCAAGGATTTTATACACGTCACTCAATTCCCACATTAATTTTCTTACTTTTTTTTTTTTCTTTTGGAACCAAGGTATCCAGGCTATATCTTTCACGCACCTCGACTAATTCCACGGGATACTTGCCACCTCCCACCAACAACAGGTACTGGTAACTCTGTCCACCTAGTACCTTTTGTCTCTGCTAGAATTTGAACTTGAGATATACTTAGTTCTATTATTTTAACAGTAAATAACGAGTATCGCCATTCTCTTTCTACTCTAATTAAAAGCACTACCAGACCTGACACAGAAAGGACGACCAATGACAATGTCACCGATCTTTTTTATGACCTATGCTATACACACTCTCAAGTCATGGTAATTGCTATTGCTGTCGAAGTATCAGACTCATTCAAAGGTGATGTCCATACACAGGGCTAAAGTTGGATATGGTTACAAGGAATCAGCAACTTAAATGTGCCCTTTGGTATGTGTATACATACACAAGAATTCAGAATTATCTTAATTTCATTTTAGAAGGGTGGTTTAAAAGTACTTACTATTAAATTGGCCTAATCTTTTGTCGTTGTATACCTGTAATCTGATATTAATGAGCCTTATTTCTTTTCTTGTTAGTATTTCTTATTGTTTTAATAAATAGCACCCATTTGAGGTGCTTTTCTTTATTACATAAGGTAGCAAGAGCCATTTGAGGTGCTAAGTCGGGGTGCAAAACTTAACGAAGTTAACAGTTCCTTCCTTGAGTGTTCAGAAAATCCATATAGTCTACATGTCATTTAGATAACATTGTTTGATATACTTTACTTGAGCCGAGGGTCTATCAGAAACAGACTCTCTACCTTCATAAGGTAGGGGTAAGGCTGCGTACACCCCACCCTTCTCAGACCCCACTTGTGGGATTACAGTAGGTATGTTGTTTGGTGTTATTGGATAACATTGATTACACCAAAAACAAAAGTCTCTCAAACAATTAAATTTTTTAAGCATTTATTGCTGGAGCATGCCCCCCAAAGCACCTCCTATTCCTTTCCTTCTCTGGGCCAAAATCTTCTAGTTGGCCCAAACATTTTCTTGCAACACATCAAAAATACATCACTGGCTTTGGCATGACCATTCCACCTTGAACATGAAAAAAGATCTACACCAAACTTCCTCTGCTACCAATAGAAAGAGCTAGTTGACTTATTCACCATCCCACCCACACATGAAATATCTATGGCACAACTCCTCTTCTTTCTTTCGTGGTTATCCAAACTAAGGACTGCTTCCAGCACTGTTGTTCAACCAACAACCTCCAGGGGGCGCATAGGTTCTATTTAATTTTCGTCGGAACTTCTGACCATTTGCCAGGCATGTGACCGCTAGGAAATAGAACAATTTAACAGTGAATATTTCAAAAAATTTCCTCATCCACGCGTATCAGGGCCTATACAATCAAACCCATGATTTATTGACATAACTGACTTACTAGCTACTAGTACTACTGACACCTTCCAGTCATTACAAGCTCTTGAAAAATTCCTGTCCCAGCAATTGTCATTCCCTATGGAGATGTTCCGAGGAGGAGATGTTCTATCCAATCACAGCCCCCGGTAAAGAGGCAAACCTGGATGCATTAAAAAAATTCTCCCCCAATATACCTAACTTTTGGAAACAGCCTCTGGCAGCAATGCAAGGTAAGGTTGTGTACAATACACCCTTGTGGTGGGGTCCTTCCACGGACCCTGCGCATAGTGGGAGCTTTAGTGCACTGGGCTGCCCTTTTTAAACATACCTAACTAACAATCTGTACAAAATTTTACATTCCGTTCGCAGCTTTAGATCTAATATATTTTCGAACACCTCTAGCTGCCTTAAGTTTTTATTCAGAAACCTACACCATGTGATGTCGCAACTGTTTTCGAGCACCACCACCGCTCTTGTGCAACTACCTCCCTATTGATACGTATTAGTCTATTTTTCCTGCCACATACTCAACAATCAGTATTGTGCTTTGAAAGGTTTTTGACAACAAAACCTCATTTATTTATTGGCTTGATCAACTAGAAGGACAGCCTGGTGCACTGAAGCTCCCATTGTGTGTGGGGTCCGGCAAGGGCCGGATTACAAGGGTCTATTGTACGCATCCTTACCCTGTATTTCTGCAAGAGGCATTGACTTAATCAACTATTCCCATTTACTAAGATGATATTTGATGATATTTCTCATCTCACCGCAGACATTATCCAACCCATCGCAACATGGCCTTATTACGTTTTCTATACCTGTTTGGCCAAGTGAAATTCCATCCTTTTCGGATCCAGAGCATGATTTCCACCATGTTTGACTCTTGTCATACCAGTATTGAGTAATTCTATTCTCCCATTTGTGCCTTGATAGTTGCTGACAAAGGCTTCTTCCTGATCCCAAGCATATCTTCATCCATCATACCTAATAATGATCCCTTGTTTCATCATCAATTTGGAAGAAACATATACAGATGTGAAATGAAGGGGAGCCGCCTTGGAGTAATTGGTAAAATTGTTGTCATGTGACCAGGAGGTCATGGGTTCAAGTCTTGGAAACAGTCTCTTGCAGAAATGCAAGGTAAGGTTGCGTACAATACACCCTTGTGGTGGGGCCCTGCCCCGGACACCGCGCATAGTGGTAGCTTTAGTGCACCGGGCTGCCCATATACAGATGTGAATCACGACTTCCTCATTCATCTTCATGCTTCTATACATCCAAAATGACCATTGATACCAATCTTTGGTACTAAGCAAAACTCACAGATCTTGGCCAACTTACTCATTTTCTTGCATATGATGATTATGCCCTTTATAGGATTTGGCAACATCATCTGAAACTTCACTGGTTGATTATCACTCTATTTACACAATCGTTATATCAATTCAATCAATTAAAACAATAACACTTCTGCCTAGTTGGGCTTAACGATTTCGAAAGATTTCTTGCCCGGAGGGAAAAAAAATCTACCTCTCAATTTTTCCATCTTCATGCAGCTCTTCTTTCATTAAACAAGTTATGTGATCACACGTGTCGTTTTAGAAAAGCTTATAATGTTGCGTGAATGAAACTTATGTTAGCACTAACGGATCAGAAACAACGCTGCAGAATCACAAAAATTGCCACACAAAGAGCAAGATGACACCTAATTCTTGACCAAACCCGAATATTTTACGCCATTTTTTGATGTTTAATGCACATGTTTTATATTTCTATTTCATCCTATTTTTACAAAGTTGATTTAAAAGTTTTGAAAACTACAAAAATAGAGTCACATTTTAAATAAGCTTTTATTTTATTATTTATTTTTAGAAAAAAAAATTCTAAATTATATTTGTTTTCTTTTTTAACTTTTAATAAATAATCTAATGATATTAATATTTTTTTTAAATCATATTTCTAAGACCAGCTATTTAGCTTACCTGTATTTTATTAGTTATAAATAAATTTTATCATTTTTGTTTTTACTTATTTATTTAAAACATTAAAAAAAAAAAAAAAGGAAATCCTATCCTAAATACCCAACTCCCCCATATTTCCCTCAACTAACCTTTCCCACGTCCCACTTTTTCCTAGAACACACACACGACACACCTACACATATGCACTATTATATATTAACACACACAACACAACATAAAAAAGACGGAAGTAAGGGAAAAGAAAATTGCAAAAAACAAAGAAAAGAAACAGAAGACAACAAAAGAGAGCAAAGAAATACAACACACGAGAAAAGGGAGTAAAAACCAGAAAAAAAGGGTTCACGAGAGAGGAAAAGTGGAAGTATCGAGAATTCATTCGCGGTTTCAAGTTCGTGGCTTCTTAATCAGAAAATTATATCGATTTTGTAAACTAATATTCGCAAGAGGTAACTCTCAATCCTTCTTCACATTATGTAACGCCGCCATTATACGGGGCTTGGTTTCAATACAATAAAGTTGCTCAAGTTTCATATATGTCTAATCTATTACTAATATTTATAGCATGTGCATCATAATTTTTATATCGTTAAATCTTGAGTATATGGGTTAACATACGTCATTTCTATCAACTATATAGAAAGATGAAAGGAAGGTAGATGGAGAGAAACATAGAGCAAAACTGGAAAATACGAGATTGAAAAAAAAAAGTAACGCAAAGAGGAGGAAAAACAGTAGAAACAAAAGTAGGAAAATAAAAAGAGAAACCAAGAAAAAGAGAAAGAAACACAAACGCATGCATGCAAAGTAAAAAAAAAAAAAAAGAACTTCGAATAGAAAAGAAGAAGATACCCCAAAAAAAAAATATAGAAAAAAGCTTAGAGAAACTGGAAGAAAAAGGAAAAGAAGTAGGACAAGAATGAAAAAAATTATTACTCCCTCTTTACAGTTTCCAGCGAATGAACAACATTTGCAATGACAACAATCAAAAATTCCTCACGTCCTAAATTTTGAATTTTGCTCACGGTTTTAAGTTCGTGACTTTTAAAATCGGTAGATTGTGATGATTTTATTATTGTGAATTGATCTTTCTCAAAAGGCATCATTCAATTTTTCTTGTATAGTTTGGTATTGTGATTATGTAATACTTGATTTCAATAAAATATTATGAAGATGCACAAATTAGTATGTGTTCAACTTATTTATGTTGTTTTGTAATAATATGAAGTAGTTGAGACGATGAAATTACTGCAAATATAAAGCTTCTTGTTTGATGCATGAATCTTGCTAATAAATATGATGGTTGAATTCTTATTAATAAAACTAGGTTTAGAAAAAAAAGGAATCTTGAATGGTCATCTCTGGTAGTAACTTACTTTGCTTGTTCCTTACTTTCAACTTGCACATATTTATGTTTAGATGATTTATTTGTATTGTTGATGTGATCAAATATGTTATCGTAGAATAACTCTTATAACGTAGAATCAGGTTACATTTGATTATTTAAGTTACAACAAAATAAGTTTTGGTTTTTATCAGAAGAAAATTAAAAGTTTAACATGTAAGTGATAATCAATGATGAAGTCGGAAAGCACTGCAACTGCCCATTCATTATAATAAAATTAATGTACCATTTGAAGCCGATCTCATTGGGTTGGGTAGATTCTAAACATGTTAGGTGTTCACTTAGATTTAAAAAAAAAAAAAAAAAAAAGTGGGAGCGATCTACGCGAGAAATATACCAAAACTCATGGTAAGGCCGAAAAGTACTACAATCGGTAAGCCACGCATCAATACAGTTTTAAATATATTCAAAAATAAATAAAAGCGGGATAGAAGTCACGTTTAGGCTAATAAATATTATATATCCAAGAGATTAATTTAAGCCATACATAAGTCATTAAAGCGACCGTGTTAGAACCACGGGACTCGAGGGGGGTGTTTGTGAACCTTCCCCTCGATCAATAGAATTCCTTATCCGAATTTCTAGATCGCAGACCAAAAATTAAGATTCATTTCCTTTTGAATAGAGATTCAATTAGGTGACTTGCAATACCCAAACTCAATTTCAAGTGGCAGCTCTGCAAAATTAATAATCCCTTTTCAAAACGTCTCTTTAATTGGAAAAACCCATTTTCTCAAAAACCAGCTCCCTAGCGGGGTTGGGGCGGTAAAAATAGGGGTGTGACACAAGACATGTCCAGCTCTTTTCTTGTCAGTATTAACAGAGCAAATGTTTGTTTTTCTTTATTGGGATATGGCTATTAATAAATATCACCCCTAGTAAATTTTCTGCCAGTGATCTTCCATTTCAAGAAAACTATTTGTGTCCTTCAACAAGAATTCGCATCTTGTTTTTCTGATTCTACCTCCAATTATTGCCTAAGTTTCATTCTGTAAAGAAGGGGTTGAGACTAATACCTTGAACGTTGAGAGGTTAGCCGAAATTTTATTAAGGGCCTGATTATTTTCTTCCAACAGATGCCTTGTTCCAAGTAACGCTGCTAAGCACCACAAAACCAGTTAGACAATTAGAGAAAATGCTGCATGAAACAACTCAAGATACAAAACCAAAAACACATATTTCACAATACATTAGCAGAAGAATAAGATCGATCAGTAATTTCAGCAAGAGTTTAATAGATTATGATATATGACATATTTCAGTGTTTGCATGCATAAACTGGTCAAACAGCATATGTTGGTAACGTGGGGAGAACCTCTAACATTGCATCACTCAACATCTTGAGGTGCTTGCATACATAATATATCGAATAGCTCTAGATTAGTCTGCATTTCCTTCAATTAAACATTTTGACGGTTGTATACTTGCATTCGGAGAAAGTAAAAGATCACACTCACTCCCTGCCTCTATTTATCCTACAAATCCTGTTTCCCTAAATTAGGTTACAAGAAAGTTGTGCAACCCACACAAACACTAGCAAATATGATCAATTTGTAACATCCCAATTCTTCTTATTTTGAACTTCCCTTTCCCATTCAAACAAAAGACGCAACAAAACATTTTTCCATCTCCTTCACTTTATCAGGATAGTGATTTCCAAACCAAGCGTTGTGAATTATCCAAGAAAAGTAGGTGCTAGGGACAGTGCGTTTGAGGACCTTTACTTTCTTGAAAGGCCAAAAGTAAAAAAAGGCCTCTTAGAAGGTAGCGCGCACAGCTTTTATATAGGACTCCAAAAATGCAATGCTCATGACATTTCTTCTTATAGAAGGCATCAAGGACTTGAAAGTGCCTAAGGGAAAAGAAATCTTGACAAAAGACTTCCTTAAGAACTTATCATTTTCTCGCAAACAAATGCTAACGGAAATAAGAAAGATATGCTGAGACAACACTAACTTGAAACAAGGGATGTATGCAATAAACCAGCTTGAATTACTCAAGATTCGTGGGACAGCTGAGATGTTGTACGATGATCTCAGAATCAAAAGCATAACAATTCAGTGGATCATGGAAACAAACGAAGATTGCATCATCAAAGGCACTAAAACGCAATAAACCAGCCGGAAGTCCTCAATGTTTTGGACAGCTAAGTAAACAATTGATACTGGACACAAAAGGAAATCACAGCATCGAATGGATAGCGAAAGCAAGGGAAAAAATTGAACAGTGGTGTAATATTAAAGAATTGAGCACGGTGTCAACTCTAAGGGAAGTATGATGGATAAAGAAAGAGATTAAGAAAAGCTGCTTGAACCTTGTTATGGTTAAAGTCGCATATAGAGTTATTCTGGGCCTTAAGTTGATGTATATGGTTACATTATGGGGTATGGGCGGGACTTCTGAGTTTATAGGCTGTCTAGAGTATAAAAATCTGGGAATTTTGGAGGTACATGAGCTGATAACATGTCTCTGTTATTATTAACAAAAGGACCAAGGAATTCATAGGCAACGTGCTTTGTGCACTTGAGAGCTTCTCATATGAAAATATAGGAACCAAGTACACAATGGAGAACTTTTTTCATTTGTAATAACAAATAACGTGAGGTTTATCAAGTATAGTATAGGCGTATCAAAATAAGGGTCACTAATATTGTTCTTGCTACCGACCTCAAACATATTAACAAAAAAGAATCATCCTAATCTCTTCCCGACAAGGAATGCGTTATTACTTTGATTCTCTTTCCCTAGTTGAAGCTAAATAACGAATTGAATATGTTGTCATTAGATTTTATCACAGAATAAAAAACAAAGCTTAATAAAAATGATACTTATATATTTTCCCTGTAGCAGATCGCTGTTCATCAGATACCACAATGAATAACGCACTTCTAACCAGAAACATTATCTAGTTGCATAAGGTATCATTAGGTAAGTAATTATCAGTTACAAGATAATTGAAATAACATCATTTAAGTCAATTTCAGGAAACAGCTATTTATTTTGAGAGATCATAGCACAACTTTGTTTTCTGGCAAGAAAGAAAATGGAGAAGAATAGGTTCCGATTGATAAATAGGTAAGACTAACCTCCTGATGACAAAGCATCACTGGGGCCATGATGGTACATGGAGAGAGAATATGGAGCCAAGCTCATAAGTGAAGCAGATGCACTACTCATTGAGGACATTTCTGCTAATTTATCCTGAAGAAGCATGAAAAACATAATGTTTTTCTTCTCTGTGATAAAATATGCATAAGGAAAGATGCATGTAGATAGAGACATACCAATAGACATGCATAAAGAGATGACTAGAGACTAATGTCATGACAAACTGAAACTAGGGAAGAACATATGAACTTACCGTTTGAAACCTCGATTCAAACATTGAAATGCTTGGATAGGCATAAGCAAGGAAGAACTTTCTTCGGTCTAGCAACAGTAGAATGATTATAATAGTTGAAAAGTTCTTTTTGGCTAAATGATTAAGTAGTCTAATGTTGAATCACACTCTACAGATTCAGGGAGATTGAAGTAGGCATTGTCAATAGCTACTAATTTCAGGTAATAAAGATTTCATCCTCTTCCTCTTCATTAACAAGTTTAGTTAACTTTCGAGAAAGAGAATTAAATGCTTAACAGTTGGGTGTGAGTGAGTAACTATATGGACTCAACAGGTAGATAAAATAGCTCGACAAGAACATTTAACATATGATAAGACACATATCTAGTGGATTTCATTTGACAGAATCTATTCATTAAAAGCCAGCACCAAGTAACCGATGAAAATGTACCATTGCAAAAACTCACTCCCAATTAATCTTGAAAGAGGCGGGAAACCTATAAGAATATCTAATTCATGTGCATTTAACAAGTTACACCAAAAGGCCAAGTGAGTACAGGCATCGTAATTTATGTTTGTCTTCAAATACCTCTGTTTCTCTCCTTCCAAATCACCCGAAAAAGGGCAAGCTGGCGTGCTAATAATATATATATATATATATATATATTGATAACCGTATCGTCCAGGCCAGTGTTAACAATATATGCTCCTTCTTTGTTCTCTCTCTTTCTTTCTTCTATAGATTAAGAAAGCCTCCTTCAGTCCTAGGAATCCTATCACTCGTCTTTTTAAACAATCAGCCCATCAACGTGCAGAAACAACTCCCTAGCTGCCTACCTAGACACTAACTGTGTCGCAACAGATGGCTTGTATCTTCAATATAAATCTCACACTTATAGCACCTACTACACATTAAAACCCCATCTTCTGCAGAGTTGATTGTGCCAAATAAGCATCAAATATGACAATCCAACAAAACCCAACCAACTCAAGATGTGCTTGTATCTTCAATATAAAACTCACACTTATAGCACCTACTACACATTAAAATCTTATCCTCTGTGGAGTTAATTGTGCCAAATAAGCATCAAATATGACAATCCAAAAAAACCCAACCAACTCAACAAGTGCTTTATTCTTCCAGACAATCATCCAATGCAAATTAATTGAGGAGATATTTGAAGAAGAGATAACTTGTAAGAAAGAACCCTATACCCAGTGTTGCAATGAACCTCCCATCCTTTTGGTGTTTCCACCTCAGAGTATCCGTCCCTTCTAGTAAAACATTTGTGCCTTCCAGTTAGTAGGAAACTGGGCCATCTTCTCAACTTCCCAATCCTCACAGTTCCATCTGAAAGTTATCTCCCAGCATGATCTGTTTTCTACTATGCAATAGCATTAGTTTTCCAGTAAAACTGAACAATAGTGCAAATTCAACGTTAAGGCGAATATGTGCTATCTATGCATCATGCCAGAACTAAAGTTGAAGAACTCTTTTTCCTCCCAAAGTTTCCTCACATTCTTCCATAATACAACTCCATGTGAATATTATTGGTTACTGCACCAAGGATCAGCTTTACATATTTAATTGGGATCACCTCCTAAAGGTCATTGGAACCCAGCAATATCTCTAAAACCAGTAATACAATTACACTTGTGCTTGCAATATCAAACTTTTATCTCTAACTCCCCTCCTTTATCTTAGTTACTTTGCTCCATTTCGCTGCATGGAAAGTCTTATCCTCTGTATCTCCTTCACATAAAAATTCTCTCCTAATATTATCAAGCTTTCTCTCTGCTTAGCTGGAAATAAAGATGTCAAAAATTGCAGATAAGCTATAGTACTTGGTCAGAACAGTAAAATTACATTTGAAAGCATGCATATATCTTTAAACTACCATGAGTCCATGACTAAAGAATTTATGAACATAAAAGTTACAGTCAACAGTTCCTAAGAAAAAACAGATTCAAGAAATTGGATAAATAAATAACTCACTATGTCTGATTAGTCTAGACTAGCAGACCAAAGTGATTCGTAATACCATTCGAGATAAAGTGAAGGTAGGAAAAGGATACAAGGAAGTAAAGAGTAAAGTAAATGATGACACACCTTCATATCTTTCATTTTCTTCCCCAAACTATAGTCTTCCTGTTTCCTTCGCTTTCTCTGACAAACAGTAACTAAAGATGTAAGCAGGTCTTTCTCAACATGCATTGGCTAAGACAAGAAATGTTTCAGACAAATGAATGGAGTCATCAGAAATAGCTTCTAAAAAAGAGATGAAGGATAGAGATAGATGCAGTCAAGCGACTGAGAGATATTAAACAGCCTAGATAGCTCACCGTGATCCACCTACATCTCAGTGCAACATCACGTACATTTTTATCGCGAAGTGTGGCTGCAATCTTAATGTATTTCATTATACGTGGTTCATTGGCATACCTATTACAAAAAGGCTTGAAGGTCAAATACATACATAAGGATATATATTCTTGTCACAAACATGTATAGACACAAAAATATCTCAACACCTATATTCATTCAAAGATCCAAAATAAATCTACCTACTTGATAAGTCCTTCCTCCAATTTGTACAGCTCCTCGATCGTCCATTCAACTGCAAGGCCCGTATCATGCTTGAGCCCTGGCACTGTATCTATAAGAAAAGAACCTGAACAACTTCCATACTGACTAGTTCTTGGACTACTGCTACTGGTGCAATTGTTTGTCATCATGGTTGGATTCCCTGAATACAACATCCCTCCTCCTCCTCCTAAACCACTATTATTTACATCGAAATTCATTCCAAGATGACTATAGTAATCACCCATCAACATCATCTGAGACGATGAGTTCCCAATTACCCCTGATTGAAATGATAACGCTTGCTGGTGAAACCCTGTATTAGACTCCGCTGCCATTACTTCACAAAAGCATTTAAATTTATTCAAGTACTTCCAAATAAATTCACTAAACTCCTGAATCCACCCAGAGCAACATAACAATAGACAAAAGTAGCACTAGAATCAGAGCTTCACGAACCCAAATAAGAAAATCCAAACTTTATCTGGCGATTATTGCTGTTCCAGAGGATAAGACGGGTTTCCAATACACCAAACTATACAGTACCAAGACAGTTCACTAAACTCCTGAATCCACCCAGAGCTACACAAAAACTACAATCAGAACTTCAAAATCCCAAATAAAAGAACCATAAAATTTATGTGGGGTTCATCACTGTTCCAGTCGAGTAAAACGGGCTGCAATATATCAAATTAGAATACCAGGTCAATTCACTAAACTCCTCAATCCTCCCAGACCTACACAACAATAGGAAAAAGAAAAACAACAATCAGAGCTTCAAAAATCCAAACTTTATCTGGGATTCGTCGCTGTTGCCAGTTGAGTAAAAGGGGGGGTGTAATACGCCAAATTATACAGTACCAAGACAACCACTGAACTCCTAAATCCACCCAGAGCTACACCACAACAGAAAGAAGCAGCACTAGAATCTGAGCTTCAAAAACCCAAACTTTATCATCTGGGGTTCATTGATGTTCCCAGAAGAGTAAAAGGGGGAGCAATACACCAAATTATACAGTACCAAGACAATCCACTAAACTCCTCAACCCACCATAGTTGCACAACACTAGGAAAAAAATAACAATACAATTATAGCTTCAAGAACCCAAATAAAAACCCAAACTTTATCTGGGGTTCACTCCTTTTCCCAATAGAGCAAAAGGATGTTTGCAAATACAGAAAAAAATACAGTACCAAGAAACTCCTGAATCCACACAGAGCTACACAACAATAGCAAAAAAACAAAACTACAAACACACCTCCAAAAACCTAAACTTTATCATCTGGGGTTCATTTCTTTTCCCAGTAAAGCAAAAAGGTGTTTGCCAATACACAAAATTATACAGTACCAAGAAACTCCTGAATCCACACAGAGCTACACAACAATAGCAAAAAAACAAAACTACAAACACACCTTCAAAAACCCAAACTTTATCATCTGGGTTTCAATGATATTCCCAGTAGAGCAAAAAAGGGGTTGCAATACACAAATTATAAGTACCAAAACAATCTTGAATCCACCCAGAGCAACACAACAGTATACAAAAGTAGCACTAGAATCATAGCTTCAAGAACCCAAATAAAAATCCAAACTTTATCATCTGGGGTGCACTGATATTCCCACTAGAGCAAAAAGGGTTGCAAAAATACACAATACTATACAGTATCAAGAGTACATATTTCACCAAGATTCCTTAACCAAGGTGAAAATACACTTCAAAACTGAGAGCCCGACATGAGAATTTGTTACCTTTGTTAAATAAATTACATTGCTTCATAAAGATTATCCATAAAAAACACCCAACGATATCAAAGAATCAAGAAATAGTAATACTCCATGTATTAGTGGAAGTACAGAGTGAGAGACATGACAGAAAAAAAAAAAAAAAGGAGAAAAGCTTGTTGATTTTTTTTTTTTATTTCTTTATCTAGTTTTAGCTTTTTCTTTTATGAAAAAAAAAAAAACGAAGATTTTGGACCAATGATTTTTACTTGTATATTAAAGTTAGAGACATAGGATTTGACGTTTTATCTATTATCAAGACAGGGAACCAATGTCGACAAATCCCTTTTAGGCCTAAATTCACTGACCAAGAATTTTCGCGGAGGCATCTAAATTTCACACAAACTTTACTTTATCTAAATACATATTTGAATTTAATACTCTTTAACATATTTTTTTATGTGATTGTGATGTCCATGCAACTTCATTGACCATTAAGGCTTTCATAAAAATTCTCGTAGAATCGAGAATGAAGTTTTCATTCTGTATTGACTGAAGTGAAATCGTAACAAGGTAGTTGTACTGGAGGGTGCAGTTGGATCACCTTCTTTTCAAGGAGAGCTAATGCTTATTGGGTATTTTACGTTACACTTTTGAATACAACATTCAACATATTCAAACACTCTCTTATTAAGTACTAGTGAATTTTGTCGAGCTTCGCACAATCATAAATAATAATAATTGAAATAATTTATCTAAAAATATAGTTGAGATAGAAAATTTTAAATAATTTCTTATATAATACATACAAAAAAGGTTATAAGTTAATGAAACAACCTGATTTTGAGGACACAGGGGCATCAAAAAAATTAAATTAGCTAATATGTATATGTAAAGATGCTATGTATTTCAAAATAAAAAGAATTTTTTTTAAAAAAAAAATGATAATAGTATTGTTGGAAATAATAAATAGAATTTGAGGATGAACTGATTTTATATTATCTAGAGAAAATGGTCAAATAGCCCCCCAACCTTTACCCTAAATCTCAACTACACACTTATACTTTGAGAAGGTCCTATAACCCTCTAAATTATTTTAAAATGAAATTATTACCCCTCCAACACTGACATGGCAAGAGAGTGTCTTTCACTCTCTTTACGAAAATATTTTATTAAAAAATTATTTCTTTAAATAAATATATATAATTTTAATTGTTATTTTTCTTTCTTCTTATTCTTCTTATTCTTCTTCTTCATTTCTTCTTCTTTCATTATTCTTCTTCTCCAATTCTTCTTCTTCTTCAATGACATCCAAGAATGGTAATTAATTTTTTTTTTTCATGTTCTTCTTCTTCAATGGCATCCAAGAACCCATCAATGACAATTAATTACTTTTCTTCTTCTTCAATTCTTCTTCTTCTTCTTCAATGGCATCCAAGAACCCATCAATGACAATTAATTTTTTTTCTTCTTCTTCTTCAATGGCATCCAAGAACTCGAATTACGTGAGAATGTTGAATCAATTTAGATTGGAAAATAAAGTCACCGGAATTTTGAATTTTTCGGCAGAAGAAGAAGAAGATGATGATGATGATGATGACGACATGGCATGACGTAGAATTAATTTTTTATAGTAAAAAATGATATATGGCGTGGAATTATGTGGCATGACACGTGGTAGCGTGTGTAGACCACAAATCAAAATAAAATTTGTGTATGAGTTTTTAGAGGGGTATATATTCCACTTTAAAATAATTCGGGGGTAATAATTTTATTTTAAAATAGTTTAGGGGGGTCATAGGACTCTCTCAAAGTATAAGTGTGTAGTTGAGATTTAGGGTAAAGGTTGGGGATATTTGACCATTTTCTCTATTATCTATAATCAATCTATAATCTATATCTATAATATATTAAAAGTGTGACGACCCTTAGAAAAGTGATTTAAAATTTTTGTCCTTCATCAAAAGACTCTCCTTTAGACAAAACTATCTTTTCACTATTTTTTTTATTTTATTATTTTTATTATATTAACTAGACTCCTAAAATATATGAAAGGAAAGTCAATTAATATTTTTCTTTGTACTATTCAATTAGAAAAATGCTCCAAAAATAGGATAGAAAAATAATCCTAAAATGGGATTTTATTAAGGAAATACTTCTATAAATATTGAGATGCATGTTAAATTAGAGAAGAAACTGATTTACTTATTGGGAAAATATGATTGATGCTCATTTAAATTGATTTGGTTGCATGTCTAGATTGATGGATGCTTAATTTCTAACTCTCGACTTCTTCACTATTTTTGTCAACATAATAAAATTTAACGTGTGTATATATATATCTTCTTTGTTTCATTCAAATCATTCTTTAGTGTCAAAATTTTCGCTCAAACAAGAATTATTTTCATAAAAAATGAAGCTTTGTGATCACTATTGTATTATTTTGTTGTAGTTTACAGATCGTAGATGAATTTACATGTGGTAGAAGAATGTCGGTCGATTTTGAAGAATTTTTTTAGGTAAAGGTTAGGTTTAATTGTATTATTTTTATATCTCTGTTTTGAGAATTTTTTTGGTGTAAAGGTAAAGTTTAGTTGTATTATTTTGATATCTCTATTGTTGTATTATTTTGTTATAGTTTACAGATGATAGACGGCTTTGAGGAAATTTTTGTGTAGAGGTTAGATTTAATTATATTGTTTTGATGTCTCTATCATCGTATTGTTTTGTTGCAGTTTATAGGTGCTAGATGAATGTCGATCGGCTTTGAGAATTTTTTTTGGTAAAGGTTAGGTATAATTAAATAAATTTTTCAAAAGATGTTCAATTTAATTATTGTATTCACCTTTCTTATTTAAACAAATATCCTAACGTTTGAACTCAATAAAGTGAGGTACACGCGTGAGGCGTGTACACCTAAACTAGCTTAATTAATAAAAGACAGAAGAGATTAATTTCATATACAAAAATTTAAAAAGTTATTTCTACTTACGAATGTTTTTGACATAGTCAAATCTTAGAAAGATGATATTTAATTTTTTTTGTAATTAAGTTTTACGCTTTCGGAAAAAGATCTTTTAAGAAAAAGTTCTCCTTTTTGTTTAAATTCAAAAAAGAAATACTTACTTTTACTCATGTATGTATGAGTCTATGGTGTTTGTTATTCCGTGTACCTTATTCTTCTTTGACTAATACATATTATATTTTCTATAGGAATTTGCACTTGTACATATATTAAAAGTTGTCATATTTAAGTACTTGTCAAATCAAAAAATCAAGAAAGAATTAATTTTTTTCGTAGACTTTATTTTTAACATTACTTATTATAAAACAAAGAGGGGTCTGATATATTAATTAAATTATACTCCCAATTATTTTTTTAACGACTCTAATGAAAAGGAAGAGAGTTATGAGATAGAAAACTTTTTCTCTTTAAAATAAATTATATTTAGATAAAAAAAAAAACATTACACAAAAAATATAAAATTTGTGAAATGAAGAAAAATGAGAAATATTATATTAAGTGATATTGTAAATTACGATGTTTATTCGGGGACAAAGTCTTCAAATAAAAGAAAAAAGATTTTTATTGTAGATCTTCAATTTTTCTTGAAGCGTAGGATATTTAATTTGCTCATCATCAAACCACCAATTATATAGACCTATATCTTCCAGTTCTATATTTTTGTGTTTTCAATTTTTTTTCTCACGATATATTAAGACGGTTGAAAAAAATTTAGGCAACAAATTTTATTTGGTAGTACTTGATATTGTAGAAATTTTCATGAACTCCTAATTATGACACCTTTAAATGAGTAGAAAAAAAATTAATAATGAAATTATGCTCCTCCATTAAAGTGGAATAAAAAATATGAAACATGAGAAGATTGTAACGACGGATTACAACATAAAAATAAATTTCAAGTCAAAAAAGACAAAACATTCACCAAATATGAGTAAAAAAATAAAATTAACAAAATAAATTAAAATAAAATATTATTATCGATCATAGAAAATTTTCACATTACCTACACTAAGCCCAATTTTATATGACAGATAAAAGAAAGTAACTAATTCTTTTTTAATTACTAATGACTAATTTCTTGAATTGAAATAAGTCACAAGCAAGTATTGTTATTTATCTTTTTTCTCGATTTTTGGGGATTTTCTTCATTTTTAAAAATTATCTACTAAGCTAAAAGAAAAAAAAAATCAAAAGATCACCTTTTAAAAATTGAAACTATCGTTTTTCATGCTTTTTTCATTTTTCGGCAATAATCTCTTGAATGTTTTATGCACTTTCAGAATAATTTATATCTCAAATATTGTCTGGATAATTTAATTGTTATGAAACTTTAATTAATCAAACATATATTATTTTCTTTTTCTAGATCAACTACTTTTTATAGACTTGAGAATAAAAAATCCCTTTTCATAAGTCTATTCGAAATGAATTTGGATTAAATGAATTTTCAATGCTAATATCAAACACCGCATGAAAAATTAGAAAAAAATAGTGTTTATTCATTGAACCATGTTTCATTATCTATAATAATTTTTTTCTTTATTATTTATATCATATTCTATCTCAACCAAAATATTCATATATCAAAAATCAATATATGTAGGTTTACAAAAAAAATTGTCATTTAATTAAAAAAATAAAATAAGATGAAACGAAAAAGGAAGAGAATAAATCAAATAAAGAAGTAGATGAAAGGAAAAAAGTAAAAACAAATGGATCTAAGTGTCTAAAATAATCGATTCTAAGTTTTCCTAAAATCTTTTCAAATTTTGCATCTGCGAACTGCCCCAAATCAATAAAAAATAATTTTATATTAATTAATAGATTAAACAAAAGAACAACAGTACTTAAAAGATGTTTAAAGCTATCATACATATAAAAAATTGAATAGAAAGGAAAAAAAAAAAGACACATAGATAAAAGTTATATCTCGCCCAAGCTCCAGTTATGGACATATGTTACTCCTTTTCAAATGGTCGAACGTATTCAAATATCAAATTTGTGTAGGAGACCTTCTCCTCTAACTCCCTGTAACGCCTCAAGATCTCATCCCGAGACGTCACACAATGCTTAAGGCCACACGCGGCCTCAAGCTAACCCTCTAAGCTCGTCGTCACTTCTAGAGCTCACTTTGACAATAGTCATGCTAAAATAAGAGAGAATGACATATCATGAACATACTGGAATAAGATAAGGAACTAGCCTGTACAATCAAAATACTGAAATTCTGTACATACCAACCCTTTAGTCTGACAAAGCCTCTATACATCAAAATCAAGGAGACATTGGGACAAACCCCCAACTGACTCAAACAGTACTGAAAGCCATAACAACAAAACGGTATCACAAAAATATAGACACGGTCCTCGAACCATGAGGACTCACCATTGATAAGACTAAAAGAGGCACCCGAATATCGCTAATGTGGCTGCGGCTGCGGCTGAGTACCTGAACCTACATTAATAGAAAATGTAGCCCATAGGAAAATATGTGAGCCAACACTTTGGAATGTACTGAGTATGTGGGGGTGCATGTAAAAATGTAAATATCATCATCAATTTCATGAAAAGATGCATATGTACAATGGTGGCTCACTTGGCTTGAGTTAGATTGAAACATACTTTTCATGATCTCATTGTAAATAAATCATATGATAAAAACCTCATAAATCATCATAAACAACTCAACTCTTCAACTCAAGACTCGGAGTGCTGTAATTCAAGGAACTCGACTCTTATAGACATGAGAGGTTTTTATAATCGACATAAACCATGTGAGCTACATGGAGTCCAACGTTTTGCCTTCCTAAGGAGAGAACTCCACATTGGCGAGAGCGTCGTGCTCTTACCAGGGAGTACTACCTAAATTTAGTGATCACAATCTCATACTCGGCATTTGGCCCACAATTATCAATATCAATCCTACGGTGGCACATAGTTTCGGGGGAAATACCACATTTCCCGCTCGGTGCTAAATACTACTACCAAACACAAGCTCAGAACGCATTAGAAAATCCACTACAAACATCACAAGGGTCTATCATAAAGACCAAATCAAATCTCTTTCTCATTTATCAAATCATAATCAATTTGTGGATTCCTAACTCGACTCAATTCAAATCAATCTTTCTCAATATCAATATGTATCAATTCATTAAGTCATGGCAACATAAAAACTTTGAGGAAATATCAAGACTCATTGTAACAACTCAATTATCATGAATCAATATAATCAATAATCCAATTTGTCATAAGGAAGCTTAAAGCTTGACACATATCTTGAAAGCACTTGAAATACCAACTCATGGTAGAAACATGAAATTCACAATATTAAGTATCAAGTCATAACTTGGAAATTGTAAAATAATCATGTATAACAAAGCTTGAATAATTTATATTCTCATAATCTCATGATGCAGTAATTTGGGTATAAATCCACTTGAAAAATCATATAAATCCATAATAAAAATCAAAGCTTTGGGCACAAGAACAAAAGAATTGCTCTTGTTCAAAACCCCACATACCTTGGATTATGATTTTAAGATGAACAAGCTTGATTGGAAACTCTTCTTCACACTTTTAAGCTAAGTTTCTTGATGCCTTTGACTTGGAGAATTTGATTCTTGAACAACTTGGTTAAATCTTTAAAAGATTCTTGAATTTTTTGGAGAAGATTTGATTTAGGATTTTGGAAGAAAACGCTAGTTTCTAAAAAAATTTTCTTGAAAGAAAATGAGAGAGAATGAAGGGTTTCTCCTCTACTAGGATATATATAGAGGTTAAAAAGGGATGGAAAAGACTAAAATACTTTGGCAAAAACGTCCCTTAGTTGCTGAAAAAAATTAGCTGACGACATCCGTGACAAGCCGTCAAGCCGGTGATATGTCGTCACGAAATGTTGTCACAAAAGGGTAAAATTATGATTTTCTGCCTAAGGTTGACGACATTGGTGATAAGGCATCACGGGCGTGACGGCTTACCACAAAATATCGTCACAAGGGTCAAAAATCTGCCCAGGGCTGATGACATTGGTGATAGGTCATCACGCTCGTGACAGCTTATCACGAATGTCGTCACTTAGTTTCCCAGCCTGACATGCTGGAGTAAAATGGGCATAATTCTTTGCTCCGATACCGGATTTAGATAAAATTGATATCGTTGATAAGCTAATTCAATTATCTATCTTTTGGTAGGTCATGAGCTCAATAATTAGTACTATAACGAGAGATATGCTTATTTGAAGTTGACTGTGCCAAAATCCTTCTCAAGAATTCAATTAGTAAGGAATGTTTTGATTTGCTCAATCACTAGGACATCTTTAAGGCGTTAATACACATCACCCTTGACCAAAAACAACCAAAACACTATAATTTATTTTTCACGAGCTTAAGTCATGGTTGCACTATTGGTTAGAATCTCGGGGTATTATACTCCCACTCCCTTTTCCTCTTGTTTCTCGAAAGCTTGTAGTTTGAAAGTTTCATAGACTCAATCTTTTCTTAGTAACCTGAAAAGGAAAAAAAGTAAAGGAGAGAAATATCAATAAGTATATATTTGAAAAAAAATCTGATTTAAAGACAATTATAGAAATATTATATTATGACCCAATAGGAGAATTTAAGATTTCAACATATGAAAAGTATAGAGACAAATAGAGAAAGATGAGTACCAAACACAAATACCCAATATCCATTATATAGATGCAGTTTGTCAAGTATGACTATTCTTATTTCTTTTATCATTAACTAGAGAACTTTTTCGCGCTACGCGCGATCATTGAGTTTTTTTTAAATTTATAATATAATTTTTGTTCAGTTTTCTAAATACTATAATAATCACAAAAGTGTATTTCATTATTTTGTATTTTAAAAAAATGGTAATTACAAAAAAATATATAATAATAATTATAATGTTAATTTATATGTGTATTTTGAATTTGAGGATATTGATCGCTTAATGATATATATTCATTCATATTTTCAATTGAAAAAAGGCAAAGATAAAAAATTCATGATTACTTATGTGATGTTGCAATGTCAACAATCTTAATTCTAATTTATCTCAAACCTGTTAATCAGTCTCGTTGGTTTGCTTCTTGTTATTTTATATATTCTTTTGAATCCTAAATATTTTTCAATCATAATTAATTTTCACAATTTTTAAATCATAGATTATTATCAAGTAGAAGTGAAATGGCAATAGAAGTTTATATATAGGAAAAGTAATAATTTTGGTGTTATGATACATTATTGTAGATTATCATATGAATAGCTAAATATAACACATAGATTAATCATTATTATCTTTTTATCTACCATCTTTTGCACATTATTACACATTAATAAAATTAATTAAGAGAAAAAAGAAAAGATATCACAACATATCTTTATTGTCTTCACAAATTCTTAATTTTGTAGGTTGCATATATATATATATATATATATATATATATATATATATATATATATATTTCTTAACCAGTTGAAGAAAATTTGTTAACATATAATATACAGATAAAATAAATTAGTTAGTTAAAATAACTTAAATACATAAAAAGAAAAAGTATTATTCACATAAAAATTCAAATAATTTTTTCTTCTTCTTTCCTTTAGATAATTATTAATATAATATCAAGTTCTATGTTTAATATTTATAATATTTCTATTACACTTATACTAACCAAAGTAACTATTAGAAAAAAAAGAAGTAATTCGATCTATACATGATTCTACCAATTATTCTTTTGATCGTAACTAATAATCAAAATTTATTATTTCTTGAGTGCTCACAAGTATTGTAATCACATTTTTTTCTAGATAATTTTAACACGAGTAGGCCAATTTAGTTGAGCATGTGGTAACCCCGATCACCTGAAAATTTTGAATAACATCTCACAAAATAAAACAATCGAGTTAGACCATTTCTTTTAACATGTACTTTGATGCGGATCTACTTTGTACTATTACTAGCTTTACTATCTTTAATAAAAAGTGATGCAAAGTTAATATTATCCATGATATAAGTATACTAAAAAAAATGTGACCAAACACATAAAAGATGAAAAGAAATATCCTGAAAATGAAAATTTTCTTACCTTTATTTTGTCTTTTCTTTCACACTTTGGTTTATTCCCAAGTTATATGGTGATGGAGGAGAGAAAGGATAATCTTGAATAAAAAAATTCATGAAACAAACTATGAATTTATACAGGCAAAATAGGGGAATATCATAAGGTGTCATAACCTTATAAATTAAATTTGGGGGTTATGGAGATGAAAAGATTGAATTTATTGATATTATTGAGAGTATAATTGAAGATGTGTTATAAAACAAGAAAGAATAGAGAAAAAGAGTAGAGAGAATGGAGAGAGTAATTCTTATTTCTTCTCTTGAAGGATGATTTACAATGAAGGAAGTCCTTATATTTATAGAGGAAATTTGCCCCTAGTTTCACACTAAAAGACAAATACATCAAATCCTGATAGATATCAACTAGATCTTATTAGATCTTGATAAACATTCACTATAATGTAAATACATTTATAACACTCCCCCTTGAATGTCTAGATAGATAATGTGTCTTGTTAAAACCTTACTAGAAAAAACCCAATAGAAAAAAAAATCTAGTGAAGGAAAAATAGTACACATTTCTAACAATACGCATATCGGTTGCCTCATTAAAAACCTTACAAGGAAAAACCAGTGGGACAAAACGTTGTAAGGGAAAAAGAGTACAACGCATATTAGCTCCCTCTAATAAGAACTTTCTTGAACCTTTGCATTTCGATCTTGTGCATCATCTTCTTGAAAGTTGAAGTTGGAAGAGACTTGGTGAATAAATCAGTCACATTGTCACTTGAACGAATCTGTTGTACGTCAATATCACCAATCTTTTGGAGCTCATATGTATAGAAGAACTTTGGCAAAATATGTTTCGTTCTATATCCTTTTATGAATCCACCTTTCAGTTGTGCTATGCCTGCTGCACTATCTTCATATAAAATTGTGGGTATTTTGTCACATTTTAAGCCATATTTTTCTCGATGAGATGTATTATGGACCTCAACCACACACACTCTCAGCTTGCTTCATGAATAGCTATAATCTCAACGTGATTCGATGAAGTGACTATGATAGACTGCTTTATATATCTCCAAGATATTGCAGTACCACCACATATGAGCACATAGCCTATTTGAGACCGAGCTTTATGTAGGTCAGATAAGTACCCAAAATTAGTATGACCAATAAGATCGGGACTGCAAACTTGCTAACAAATTAACTAAAACAAGGCTATATCAGGCCTTGTAGTATTTGCAAGATATATTAGTGCATCAATTGCACTAAGATATGATACTTCATAACCAAGGAGTTCCTCGTTCTTTTCTTGAGGTCGGAATGGATCCTTATTCAATTTTTGCATGTTTCTCATTTAAACAAATACTCTATTGTTTTTGAAAACTCTCCAAGAGTTTCAATGATAGTCAAATCATCAAATTATATCTTATGAGTATAATAAAAAGTTTCCCAAAAACTTTATATGCTTCAGGCATTTTGAATCCTTTAGGGATTTTCATATGGATGTTTGTCAAGTAACAATATCCAACATGTCAAGTGTGACATCTTCAAATGTCTGGACTGCAAATCAAATAGGTTTTACTCTTATCAAAATGCATCCTTTCAGGTCACTTGATAAATATTTCTACATTAGCATGCTTAAATTAACGTAGAATTCGGATCCTCATAATCTTTTACAATATTGCGCCAATATTGTATCAAAGATATCGTCGACGATTTCTTATTTTGTATTGGTTCACAATGTGACATAATATTTTGAGATCTCATCACCTCATTATTTTCAGGTACCTAAACCTCTCATAAGGTTTCATGAAGTGTTATGTTGTAGGCTCTTCAAGAGCACATTGCCTTCTTATGATGATTATTTGCTCCTTATCCTTTTCAAGGATTATTTTATTTGGAACCGATTGGTCTATCATGCTTCACGCATGCATAGACTTTATCCTTTAAGGACACAAAATAGGAGCACTTGCAGCTAAATATGAGATGCTTTCGGCATTTGACTTGAATTATCTTTTGAATGAGGATCCGATGATAATTCCTAAAATATTTCATAGTTGCGTATAATCTCCTCCTTATGTTAGGAAAGCTAACATATATCCTCTATCTTCTTTGAGGAATCCATCTTTGTACATCACATTAAAATTATTAGATGGAATAGTTGGTTCCTGGCCTTGAACCAATTGAGAGGGAAGAAATAATCATAATTTATTGGTCTAATGTATACAAGTGCTATTGTATGCAACATATCGTATTTCAAACCAACACATGAAGCTTTGTTCTCATTAACAATGATTTAACTATTTATTGAAGGTATTCAATGACAAACCATCATCATCAAGATAAATTGTCTTGATTGCACAATCTGAAAGTTATGTTCTTAACTCAATTTTATTGAAAAAGCAACTTTATGAATGTCAAACGCAAGTTGACAATGAATGTACATGTGATCATCTTATTGATGCATCTTTTCAATATATCACATGATAGGTGAACGAGCCCTTATTTACCTTTTATTCTTTTCAGATTTTGAGGGATCCAATCCCAAAATTAGTTGGTCCAACCAACTTATCATGAAAACAAGCAACATTAAAGTTCATGAAGAATTTTTCAATTCTTCAATATATGTTCAATACTCAGTATGCACATCTTTGGGATATCGCAATCGTTTATGTCAACTTATGAACTTTTAATCTAGTAAACTCCAAGTTTACCATGATATGTGTTTTTGCTTTAGCAAATTTCAGATTTACTATTATATGAATAAATTTTAGATTTACTACTTCAGAAGTAGATTTCAAAATAATTCAACCTCTTTCAGAGATGAGTTGTGATACAATCACAATCAAGTGCACGTTTGCATTAATAAGTTTCTCATTCCCCAGGAAAGGAATATAATCGTTCCTTAAGCCTATCAAATTATGATAGCTTATAGCCTCTTTCAAGATTTTGCTACTTCGGAAGCAAATCGAGGCATACATATAATGTAGAGAATTTTTCTCTAGTATATCTTATAATCATATAAGTGTATGAAAATATCATCACTTTTGATGATCATTATCATATTTTCCCTCCACGCGTATATTCGTGCATTCAATCACTTGTCTTCTTTCAGACATATTATACACTGCTACCACATACACCTCAAGAATGAAGTAAGTTATCATATTTCAGACTTATCATATATTGCTACCACATTTACTTCATGGAATGGAGCATATTCAATGGGTCAAATTTCATGAATTTTCATTAAACACCCATTATTTTGCCTTAGCCATCATAATATCATCAATATGGTGTATTGAGATTCAAACTCAACATCTTATTCATATAAAAGCGTTTTAGGCATGAATCGATGGGACTTGAACCCAACATATTATCATTTTTTTTGATAATATTGTTCTTGAGGAATAAATTTTAAACGTAAATGGTTCCAAACCAATTATTTTTCCTCAAATCCAATAATAATTATATTATTAGTCTCAAATCCAACAATAATTATATTATTAGTAGCAAAAGACAATAATATAAGGATTTACTAACCTTGAAATTAGCTTTAGATTTGTAATCTCACCTTGTTTGTCATGCATTATTTACAGACCATTAAAGGTAATTATTGATGATTTTCGATTAAGTAAACTTAGCTCCATACTATAATTGGAACGAGGAAGTTCAGAAAAGCCTCTGAGACTTGACATGGTATAAAGCACAAGCAAAAAGAAATGAATGATGATGCTACAGGTTGCTAAACACACAGACATAGAGGGGACATGGAGAGGAAATTAGAAGATAAAATAGATGAAAAACTTAGAATTGAGATCAGAATAATGCATCACAACTACATATTCTAATATTGTAAATACATATTTGACAACTTATTATTGCTTTAGTATGTAGAATTAGGAATTCGGTTTCAATTAGAGCTTTCACACACACAGACCCTTCATGAGTGATCAAATAAAGCTACTTACCTTTCATCTACCCTAATATGATAGAGTATAGAGACTCGTGCTGATAACGTGTTATAAAACAAGAAAGAATAAAGAAAGAGAGTAGAGAGAATAGAGAGGGTGATTCTTATTTCTTCTCTTGAGGGATAATTTACAATGAAAAAAGTCCTTCTATTTATAGGGGGAATTTGTTCCTAGTTTCACACTAAAAGACAAATACATCAAATCCCGATAGATATCAGCTAGATCTTGATATACATTCACTATAATGTAAATACATTTATAACAAGATGTGAGTTATAAATAATTTTTATTAAATATATTTAATATAAAAAGAAAAAAAATTCAAATATAAAGAAAAAATAAATAAAAATATCACAAAAAAGATAAATAGTAAGATAATAAATGGCAACCCGTAACTCCCTATTATTACTGCATCAAGAACTTCATGGAACAACTCACCTTGAGGGTTGGGCTAGCCTCATGACATGAATATTAAGTGACCCTCTGTTTCTAAAATAAAATTTGGACAAATATATATCTCTAACTTAAAAAGGATACAATTTTACTTGAATTTGAAAGTTTAATAAGTGAAACTTCAATATGATTCCGGATTGCAATGTTTAGGAACAAATCCAGAAGTTTAAATTTTTATTAATTCAAATTTCAAAAACAATTCATGAAATTCAATATTTTTGTTGATTCAAACACCAAAACAATTCATGGGATTTGATGTTTTTAAGAAATAATGCCACTGCATTCCGGCTGTGAGAGTTGACTTGCGAAGAAACCTGCCGTAAAACTTAGCTGACAGCCCCAGCCAACCATTTATTACAAATTAGTGTAAACTTTTTAAACGTTAAAATCCAAAAAAAATTCGTGGAGTTCAAAATAACTATCACAAACGAAATATATTCTTTTAGTTATAATAGCTCTTTTGAATTTAAAGATATCTTCTTTAGGTTTCAATTTGCAATGCCAACTAAAATTTAATTAGCAGTTCTAAAAGGGACTATATACCCATTACTTTCCATATTTCAGATGTGTAAGTTACTTATTTACTTTCAAAATGTGATTACTTGTGTTTTTCAAGCTTAAATACACATACTAATTAGAATCATATGAATGGAATTAAACAGTGAGCATTACATATACATGTATAGCAATATCTGGTAAGAAAACACAGAATTGAACCTCCTAAGTCAGAAGCATAAAACAAACTCTTCATCTAGCAGCCCCATCCTATCTAATGGCTAATATCAAAATAACAATAAACCCGAAAAAGACAGGGGAGCGGAAAGTAAGAAAACTAAAACAACTTTAAAAGATGGAGACATGATTTACAAGAAAAACTACACGTCTATAATACTATGAACCTATAAGACATACTATTATCAGGCTAATAAGGTAAATATATACAAGGACCGTCGAAAGTTACTTGATGAAAGCAACAACTGGAACAACAACTTTGTTAAGCATAACTTGATGTGGTGATGGTTTGTTAAGCATAACTTGATGTGGTGATGGAGAAGAGAAAGGATAATCTTGAATGAAATTTTCATGAAACAAACTATGAATTTATATAGGCAAAATGGAGGAATACCATAAGGTGCCATAAACTTATAAATTAAATTTTGGGGTTATGAAGATTAAAAGGTAGGATTTATTGATATTATTAAGAGTATAATTGAAGGTGTGAGTTATACATAATTATCTTTATTAAAGACATTAAATATAAAAAGAAGAAAAATATTCAAATGTAAGGGGAAAATGGCCAAAAAAAACCACAAAAAAGATTAATAGTATTGGAGGCCTCTAAGACATGCCACATATATATATATATATATATATATATATATATATACCAGTGAAGTTAGTCGTGCTTCGCGTGGTCATAAAATTATTTATGCTTCATGCAGTCATAAAAGACTTCATTAAATTTATGAATTAATTTTTTTAACATCTAATTAAATTTAAAAGTTCAAAATATTTAAAGTCTTTTTTTGACATAAATCTTGAATATTCAAATTCCTTCAACAATAACAGAAATTCAATAAATACAGTTTTTTTTTAAACATCATAATTGAGATTGAAATTTGAAAGTAATTTCAATTAAATAACAATGTTGATTTCAATGAAAACCAACCGAATGTTTTTGAACTATTTATTCATGTGGGCAAGTCTGTAAAATGACTACTTAATTGCTATGATTATTCATTTTCTTTATTTACTTCAAATCTTTAATAGTAATTATTAATAGTCTTCAAAACTCTTCATTTTCTCTTTTAACTACAATAATAACCGACAGGAGAGGAAGATAAAGAATAGTAATTAAGAGAGTTTAAGTTAAAAAGTTTCAAAAGCATAAATGCACTTGACATTCATTATAGGGAAGCCTACATAAAATTATTCGCAATGATTATAATTGTAACCTAAGTGTTTATTAGCCGAATTATTACAAGTCACGACAATGCAATATATACTTTTTGCTTAATTAAATGTTAAGATGACGTATTTTTTAATTCAAATAGTTAGGAGATTATTATTATTTAATAAAACAAAGAAAAACATCCAAAAAGAAAAAAACAAGATCTTTTAAGCGATAAAAAGGTATATACTACATCACCTTATTTTAGATGTTTATAAGTATTTAACTTTGATTTTTTAATACTTTCATAACTTTCATCTTCTTTAAAATCTAAATCTAAAATTTTTTTAAAAAAGAAATCAGAAAAAATAAAAAAATATAAAATTAAACTCTTTTATCACAAATTTATAGACCAATTGGTAGGAAACTTTCCTTCCTCTTTTTGTACCTGAAATACATGATGATAGAAAATTATTGTTAAGATGATTATTATTATGATCGTACAAAAATATTATTAAAATGGATCAATAAAGAGAAAAGGAAAAGATGAGGTGTAATTAAGAGGATTAACAAAGTAGTTCTTGAAATTTCAATGAAGCATAAAATAAAAAATAAAATTTGAGAAGACAAAATTTCCTTTAAAATAAAATAAAATTGAAAAGCAGAAAAAAAAAAAAAGCCACAAAATATAAATTTTTGGTCAAAGAACTATATACATCATCTTCTAATAAACCACATTTATATATAAATAAAGATTGCATATTTAAAGACAAACACTTATATAATAATATATCAATTAAGTTTTATGTTAGAAACAAAATAATTAATATAAACAAAGTGTAAAACTTTATAATAATTTTTTTTGTTGAATAATACATCTTGTATTTGGCGAAATAGTTCTTCGACAAATTTACAATAACCACAAATTCGTGTATCTCTATTATTAATAAATCATTAAAAAATTTCTATTTTTCTAAACTAATTTGGTCATCTCTCTAGATGCATTATACATTCTTCTTCATCTTGACGATAAACTTACACGAAATTAATTTGATCATTCTTTCTTTGATGAATTTTTTACCGCCATCAAACTTCCTTTTTCATCCTTGGTGAACTTGTGTTTGGTTCTTATTACACAAGAAGAAACTTTAATAATATATCTATAATCTTCATCATAGTAGCCATATTGTGAATCACGTTTTCAATGCCCTCTCTTTTGGTTATTGAACACATGATTGATGAAAACAATGAAAAAAAAGTTTGAAAAGAAGAAAAAAATATATACTATCAAAAAAGAAGGAGGAGAAATGGAAATGAGCATAAAAAAACTTTATAGATTATTGTTATTTATAGATCGATCAAGTAGTTGAGAAGATATTTTATTAAATAGAAAATACAAATAGTTGGAGGTTTTCTTATAACTCATGAGATATAATTAAATGTAGTAAATATGATATAATTTTTTTAATTTATAAACAAATTAATTAATAAAAAGAATGATGAAAAAAATTCAATAAAAGGAGTAAAAAGATAAATAGTATTGGAGGCCATAGAGAGGTGCCACATCATCCTCTCATATATATATATATATATATATTGATTGATTGTTAAGTTTTAATTATTAATGTTAATTAATATCATAAAATATTTTTTTTCTAGTGTGACTTTTGAATTTTCATTTGAACGTTTTTATTTCATGCTTTGGAAGTTTGATAAGTAACAGTTTTTTCCTTCCCCCTTTTAATCTTTAAAAATAAATTTAATTAAAATAAATTATTAGAGTGAGGAAAGGTTTTAAACTAATGATCGTTTAATATTCTTAAATTCTTGTTGTTTTTAATTGAATAATGATATAAATAATTAGAGAATAATTATTAAATATATTATTATTTCTAACAAAACATTTTGAGGAAAGTAAAAGAGAGAAAAACCTCAAAAATTTAAGAAAAATGATAAATAGGCTTCCTTGCATATAAGAGGTGCCACATCATCATTCTTCCAACCTTCTTCGACATGGTACCACACGTCAAAAGTGGTCCAACTAAGGGTATTTTTGACTTTTGGTAAAATTTCTACTGCAACGTGTCTTTCAACGTGCACCTGCATAGCCACGTATTTCTTTTGCTTCCTTTAGATATATTTCATTGTCTGTCTGTGTATGTTGTAATCTAAAATTTTCTCTCATCAAAAACATCAGTTTGGTTTTTTAAACCATCAGAGAACAACACCGAGGTAGTTTTTTCTTTTTGGGTTGGGTTCAATTTGAAAGATTGAAGTTCAATTTTATGAATTTAGAGGAAAAATGTTGGTTTTTTTTTAGATTCTTCTCTGTCAAAATCATACTAAAATAGCAAGAAAAAGTTGTTCTGTTTTTGCCTTTTCCTGCCTCTATTGTTGTTGAATCAGGTATAGTTTTTTGATTCCTAATGGAAGAAGTAGTAGAAGAAGAAGAAGAGCTAATTTGATGTGTTAAATAAATTGCTTATTTTGAATTTCGTTTGGGGTTTCTTAGTCTAACAGAAGAGAGGACCTAATATGATATGCAAATTAAACTGCTTTTTTGAGGTTTTCTGATTCAACCAGAAGAAGAAGACCCATCGACGCCAAATTGGATTTGGTCGCCTATTTTCAACGTAAGTAGATAACTAGATAGTTCAAAATTAATTTTATGATCTATTTAAGTACTATAGATTGAACATGTGCTTGTTTTTAGTCATAAGAGAAACTGGTAAATGAATTGATTTTTGTCTGTTTTATGTAATCTAATCCTAGATTTAACAATTATGCCATCATATTCAACTGTATATTATTGAGTGTTCTTTTGATTGATAGTTGATGCCTTGGTTTCAACCGGTCTTAATAAGCTTGGATATCAGTATGTCAACATAGGTACGTTTTTCTTTGACTAAATGTCGATGTAGAATGTAGAGACAGTGTGTGAATCTCTTAAGAGCACAGTTTTTAGGATTTTCCTTTAGATCTTATATACATAGATAAGAATGTGCACTAGCACCCACGGCTAGAAGAGAATGTAAACATATGCTTCGAGTATCCTAGAAGCTACAGTTTGGGTTTGTATATGCGTAATAATGCCATGAACGCTTTAGGGCGTCTTCAAGATATGTTTTCAGATATCCGTATACAATTACAACCCATTTGCAGCTACAGTTTCGGTTTGTATATTCATAATGTTGCCATGAACACTTTAAGGCGTCCTCAAGATACATTTTCAGATACCGCTATACAGTTACAACCCATTGTTGCTCAATTCTTGATGGAATAAAAATAGGAGTTATGCTTCTGAGCACGGGACACCTTCCTTAGTTATCACTAAAATTGAAACTGATAGTTATTAATCATGTGTTTGACACTTTCTTTTTAGATGTGCTAGGCTGAACCTCAATGCGATGATCAGGTACTTTTGACCCAATTGGAATCTGTGTTTATAAATTTATTCAGTATCTTCGTTACTAATTTTATCTTTTTA
Organism: Capsicum annuum; assembly: GCF_002878395.1. Classification (NCBI taxonomy): domain Eukaryota; kingdom Viridiplantae; phylum Streptophyta; class Magnoliopsida; order Solanales; family Solanaceae; genus Capsicum; species Capsicum annuum. The sequence continues at coordinate 21,441,562 of NC_061115.1, read as the reverse complement.
TATGAAATCCAAATTTCAGTGAAATTTTGAAGCTAAAAATTCCACATTCCCTTGTGGAATTAAAGCTCTAGCTGATTATGTTCATAGTAAAGGACTTAAGCTAGGAATCTACTCCGATGTAGGGTAACTTGAACCTGTACATGAAATTCGTCTTCAAAAGATATTGCTGATTTCGATATTCATCATTTAAGGAATCTACAGGTATTATACTTGTAGCGAGAAAATGCCTGGTTCACTTGGTCACGAGGAACAAGGTGCCAAAAATTCAGCATGGGCAAGTATAAGTCTCTCGATAAATCTAAAGAATTGATCATAAAAACAACTGGAACATAGTTGTTAATAATGATATTTTCCTTCCGGGTATTGATTACTTGAAGTATGAAAATTGCAACCATGATGGAACAAAACCAATTTTGCATTAAATATCTGGTTTCTGATCAACTCATGAAATCATATGGGATAGATTCCTTTAGTTGTCTATCAAACTTCTTTTGTTGATGGGGATCCTTTCTTCTGTAGGTACCCTCATGAAGAGAGCTATAATGAATGTTGGAAGGCCCATCTACTTTAACCTTTATGAACGGTGACAGCTTCTTCCCTAATAAATGCTCATGTGGTTTCCTTCTCTCATCTTTACATTAATGTAATGATTCTAAATGCCTTTTTTGTAGGGGCGACGTGCATTCGGCATTGTGGGGTGGAAAGTTATGTAACAGCTGGAGAAACACAAACGATATCACTAATACATCAGAAAGGTACACTCCTTCTGTTTCAATTTGTTTGTCTGATTTTGGCTTGACACGGAGTTTAAGAAAGTAAAGAAAACTTTAGAATCTTTTGGTCTTAAATTATAAATATGTAAAATGTATCAAAATATCTTTTAATTTTGTGATCTTAAACATATCGTGTGAAAAATTGAAATTAAAGAGTTTGTCAAAAAAGGGTTGAAACGTTCTCTTTGAAGCTAACTAAAAAAGAAAATAAGACAAAAAATTAAAACGAAAGGAGGAGTTAAGTGAACATGAAGAGAAGTTGGATAATTTGGTATATTTGTTAAGAATCAGCTGAACTAGAGTAATATTTGGTCATCGTGCTATTAAAACATAGATCTTACAATTCTTATTTTAGTAATATTGCTTCTCTTGTTGTGACTACATAGGTAGAGTGCAGACACTTTTGTGACCACAGATTTACCAACTGTAAAGCTTCTGTAATGTGGATAAGATTATTAAACAAGAATATGCTTCTTTTATGAGAAGTAGGGCAGCTAAACTTTGTTTCCTGCTTTTGTTTCCAAAGAGCATGTTAGTCATTTGGAATTTATGATCACATTGGTTTCGGGATGATTGAAGGGGAGCCTTGGAGTAACTGATAAAGTTGTAATCACGTAGTTAGGAGGTCATGGGTCTAAAGCTGTGAAAATAATTCCTTACAGAAATGTAAGTTGAGGTTGTGTACAATAGACTCTTGTGCTTTGGCTTTCTGAGGATGCAACTTGGTTTGATCATATTTGTTATAATTCAAAACTGAACATATTGACTTAGAGGGAAGGGAAAGTCAAAGACACAACCACAAACATAGCATGAATATTGCTCATTTGGAAAGTGTTGGAAGATATGTGAACTTTTTCTTACATTGATTAAAATGCGAGTTTCGACATGATACCTTATATGTCAGAAAATTGTATACTAAGGGCATTTTAGACTTTTTATAAGGTTTCGTGTGCAACGTGTCTTTAAACATGTGCAGCTCCATAGGCACGTATTTTTTTTGCTTCCTTTTAGATATATTCCATTCTCTCTCTGTGTATTTGTAATCTGATATTTTCTTGCATAGAATTCATCATTACTTCCAACCCAGATTGGAAGTAAACAAATTTATCATAAAATATAGCATGTTCCAAAAGCTTACATGCACTTAAAATTCATTTCTTTTTTAAACAGGCACAACATAATTATTTAATAGGCAAAATCCATCGTCAAACTCCTTAAATATGCGTCATCTTTCACTTAGGCACCTCAAGTAGACGTCGCTCACTTTTGGCACCTCAAGTAGCCATAAAGTGTGTCATCTTGACACCTTTTGCTGAGTTGGCAAGGTGCGTGTATTACACCTTCATGAAGGCGCGTGAAAGCCCTTTTTGGCTGATGTGGCATCCAATTTAGTCCACCAACAATATATTAACTCATTTTCATTAATTTATACCTTTTTTCTCATTTTTATCTATTATTTTTGTTAATCTTAAGCTAATTTAATGGTGAAAATTATTGGGAGTGATTTAAAATTTATATATGCATTTAGGAGTTCGTCTTGGCAAAAATAATATATTAACTCAATGCTCACTAATTTATACTTCTTTCACATTTTTATCTGTTAGTTTTGTCAATCTTAATTTATTTAACGGTAAGAATTATTGAGAGAAATTTATATACGCATTTAAAGGTTCGTGAAGATTAAATAATAAGCACCTTTTTTTAAATTATTAAGGACAAAATTGATGAAGAAAAATAAAAAATAAGCAACATCAACAAAGAAAAACTAAAAATCAAACAAAATCGATGAAGAAAAAATGAAAAATAAGGTTAAATCAGTGAAGAAAAATTGAAATCAAACAAAATAATTTAAAATCAATGCATAAAAGACAAGAAAAATCACTGAAGAAAAATTAAAAATTGAAGCAAAATCGATGAAAAAAATTTAAAATAAATCTAAATCCGTGAAGAAAAATTAAAATCAAACAAAATTAATTAAAAAAATTAAAAATTGAAGCAAAATAGATGAAAAAAAATTTAAAATAAATCTAAATCCGTGAAGAAAAATTAAAATCAAACAAAATTAATTAAAAAAATTAAAAATTGAAGCAAAATAGATGAAGCAAACTTGAAAAAAAAATGAAGCTAAATTCATGAAGAAAATCTAAAAATTAAGTAAAATCAATGAAGAAAAAATAAAAATCAAAGCAAAATCGATGAAAAAAATTAAAGATGACTGGGGTGTGGGGTCTTTGCAGAAGATAAAGAAGGGAAGAAGATTGGTAGGGTGGGGGTGGCAGCGTGGGTGGGCTATTTGACGAAAAAACTGGCGGGGTGGGGGTGGGGTAGGGCGGAAGAGGGGTGACAGGTAGGGGGAGGGGTGTTTGAAGAAGAAGAATGGTGGGGTCCGTGGGGCGGGGGGGGCGGGTGGATTTAGTTGTTGGTCCACTTTGAAAACTTATTTTAACAAATGGACACTCATTTTGGCAAACCCTAATTTTTTAGGGTTTGGTGGGCCATGTGCTTAAGTGTAAAAGAAAAAAACATTTTGGCATCCCTTATGTATTTTTAAAATCTTTTGGAACCCTTTATGTATTTATTAAATACATACTTAGCCCTACTCTTCCATTAAATACAAAAATAAAAAATTCTCTCATCTTCTCTCTCTTTACCAAAACCGCTTCTTCTCCCTTTCCACCATTTTCAATTTTGAGCTCGTGTAAATCAGCTCCAACTTCGATCTTCAACTTCAGGTAAGCTATATTATTGTTCCGGTTAATTTGTGCTCCATATTGATGGGTTTTTTTTTTTCATTTTTTTTCGTACTCATTTGTGGCGGGTGAAGTCGTTGGAGTTCAAATAAATTGATTTTTTTTTTTGAAAATGGGGCTTGATTTCAGTGAAAGTGGTTGTTTTTAGTTGGTATTTACTTATTTTTTATGGATAATTGGTGTGTATTGATTATCCTTTGTGATTGCATGTTGAAATTTCTTCACTAATTTCGTCGGAATGTGGCAAGATATGTGATTTTTGTTAAAACTTTTCTCCAATGTAAGGGTGTTGTAGAACTATGTTCATGTTGGGGATTTCTTCACTGCGTATTTGATAATTAGACTCGAAAAGTTGAATTTTTTTTTTTAAAATGGGGCTTGATTTTACTTATAATTTGTGTTTTTAAGTTGATATTCGGTTTGTTTGTGCATTGTTTGTGTTGAATTTTAACTTTCCTCGACGCTTGCATTGAGATTTTTTTTTACCACTTTTTGTCGATTTGCGTGATAAAAATGTGCTGTAAATTAATTTTTTTTGTAACTGCTGCATTGAGTTGGTGCTGCAACTACTTCCATGTTAATAGACTGCTAGGTCGATTAGGTATTGTATCTGCTGTCAATTGAATTTTTTTTTTGAAAAAATAGGGATTGATTTTACTTATAATTTGTGTTTTTAAGTTGGTATTTGATTTGTTTGTGCATTGTTCTCATTGGATTTAACTTTCCTCGACGATTGCATTGAGTTTTTATGTGAATTTTTCTCGATTTGCATGCTTAAAATCGGTGATTTAGTTGCATGTTCTTGTGGGTGATGAGGTTGTTTTCGAAGAAACTTATTCTGTAAATTAGAATTTTTGGTGCTGCAACTGCTGCCATGTTAATAGACTGCTAGGTCGATTAGGTATTGTAGTTGCTGTTATAGCTGAAAAATAGTAGTTTTTGTCTGTAGATCATACAAATGGCTAGAGGTAATAAACGCAAGGCTGAAGAAGGTGATAGGTGTGAGAGAAGAAAAAAACGAGCAGTCGATCAATTGGAGAATAGAAATTGCAGCGAGGAAGCAGTTGAAGCTTCGGTTCGAGATAATTCAGAGAAAATAGATCCTCTCGAGGCTAGGATAGATGAGGAAGCACTGATCTTGCCCCACTGTGCAAGGTTTGTTTTGGCTGAGAGGTACGACCTCGCCACAGTCCTGGATGATGTCGGATCATTTTCGGCTAAGATATCCGTTAGGTCCCATTTGAAGATGTTTAATGAATTCAAACAAGTCGTGGTTGATTAACGTCTGAAGTCAAGGTTTAAGAATTCCTGTTTTGGTGGTTTATGGGACCTGCCAGAACATATGAAGTTCAACGGACAGCTTGTCCACTATACACTTCTGCGCCGAGTCAAACCAGACAATAAGCTGTATAAAATGTGGTTCAACATCAATGACAGACCTGCATGTTTTGGCCTGAAGGACTTTGCGCTAATCACTGGTTTAAATTGTGGGCGTTATCCCCGTGATTCCAGATATGTCAAAGCGATGGAGGAGGGTGAAGCTTTTTTCAAAAAGATTGTGGAAGCAAGGAGTGTAAACGCAAAGAGATTGTTGAAGCTTATTAGAGGTGGGAGGCTGGACAAGGAGGACAAGTTCAAATGCTGCTTGGTTTGGTTCGTACACTGCATATTGCTTGCATGGGACTTGTCAAAAATCATGGACATAGACACCATCAAGATGGTGGATAACTTGGGCTTCTTTGAGAAATACCCTTGGGGTAAGGAGTCATTTTCCTTGACTCTAGACTATCTAAAGAAGCAGATAGACTTCAACAGACAGAAGAAGACATTTGAGATAAAAGGAGTTTCATCGTACGCGCTCTACGGATTTTCCTGGGCATTTATGGTATTTGATTATAAACCATTGAAGTATTTTATTATATACTGTAATTCATTTATGGTGTCTATAATATACTTACTCTCAGTTTTATGTTTTTGTTTTTTCTTTTGATCACAAATTTGGATGTACGAAGCCTTTCCCGCGCTCGACAGGGGAAATGGTAAATCAACTGAAGACCCGCAGCCCATTCCCTGATTGCTCAGATGGCACACCTCAAAAGGCGATAAACTAATCGAAGGTGATCCATATTTGAACGGATGGAGCACAAAGGTTGGAAACATTTCTTCTGATGAATAATTTTACCAATATTGTGTTGCTAATCAATCATATTTGCCTATTTATCTGTAGAAAGTGCACCCGTACCTTATCTCCATAGTCCGTGAAATAAAGCAGCACTACATGAAAAAGTTCAAAACATTTACAGACGAACTGAACAAAGCATTCATCGATGGCTTGAAGGCCTTTCTGGAGGGTGTGACTGTCATCACCTCATCGAAGAATGGTGAGGATGGGGATGATGACCGAGATATAGGTGAAAATATTGTTTCAAAGCATGTCACTCGGGGTGTGGGTAAATACTTGAAAATTCAGGTGTGCAGGTGTAAAGTCGGCATTCAGCGGCGAGGGCTGGCCGCTCATCGTGATGACAACGATATCAAAGAAGCCCTCATTGCGGTAGCAGCTTTGGAACATGCCTCCATCAATGCTAATGAGGTGATGATCCCTGAGGTTGCAGCTGTTGTAGAGAAGGAAAATCTGGATGAAGGTGATGAAGAGAAAGAAGAAGAAAAAAATGAAAAAGTTGTTTGTGAAGAAGAAAACAAAGTTGATGAATCAGCTGGTGTGGAGAAGGAGGATCATGACGAAGGCGGACAGGATGAAGATGATAAAAATGAAAAAAATGGTTGTAAAGAAGAAAATAATGAAGGAGATGGAGAGAAAACAGAAGAGAAGAATGCACAGGAAGTAGAGAAAGAATAGCATAAAGAAGAAGGAAAAAGTGATGCACCAGAAAGAGAAGGCATCGCGGAGAAGGATAACAAGAATGAATTTCCAAAATCGGATGAATTTCTTAATGAAGTTTGTCAGGAAATCGACAAGATGATGGTGAAAACCGAAAATGTTGAATCTTTAGACAATTATTAAATTTTTGTGGCTGATGATTATTTTTATTTGACTATATAATGTTAACTTCTAACTTTCAGCTCGGGATGCGTAGAACTGAACAATTTTGTTTTCTAAACTGCCTTTATTGTTTATGATAAATATTTTTTTATTTTATATAATCAACGTATCATTGCTTTTACATGAATTGTCATCGTTGATTATAGACTCTGATTAAAAGGTAAAGCATATAGAGTAGAGTGATGTGTAGTCGATGAATGAAAAAGGTAAACCATTTATAATATAAGTAACAAGTAGTCGATTAATAAAACATTTAGAATACATTCAATCCCACTACACCCCCATTACACCTTTCCAAAAAGTTAAAACTAATACTAAACCAAAGACCATAAATTTCATGCCCTTTTCTTTTTCTTCAGCCATAGCCAACTTATGCTTAAGTTCATCCCTCTCAATTTCGATATCATTCAACAATCCCTTTAAGTGATCAATCTTGTGTTCCGATTCTCTATATAATATTATTAGAAGATCCCTATTTTCTTCGGAATTTCTAAGCCTTTAAAACATTTCAAACTTTGCAATGCCTTAAAATATTTACACCTCGGAATCGGATGAAATCCACTTGAAATAAGAGCATCCACCATTATCCTAAAATAACGAGGATAAATTAGTAAATTGAATTATAAGATGAACACAAATAAATTTTTATTTAAACTAAAACAAACCTTTCCAACCGCACAATTGTTGAATTTTTACCCCGAATTTCTGTCGGTGCGTGATATTTTCAACACCGCAGGATTACCACAATAGCAAATATAAGAACTTTTGGAAGTTTGAGATGACAACGACATTGTTATTGTTGATGCAAAACTTGAAAGTCATGAATAAATGAACATGGAGGAGTCCAAAAGGGTCCCTTTAATTAATATAGTAAGACTATTAAAATCTGACCATTGAAAAATTCTACCCGTTAGAATTGTACTGTTGGAGAAAATTTAAATGGATTATATTTTACTTCAAAGGTTCTCTAACGAATGTATATGTCTTCTATTATCGACTGGGTGACTTATGACTTATATACTGATGTCAGTGTTGATTATCATGTGTATTAGAATATTATCGATTAAGACTACGGTTGATCATAGACCTTTGATACTGTCTATGATCAACTTGCTAAATATATGAACGACTTAAAATAATGGAAAAAAAAAAAGAAGGAATTAAATAAAATAAAATTAGAGTATGTCAATTAACACCATTAAAACATTGTAAAGAAATTTTGATGCATCAATTGTGACTCTCAATCACTTTTGGACGTGATCAAGTGTTATCTTAGACATGAAGTAGTCTTAGATCATTGAGATGACATAAAAAGGAGAAGAAATAAAATAAAATAAAATAAATATTAATCATCCAAGCACTAATGAACGACCACTTATCATGACAAGAGATTAGACTTGTGTGATGACCATAAGGATGAGTGGTGGTTGTTACTTGTGAGTGTTCAATGGACAAGTAGTGTATGAGAACAAGGAGTCCTTCTCTACAGAGACGCTTGTTCTAGGTAATTGGTTGTTACTACCACTGTCCTCCCCTATACCCATTTGATCGAGTGTCCATTTGATTTGTAATCTTATATTATAATATTTAGTCATTTTACATTGCGTGAGTGATGTTAATTTATTTTATTTTATTTTATTTCTCCTTTTTTTTAATCTCATATCCTTTGAAAATAGACTTCTTTGGTCGATACATGACTAATAATAAAGTCTGGTATAGATAAAGCTATTTATCTATAATATACTCAAGATATCATAACAAGTCTATTTTCAAAAGAGGTGAGATTAAAAAAAGGGAGAAATAATATAAAATAAACTAAATTAACATCACTCACGCAATGTAAAATGACTAAATATCATAATATAAGATTACAAATTAAATGGACACTCGATCAAATGGGTATAGGGGAGGGCAATGGTAGTAACAACCAATTACCTAGAACAAGCGTCTCTGTTGAGAAGGACTCCTTGTTCTCATACACTACTTGTCCATTGAACACTCACAAGTAACAACCACCACTCATCCTATGGTCATCACACAAGTCTAATCTCTTGTCATGATAAGTGGTCGTTCATTAGTGCTTGGATGATTAGTATTTATTTTATTTTATTTCTTCTCCTTTTTATGTCATCTCAATGATCTATGACTACATCGTGTCTAAGATAACACTTGATCACATCCAAAAGTGATAGGGTCACAATTGATGCATCAAAATTTCTTTACAATGTTTTAATGGTGTTAATTGACATACTGTAATTTAATTTAATTTAATTTCTCCTTTTTTCCCATTATTTTAAGCCGTCAATATATTCAGTAAGTTGATCATAGACTATATGAGTGGTCACTAATAGACTCGTTTATAATTCGATAATCTCTCAATATACAGGATCATGAGCACTGATTTCATTCTATAATTCACCCGTGACATAGTCGATTATAGAATGTGTATTTACCGTAGTCGATTATTTATTCCTACTGTACTCAGAGTGTAAATAAAGTTTGCAAATCTTAAAACAGGGACTACTGAAGAAACACTAACAATGAAAGCTTTCATTTACATAATCCTACCATGAAAGCGTCATTAAGCAATGAACTACAAACCAAACAAAAAAAAACCAACACTACACTAGGGGGACGAAGGGGGTGGTGATGAGTTCACGGGGGTCCAGGTTGAGCCTCTCGGCTATGGACCAAAAAAAATGAGCCATCCGGTGAAGCTCTCTATCCAGTCGTCATTGATTTACGGCAATACCCTCGAAAAGGAAATCCAGGTCACTCCGAAGCCTTAGCAACTCTATGTTGTTTATTGTTGACATTCTTGTGCAATGGCCATAGTGGGTGCGTCCTCCTAGCCATTTTTTTCTCCCCTAAGTCTTTTTTCTTCTGAAATTATGTTCAAAATCGACCATGGTCTCTTTAAATAGACCAGACTATGAGAAAATCGACCAATAGAAGCTTTACGCGTGTTGATTGAAGGGGAGAAGGCGTGTGAGAATAAGAAATGAAAAGTTGCGGTGGTTGTGGCAGTCGAGGCATTTAAAATCCTGCCGTTTTCCAAAGTGTAATAATTACATTAAAAGGTTCAGTGTATGAGGAATAGGGTTTCTGTAATAGACTACACGAATGATTGATGATAAACTATGTATTTTACACTATACCCCCTAGACAATGCATCGATGTATTATATATTTTAAGTCTAGTTGATGTGTAATGTGTATAGTCGATTTCAAAACTTGAAAAGACAGTTTTCGAATTGCCACCCATTCCAATGCGTCGTAATTATTTCTAATTCAACATTGTATGAAGAAAAGGGTTTGTTCAATAGACAACCAGGTAGGTTTATTATACACTACGTACTAAACATTTATTTAGTAGACCAAACACTGATATATTATATATTATGAGTCTTGTTGATTATTTAAGTCTAGAATCTATTAAGTACGTAGTATATAATATATGAACAGGAATCGATAATGCACAACAAAGAAAGTCAATTTTAATTGCAGTTCAGTGGTTTTCAAAACAGAATACACATTACATATACTGTCTAGTGCATTTCAACAAACAAAAACATTCAATACAATGCCAATTATATTATCCTACGTTAAGGCTGCATGTTGTTCTCTTATGTCCCAGCCTTTTGCACTTGGAGCACTTATTTCTTTTCTTGTACCTTGAAGGCTCCAACACACCCTTAACGTGTTTCACCTTCCTCCGTCCGAGTTTGGGATCGAAGTCTGGTGGAAGAACTTGCATTTCAAGATACTCTCGCGCCACACTCCACTCCAACTCAAGTGGTGCTACACAAATAGGTTCCAAATATGCAAAGAGGTATGATTCTTTCGAATATATTTGCGAAGAGTAGTTGTAAATGCTAGTGCCGTATTCGTTCCCGTGCTTCAAACGCAACACTGCCATTGCATGAGCACATGGAAATTTCACCAAGTCTTTCTTTCTGAAAGAACATGACCGTCTCAAAAAATTAACTTTTGCGGAACGACCGTAGCTAAGCACGGTGAGTTCGTCGGTGCTTCCATTATGTTGTTCTCATATTATTTGTCCCCCTCGGTCATGTTTTCCCACAAGATCATCTCGGCTACGAGAACGAAGGTTGTCTTTGAATTGTCCACCTCCGCATACCTCTTCCTGAATATTTATCCAAATCTATGTGCAATTAAATTGAAAATGGTCACCACTGGATACTCTATTTCTTTGCGCAACATTGAGTTGAGCGACTCAGCGATGTTTGAGGTCATGACGTTGAATCGATTACCTGGAAAGTGAGCCCGGCTCTACTTTTCAAATCCTACTTCATGCTGGAGGCAAGCTGCTGCGCTGGGGCATCTTTCTTTAAGGGCGTTGAAGTAGTCATCAAATTCTTCCAATGTGTACGCCTTGGTCGCATGGTAGTACAAATAGATAGAATCGGAACAATGGTGATTTATTCAAAGATTTTTATCGAGATACCTCATACAAACACCGTGATGCGCAAGTGGATAATGCCTTGCGAGGCCGTTGGCTATGCTTACGTGTCTGTCGGAGATAACACACAACTCTGGTTCATCGACGACAAAGGCCTTAAACTTCTCGAAGAAGAAGCCCTACAACGTATCGTTCTCCTTATCCACCAGACAATACGGTGAGGGATAGATATGATTCTGCGTATCTTGAGCGACAGCGTACAACAGCATGCCCTCGTATTTGCCAGAAAAATGCGTGCCATTAATGGCAACGACCTTTCTTATGTGTGTATATCCACAGACGGAAGCCCCAAATGCCATAAAGTAGTAAATAAACCTGCCAGACTCTTCATCGACCCTGAGGGAATTAATAGACCTGGGGTTGAGGCCGTTGAAAATATATGAAAATACGGGAAACACTGCATATCCATGCTCGAGCGTACCTCGAACTATGTTCTTCGCAATGATGCCTACCATCCAACACTTCTAATAGCTTAGCCTGTAATGTAGCTCCCTAAATACGATCCTCTCGATTTTTTTTGGGCTTGAACCTTTGTTGTTGACGAAAAAGTTCAAAATAAGTGAGGCAATGACCTCCACGGTGACATTCTTGTGCTTTCCGATGACATGATCAACGCCACAAGTATGCTCTCCCATGTACTTGTGGACGTGAAACCAACCCGATTCTCCGATAGCACATGCGCACCATCCACCGACAAGTACGATCTACGCACCTCACCCTCAAGTATTTCTTATTACTCTTCAGAGTTGTGTAATTTAACGACATTTTCACCGACGCCTGCTTCAACAAAAGTTTTAATGTTTTCTTATCCTTGAATGTTTGTCCTAAAAAAAGATTGGTGCCGTCTGAGAAAGAGTGGCTTCTTTGTGGTTTGAGCTGCCCGTTCTCACCTCCTTCACACTCCTCTTCTTCATAATCTTCACTATTATCCCATTCATTACAACCCATGAAATCGTATTCCGTTGATGTATCATTATATTTGGGGGTAGGGGTAGGGGTGAGGGTGAGGGTGAGGGTGGGGCTGATGTGGAAGCTTCTTTTCGGGATCTTTTAAAAACTTTAACCCGCAATATAAGTCTGGAGTTATCAGAATCAATGCAAAGCATATATAATTCTATGTGTCTATCATTTCTTATGAATGTTGGATGGATTTTCTCCCTCCCGTTCATCAAGTAACTAATTAACAGCTCGCTTTGATCACAACTTAATTCACCACTCTCCATTACGCTTTTAACTATGTCGGCGTATGAATCATTGCGACGAAGGGCAATGTACACTGTCTCCTTAGACGCGATTTTTCAAACCCAACATTTAGGACTCTCCTCCCATTCACCAGAAAATATACCACCAACAACCATGTAATCTATAATAGACATAATATACCTCGATAATAGTATTCAATAGACTTGAATAGTGGTTTATGCGCCTAGACTTAATAGACTGAAGTCGTCTTCTTCCTACCTGCTGGCCGTACAGTGCACGATTGACCTTTTCCGACGACCACTGGAATAATCCGACGAATTTCAGCTTACAAACAACCTAAGGAGTATTGAAATTTGCTATTGACCCAAGAATCGATTTCGAAATGTGGGACTGAATTTCGAGCTTTTTATATGAAAATGGAAGAAAAATTGGAGCTAAAAATAATCGAAAAAGGCTTATAACAATGGAGATAATGTCATTTTCCAATGGATGCCAGAAAATTCGCCGAAAAATGGCCGAAAAATGGTCGAAAAATTGAGGAAATGATGTCAAAATAGGAAATGATGTCAAAATAGGGTGGTTGCTAGTGGATTGGTTGAGAAGATTTGGGATTTTTTTTTAAATTATTTATCCAATATTTATATTTTTCAAGATGGACTAAAGTGTAGTTTTAACAAAATTAGGGCTGAAATAGGAAAGGGGGCTAAAGTGTAGATTTTGTAAGTTGAGTGTTAGATTTGCATTTTATTTTTGTGGTCCCATAAAAGTGTCCATTCTTCAAATTAAAAAAACTTGGTGGATAAATGTCAAAAAATGTTTGGGAAGTGGACTTTTGCCAAACTTCCCCTGGTCTTTTGGGTAAAAGGAAAAGGTAGAAATTATTTTTAAATTTATTTAATAAATAAAAATTAAAAATAATATTTTAAAAAAGAATGAGTTATCTTACCAGTTACATCCAACAATAACAATTTCAGTCTAGCCTTATAAGTTGATTAAAGTGTATGCAGATGTAAGAAAGAGAGATTGTTTTTGGAAGACCTTCAGCTTGAGTAATAAATATCAGAGCAGTGAAAACTGAAGAGAAAAATACAAAAAGTAAAGTCGACGTAAAATATAATAAGAAAAACATAACGTAATATTCAAAAGAGGAGGAATAACAATAACCAACTAATGTGATAACTGAAGCACAGTAACTAACGAGGAATAACAGAAGCTGTAAAAGAAGTAACTACGAGAAAAAATCATTGATACTGGTATCAAAAAGTACAATGCACCAATTCATCACTAAGCCTAAACAACGCTCAACTACGTACGAACCTTTTACTTTAATTCGCGACCTCCATATCCTCAGTCTATCTAAGGTCATGTCCTCCAAAAAGTAAAATTATGTTATTCCTTGTTTAGTCACCTCTCTCTAATAATTTTTGGGCCTACATATACCTCTCCTAAAAGTCATTATGGCCAAATCTCACACCTTCTCACTGGGTGGCGCTCATATTTTTCAAATGCTCAAATTATTTCAGTCTCGCTTCCTTCGTCTTGTCCACCACAAATGATACTCTAATTTTATCCTTGTATATATTCACCTCAACATTCTCATTTCTGTCACTCTCATCTTTTGAACTTGAAAGTGTTTAATTAGGCAACAGTCCGACCCAATGATACTTCGGGTCAATCTAAAATAATTTGAGATATGCTATAGAAATTTTCATTTCATCATTTAAGAGCATATGAATATCACTATGTTATGAAGATTCATCATAAAGTAACAATTTTTTATGTTGATGTTGATCTATTGCAACTCTCATTTTTATTTGGGCTTGAAATAGACAACACAAGTAAACTGACATCAACACAAGTAAACGGACATCAACAAATTTTTATACTAAAATTTACATATATATACTAACTAAAGTTACCTTATTACATTATATACCAATTTGGTAAAGTATTTACACATATCCCAAACTATTTACATAAATCCCTTTCATTTCAACTTTCTCTCTCTTAAACATTATACATCTCACAACAGGGTTTTGTCTTCCGTATTCTACTCCCCCATATGCTCCCACTACACACCCGATATATCCTCCATATTTGAATCCCTTTTTTCATGGCAAAATTCAAGTTAACTGTATCTGGGGGTTACAAATTGTAAGTTTTGAAGATTTATTTGATTTTATTTTTTTTCAACTTTACCAATTTTTGAATTTGCCTGTATATTTTGTGGATGCATGTTCGTTTTACCTTATTTTGCAAGTATTTTCAAATTTCGTAGTTTGATTTTTCTATTTTTATATAATACAAGTTCGATTCTTGGGTGGAAGATTTTTTTTTTTCAACTTTACCTATTTTTTAATTTTTTTCGTATATTTTATGGATGCACGTTCATTTATATGAATTTACCTTATTTTGCAAGTATTTTCAAGTTTCGTAGTTTGATTTTTTTGGTTTTCTTCATATAATACAAGTTTGATTTTTTATTTTCTTGGTTTGTAGTTGATTCAGGTTAATCGAATTACTGTAAAAATTGCTAATGGATTCTTGTCTAGCTTTATTTTAGGACTTAGTCAGTTAGATTTAAAAAACAAGATATCCCTGTTGGGTTTGTTCCTGGTACATTTGATTTTGAAGAACCCAATTTTGCAGAGAATCGTTCAAAGCATCGAAATAACCCGACAAGAATGAAGAAATTGAAGGAAGCGGCCAGTTCCAGATTGAAGAAGTCAAATTCAATAGCGGCCAGTAAGAAGAAGTTTGATGATTTTGGTCGACCACGTCTTCCGAAGGTATTGATTATACATGTATACTTTACTTACTTTGAAACATTAATGTATAATATATTGGAACATATTAATTTTTTGGAACACTAATGTATAATATTAGTATTTTGTCTAAGGCTACATTACAAACATATTGGTACATAAGACATCATACATTCTCGATGTTTAAATTGTAAAGTATAAGACATTATACATTAGTTATTTTTACCCAAATAATGTATAATATCAGTATTCCAAAATATATTTCAATATGTTATACATTGACAGTTCTGAACATCCAAATAGTCATAAAGTCCTAATATTGTAGAAGGTGACATTATACATTCTTACAAGCTTATAGGTTATACATTTTTAAGTAGTAAATATGTATAATGGCATTATACAGTACTGCAGTTGAATTATTGAATGTATAAGTTACACTCATACATGTCTAACTGTTGTATAATCAGGGTCTGATTTAATAATTTGAATGTATAAGCTAACATTATACATGTGTTACTGTTGTGTAATTATAGTCTGATTTTATTTTTCGTATAAATTATCTAAATTAAATTGATTTTCATACTTCTGTTGTACTTATTTGATTATTTGATTATTGGATTATAAATTTGTTTATTGTTCACGGACTGTTATACCTTTATATGATGGTTAAGGTTTATGTTTCTCTTGCTTTAATTGTTTGTATATTGTTGGATTTTCTAGCTTTAATTGGTACTAATTCGGTTGATAGGTAGTTTATATTGCCTAATTTTTTGTTCAGGGCTCATTGGTAAGTTCTATAATATTTGTCCCTGTTTGCTCTTATTGTTCGTGTATATAATGTGTTCGCCTTATTTGCCTGATTTTCTATTTAGGGTTCACTTGTTCATGTACCTGTGTTGAGTTGATTTTTAATGCTTTTATGTACTGTTTAGGTTCCATCCATTGTTGTAGTTTTTATGCATTGCATTTACAATAGTTGCATCTATTGTATGTGTTGTTTGTTATCTTGGGTGATTGATGTTATTTGCTTGGCTAATTGTAAAAAGATTCTCGTTGATTATTCCTATTAGGAAGGTTTTAACTTTAAAGCCTTCATAATTATTCCTATTAGGAAGGCTTTAACTTTAAAGATTCTCGTTTGATGTTTTTGTTGTTAGGCTAGACCTTTTAACAAGTAATTTAATTTAATATATGGTTCTTGTATTACAGATGCTAATATAACCTGCTAGTAAAGTTAAAACCTTTAAATGTTTGATTTTTTTTTTGTAAATTGTTTTAGATTTCTAATAGATGTTGTTCTTACAACTTTTCAGGCTGCCAACTATTTAAACATCAAGAGCCTACTAGATCTCACCTATCAGACTGGCTGACATGATCAAAGGAAAGACTCCAGAGGAGATTCACAAAACCTTCAACATCAAGAATAACTTCACACCTGAAGAGGAGGAGGAGGTCAGGAGGGAGACTGCTTGGGCCTTTGAGCAAAGAAGTGCTTGTATTCTGATGCTATAAACACTTTCTATTAATAGTAAATATGTTTTCAATGGATGTTTGCTTTTGGAACCTTTAGATTTCGTTGTTCTTAACTTTTACGTCACAACTTTTAAGTGGTGGTTGTTTAATGAGAAAATTTGTTAAAATCTATTTGTGCTATGATTACATATTTACTTGGATTATTAGGCTGTTGTGTTTTTATTTGATTGCTACTGGAGATTTATGTTGTTCCTTGGTGTTACTTGCAAGCGTTGTTGCTTTAAGTTGTTTTTTAGCTAGTGGCATATTTGTGTTGTGGAGGCATCTGCTTCTTGAGTAATGAACTTTCAGTAGGAAATAGGCACTTCTCCTCCTCCTCCTCATTTGGAAGTGCTGAGTCCCCACATCCCGACTTCAATGTTGGCATGATATTCAAATGATTCTTGGTGTATGCTATTTGTGTGTGTAATCTAGCGGGATTTGAAATGCCCAGAAACTAGACACTATCAAGGGGCCAACAGGGTTGACTATGATTTTGCAGCAAGGCTTGAACATCTGCCGTTGTTTGCTTGTTTTCATGATGGTTTTGTTTGTTTTCATTGTCGCAACTCAATTATTCAGCACTCTATCGCTAAGACTACAAGTATGCTCCGAATCAAATCTTTTTACCACAAATATTTTTGAATGATTCATACTAGACGCCTTCAACACCCACTTGCAGTCTTTGTTACAATAATGAAATATATAGTTGCATCAATTTTTTACACCGAGTTATTGTATTATGCAAAATTTCTAAAAATCATAATTTCTGGAAAAAATACAAAATTTGGACCAGTCACAGTTTCATTATACATTGACTCAAATATATAATGCCTTGTTACACATTCAATCGAATGTATAATAACATGTTATACATTCAATCGAATGTATAATCATATGTTATACATTCGAAAAATTATGATTACATTTATCACAATACAAAATTAAAACATGAACTTGTTCAACACATTTGATACAAATATTACCATACATACTACAATCCCCGTTTCTCTATCAAACTCGATTTCCTCATTCGATTTGTTGAAAACAAAAATACACAGCGGAAAATTAACCAATCCAAAAAATTGCTTCTTCAACTCGATGAAAATTCTCACTCCATTGTCATTCGTAATGACAATTGGAGAAGAATTACCTTCAACGACATATTTCACTTCAATTTTCTTGCGTACTTCATCGAGATTCAATTCCATTGTTATCGTAGCAATCAATTTCAAGAAAGTTATACTTTCCGAAATAATAATTGCATCACTTTTATAGGATTTATAACTTATTTTTGACTTCCAGAATGCAGAATATCACAATAATATGGGGATGTTCATATTGATTTTCGTATAATTGAAGAACGATGTAGAAGAATGATTTTTTTCCCAGATCGTAAATCAACAACCCAAAATGAATTTATTGTAAAGTTTAAAAAAATTACCATCAATGATGTATTTAATTTTATTTTTTTTAACATCGTCCACTTTCAATTCCATCGCTATCGTATCAGCCAATTTCAGAAAGTTAATAACTGAATTTCGATTCCCAGACACCGGAATGACGCAATAATATGAGAATGTTCATTTTTTTTTTTCAGAAATCAAGAAAGAATCCGACTATTTTTTTTCTCAAAAACATGTTTCAACAGTGATGAAAGAAAGAAGCCGACTTTTTTTTTTTTCCCTCAGAAACATATTCGAACAGTGATGAATATTAACAGTAATGTTTAAGAGTTTATTTTTTAAATTAAAATTTCAGTTCCTATATTAACTCATACACTACTTAATTAGGTATTTAATGTCGTAATTTAAGGAATAGAAAGATATTTTTTGATTTCTCCTTCCTTAATTGTAGGCAAAACAGTTTTATCATACATCACAACAATGTATAATAAAGTTACGAATGTATGAGTATATTTGATAAAATAGGGAGAGAGAAAACCTAAAGAAATTTTCTTTACTTTCATGTTACATGGGATTTATGTGGTTTACACATATTTATACCTTATATACTATTACTACTATATAGAAGAGCGAGCGAGCAGACAACTGATGGTTGTCATGCCTATTTCCAGCCATCTGCTTGCTCCCTAATTTTTCGATATCACCCCTACTTAATTATTATATGTTATTTATTTCTTAAAAATAATAATATTTAATAAAAAAAGTAAATTAGACATTTACGACATGTCTACTTCAGTTGCTTCAACTATAATTTTACTATATCACCCTTAATTAATTATTATATATTTTTATGTATTAAAAATAATAATATTTAGTAATAGAAAGTAAAATAGATATTTACGGCATGTCTGCTTCAACTACTTCAATCATAATTTTACTATATCACCCCTAATTAATTATTATAAGACATCTAAATATATATATAAAAAATATTTAATAAAAAAAAGTAAAATAGACATAAAATAATAAATTAACTCTTGATGTTTTAAATTAATTTGACATCTTATATGAAGTCCTCTTAATTTTTTTTTACAAGTATTTTTAATAGCAATTTTGTTATATCATTTTAATTGATTATTATGAGTCATTTAAGACATGTTTGCTTCGCTACTTCAATTGTAATATTTGGTTGGACTCTCAAAATTATATAAGTGTCTCTTAAATTGGAATAGAAGAAAAAGTATTATAAATCACATTAATCAAAAATTTAAATTATTTTAAAAATATAATTAACTATCAATGCCACAAAAGTTTGAACATTAAGAGTATTATACATTATAATGGCTAACTACTTAAAATAATAAATTAAAATGTAAAAAAAAATTATAAATTGCAATAGCTAACAACTTAAAAATCGAAAAATATAGTATTAAAAATATAATTAATTATCTAAATTTTATTTGTGTCACATAAATTAAAACAAAAAGAAAATCATATATTAGGCTCGTGCTAGCGCGGGACCTTTGATACATAGTACTCGATTATATATAATCTATATTATAATTTTAGAGCCAAATCTTTTTTTGAATGAACTTTCTTTGGAATTTTGGTTCAATATAAGTGGTTGGAGTTTCTTCCTTCTGCCCTATGGCATTTCTGGACTAATAGAAACCACAATGTCCATAAACATACGTCCACTCTCCTCCCTACATCCCTTGTTACTGCCAAACTGTTGGAATTCAAAACTATCACGGACTGCGATTCAACTTCTGACACTCCTATTATTGCTATTAATATCAAATGGTTTCCACCTCTTGCTACGTATTACAAGCTCAATGTTGATGGCTCTCATAAAAAAACTCACTACTAGAGGAGGCATTGTCGGGGTCATCCTCGATTCCAATGGCAATTGGATTTTTGGTTTTGCTGGACTTTGCGATGCCAGAAATGCTGTGCATTCTGGCCTTACATCAAGGCCTTGAAATAGCTGTGAACAGAAATTTACTTCCCCGACTGTAGAAGTTGATTCTACCGATCTTTTTCTCATTCTTGACACTTCTCCACCTTTGTTTTATTCCATTATTTGGTCTTGCAGGTTACTCTCGAAGAAACTGGGGAATTCAGTACTCATCCACAACTTTTAGCAAGCAAGTAGGGTGGCTAATGGGCTGTGTAAGATGGGTGCATCTTTTCCAGGAAACCAAGTGCAGTTTTTGACAAGTCCTTCAAGCTCCATTTTGTCTTTCATTGAAGCTGACTCTCTTCAAGTTTGTCTCCAGAACTGCTTGTAATAAGTTAGCTAGCTTAGGGAATCCATTTGTACTTTCTAACTCTCACTCTGCAACTGCTAAGTTGCCTATGAACTCTACTATGTTTTTATCTACTACTTAGTATTAATAATAATCATCCTTTTATCCAAAAAAAAAAGACAGTGACATAAAGTTATATAATTTTTTCCGAATTAAATCATGTCAACTAATATTATTTTTATTTTATTAGATAAATTAATTATTATTAGTTAATATAATTTGGTGTAGACACTATATGCTGGTGAAGTTTTACCAACAAAAACTATTCTCAACTCGAGAGGTTAATTAAATAATTTTAATATAAATATAACAAAAAAGGTTAGAATGTAGAATACACCTTTAATTATGAAAATTCAAAATAAAAAGATGTGAGAATTTATATAACGGTCTCAATGTAAGTTGAGCCTTTATGCCAAAAAACCTCTTTATCCAAACTATTTTGTCAAATACCCACAAGTTTTAAATCCTTTGCCAAACACCCACTTAATTCCACCCCACCACCAATTTTTCCAACTTAACAATTTCAGTCCCAACCTTTATAATAATTCACTTTAACCCAATACTTCCAACTTAATAAATTCACCCACAAGTTTCTAATAATACGCTTCAACCCACTCCATCATCCACCACTATATATATAAAAATAATATCTAGGTTTTCAAAAATATTAAAAAAAATAATTCCAAAAGCTAAAAATAGAAAGTCGTTATTTTTCCCACCAAAAAGCTCCGATTTTGACCACATTTCCAGCGTTATTCTCCGGCGATCAGCTGCAAATTATTCCACAAACATCATAAGCTTGTCCATTGCATCCATTGTTACCCCATTTGTTTCCTATCTTCTCAAACACACTTTCCACCATTGTTAAAAAGCTTTAAATCACTCACACTACTCAAAACCACTTTAGAAAGTGCATTACAGCAGCCCAGGCGACTCCAAGTTCATTTCTTTATTCCATAAACCCAACAATCATTGATTACAAGCAATATTTGCAATTTTAAGTATTTGTACGAAAATCTGCGCAGTCATCAACTCGTCCTTGCCAGTCATCGACTGTGCATACAATTCGACATAGACCATAAGCATAATCTACCATTGACCAAAGCTTAATTCTAGGATGTCTATTGCAGAATTTGTTCTGGTTTCTGGTGATTTCATGGGAGAATGGGTGGAGACTTTGAAATGTTGGAAATGGAGATCATTTAACAAGGTGAAAATTCCCATTCCTGTTCGATGCAACAATTTGTACGACGAATTTGTTGCAAGCGTAATGCAGAGTAGGGATCTAGATTGCACGCCGAGCAACGTGATGATTAGTTATGTAGTATATTTTAGGAAAAAGGTGAATCCTACGATCATAAATAGCGATGTACGTGTGCTGACGTACATAATGGATGCTGATGTAGATGGCTTTAGGCCAATTTTGAGGATAAATGTGGTTGAGAAGTCCTTTGAAGGACTGCTGAATTCATCAGCACCCCCACCGCGGCGCCCAACAGTCGACGATGATTTGATCGACGACGATTTGAATGATTACGAGAACGATGTCGATGATACAATTAATATGGAAAATTATTCTATGCATATGGAAGACTTTTCATCGGACTCGCAAGATGACGAAGAAGGCCGTGAAACGGAGTCACAAGCAGGACACTTCTTCATCGACGGAACCAATTTCTGTTGTGGTCGAACATTCATCAATAAAAAAGAGCTGAAAATGCAACTAGACCCAACAGCGGTGAGGCAGTCTTTTGATTATTATATGGAGAAGAGCTGCATGAAATTGATGAAGGCGCAATGCTTATCTCGTGGTTGTGGTTAGCTGTTGCGGGCAAAAAAGTACGACACCTCGAATACATTTTGCATATACAAGTATGTCAAGATGCACACGTGCGACATTGAAAATGCCACCCGCAGGCACAAAAAAGTCTCATCTAAATTGATTGCTTCAGTAAGCGTAAATTATTTTCGGGATGGTAAGGGTCCAAGCATAAGAAAAATTCAAAGAATTGTATTTAAGGAGTTGCGTTGCAACGCAAGCTATTGGATGTGTTGGAAAGGAAGTGTAATTGAAAAGAACATCATTCATGGGACATCGGAGCACGGATATGCTTCCTTGCCGGCTTTTTTCCACATGGTGGGGTTATTAAATCCTGGGTCTTCTTACTCTATCATGGTAAACCGGATGGATGGATTGTTCGTTTACTACTTCTTAGAATTCGGAGCTTGCATATGAGGATATGCCCACATGAGGAAGGTAATTGCCGTTGATGGCACACATTTGTCGATAAAGAGAACGATACTTCTTGGTCCTTCTTCTTCCAGAAGCTGAAGTCTATTATAGAAGATGAACCAGATCTATGCGTCATCTCCGACAGGCACATTAGCATTGCCAATGCCTTCTCCCGTGTATACAGTCGTGCACATCAAGGACTTTGCATGAGGCACCTCGCTGAAATTTTTTGCGTAAATCAACATTGCAGAGAACATCTTTATCTATTCTACGCCGCGGCAAAGGCTTATTCCTTTGATGAGTTTAGCAATAATTTTGTGGAATTGAAGAGTAAATGCCCCGAGGCAGCTTATGTCCTTGAAAATGTGCTTGGTTTTAAAAAATAGAGTAGAGCACACTTTTCGGACAATAGGTACGACGTGATGACCACAAACATTGCCGAGTCGCTCAACTTGATTTTGATGGATGAATGAGAGTACCCCGTGTCGTACATATTCAATTCAATTGCTAAAAAATTTGGTAAAAATTTTAGGGAGCGGCATGCATTTGTCGGTGGTAAAGAGAACATATTTGTGCCTTCTGTGGAAAGGATCCTAATAGATAATAAGAGTGGGAGCAATTTCTTGTATGTGGGTAATCCAAACGGGGTTCTCGACGAGTATATGGTGTTCGGCAACGGCGTTACTGCCAAGGTCAATCTCTTGGAGAGGAGCTGAAATTTGACTTGGTGAAAATGCCGTGCGAACATGTGATGACAGCTTTGCGAGAAAAGTACGGCGATGGCGAAGATTATGGTAACTCCATCTACGATTACTCTTCGCCAATTTATAAAGCTGAAAGTTACCTCCTCGCATACTCAGAAGCAATTAACATGGTCCCTCCGGAGGTTGAATGGACTGTGCCACAAAAATTGGTAGACACCAAAATTTCTCCACCCCCGTATGATCCCAAACTTGGAAGAAAGAAAGTCAAACGCACTAAGGGCGTCGGTGAGACATTCAAGTCCAAAAGGAGGAATAGGTGTTCACTAGGCAAGAAATTCGGACACAAAAGAACCACGTGTAGAATGAGCATCAAATCATAAATAGGCTTTTTTTTAGCTTCAGTTGTAAAGCTACTGTTTTGAGGGATGAATGTGCATTTCTGTAGATTTTAATGTTTAGTTGTTATCGACCTAAAGCTTTGTCTACGATAGACTATCTATAGTTTATGGTATATATAATATATGGTCTATAAAATATTATGTATTGATTATATTGTTGCTGATCTAACACGTTATGTTGGTTATTTTCTCGGCTTATCTCTCCAATCGATGCAATGAATCATTATTTCTCTTTTTTCCCGTTCCCATTTATTAAAAAGCTGCACAAAACGTCTCTTCATGAGGAAAAATAACTGGTATACGCATACGAAATATTTTCTCTTGTCAGACACGTCGACCTACCATTGGGTGGATATATGAACGGACGCAATCTATAGGTCTATAAGTACAGACCCTCTTTCTACGCAACCTTTCAGTTTTCCCTAAATTGAAAATATCAGAAATCGTCTCTTCTTCTTCTTCTTCACCCAAATAAAAAAAATGCCTCCAAGAAGGATACCCCTGCGCCCCATCAGACGTGTTCCTCCGAGGCACTACGACCTCCTCCTCCTAAGGAATGATTTCGACCGGTTTTTCTACGGGCTGGGTCAAGACCGCATCTACCTGGAGCGGGAGCTTCGTCGAATTGCTCGTTTCTTGAGGGCAATTCTGGAAAGGCTCTGAATGAAAGACCCTGACTACTTCACCCCCCCACCATCCCCATAATTTAGTTTAATTATTTTATTTTAGTATATGTTTTAAAGTTGTTTTGATTTGTTTATTGCTGAAGAAGCTTTCTTTGTAGGATCTTGTTAGAAGAAAACTTCTTCCATTTTCCCCTTTTTGATGTAAATTTTATTATGTAATGCAATGAACAATTTTAATACAACTATGTTTCAGTTTCTTTTAACATTGTGTGTTTGCCATGTTTGTTCTGAAGAGTAAAATCTAATATTTAGATTTTATACAAAGTATTTCGTTGACTGTACATATTAGTCGATTGTAGACTACATGAATCGATGGATCATAGGATAAATTAAAACAAATAACAACAGATTTTCAAAAAATAATTTAATTTTAAAAGATTAAAACAAATTATCACATGTTATGTGGCTGGTGGAAGAAAATAATTAAATTAAAAATGAT
The DNA here is from genome assembly GCF_002878395.1 of Capsicum annuum. NCBI lineage: Eukaryota > Viridiplantae > Streptophyta > Magnoliopsida > Solanales > Solanaceae > Capsicum > Capsicum annuum. The sequence goes on along the minus strand of NC_061115.1, from coordinate 21,416,838 downwards.
TTAAATAGATAATCACATGTTTTGTGATTTGTTTAAACATTACTCTTACGATATTGAGCATTCAACCACTACCTATCCACACACTTCTTAATTCACCCTCCCTAGTTTGTCTAAGCTCTAATATGATTATGTGACTTGTTTACACTCCTTCACATGTGTAGAAATTCACACCATATTTATTTATAATTTATTTAATTATTTTTAACTACATCCAAGTGATGGTCTATAACCTTGTACATAGATCATCGTGGTCTACGCCTAATCATGATATCAGTCGATGCGATAATAAATGTGTAAGTCTACGATAGACTATACTGATCGATGAATGACATAGTTCATGATCTATGACGGTCTATTAAGTGTCATCACCAGTCCAAGATTATCTATTTAAATCATTTTTAATGTAATTGTTTTCTTCCACCGGCCCCAAAACATGTGATTATCTATTTAAATCATATTATATTTAATTATTTTCTTCCACCAGCCCCAAAACATGTTACTATTATCTATTTAAATTTGTTTTTAATTTAATTATTCATTTTTTAACTACCTCCACGTGATGGTCTATAGATGTGTACATAGATCACGGTAGTCTACGCATAATCAGGATATTAGTCGATGCACTAATAAAGGTGTAAGTATATGGTAAACTATAAAAATCGATGGGTGACATAGGTCATGATCTACGACAGTCTATTTAGTATTACCACCAGTTCAAAAGAGAAAAATTACTTTTCCAACGGTAAAAAACGGCTACTTTTGTAAGCCATCAGTGTGAACACTTTGTTTTTACTTCATATATAAGGTGTACATCCCTCCTTATTTTATTTCATCAACTTTATTTTGTTTTTAAATATTTTACAATGTCGCAAGCATCTCAATATCCAATTCTAAAAATACTCTAATTTTTCATTGTGGGAATGCAGTTGTCTTGAGGACGTCACGCACAGATTTAAATCCAGGTCGCAAATTTTATAATTGTGCAATTGCAAAGGTGAGGTATGCGTGTTTTTTTTAAAAAGTTAAGTTAATGGTTATGTAATTTTTTTTTCCTATGTAATTTTCAAATGGCTTGATGAGCTATCACCTCCATCCAGTCCATCAACGTTTATTCCGGGATTCGAGACATCAAATTTTCAAGGTTTGGCAAAATTTAATCTACTACAAAGGCTCCAAAAATGCGAAGAAAATAAAGATTTTCTCATGACTTTGTTCAAAGAAGCCGAAAAACAGAGGGATCACTTTAAACTATTGCTACATGACACCCAAATAGAGAGGGATCAACTAAAAAAAATTGATTTTGGCCGAAGAAAGAGAGAATGTCCTAAAAATAATGTTATGTGCTATAATGCTAGTATTCGTTCTTTGGAAAAGTGTAACATGGATGTAGTGATATTAAATAAATAATAATAGTTCTACTTTTGCATAATGTTAAATACTATTTTTGATAAAACAATAGTCGATTAAACAACACGTCAACTTAAATTCGACCAGCAGGGTAATGATAGACTATGCATACGGTATATGGAATATTAAGTATGCATTCTATGATATCAAGCATACAATGTATCAACTATGACCACACCCTGCATATTCAAATTTCATGCCACAAATCAGTTTGATAGAAACAGATTCAGCTCAGAATCATCAGAATCATAACAAGTTTCATAAAATAAAAGAATAATTGTCATATCCTACCACCAGATCCTTCAAACTTCATATTTGTGAAATAAAAAAAAATTATCCTTCCTAACAACTCATTATTTAACAACAAATTAAACATCTTAGCATTTAAATGTCTCTTTCCCTAAGTTCCTCATCAACACAAGTGTTACTGTTGATTTCATCAACAATGTCCATGACCACATCTGTTTGGACAGCTTCAACTTTTTTTTTCTCAATAATTGCAGCTGCTTTTTCATTGTCTTCTTCTTTTTCAGCATGTGCATCAGCTACTGCTTCTTCAGTTTCCTTTTCTTCCACACCTTCTTTTCTTACTTCACCTGCAGCAGCTGTTTCTTCCTCAGCTTCAACAACTGTTTCTTCCTCAGCTTCTTCTTTTCATTCACCTGCTGCTTCTTGCTCAACTTTTTCTTTGTCAGTTTTGTCAGCTTCTTCTTCAACAGTTTTCCCTTTTTACGCACCTCCTTGTTCATCTGTTGCTGCTTCTTTTTCTTCTATTGTTGCTGCTACTGTTCCACCTTCTTCTTGGCTCTTATCTTCTTGACCATCTTTCTTTTGTTCTTCTTTTTCCTCTGCTGCCACAATAGCGGCCAACTCATCCATTTTGCTCTTTTTTCCTCCTTCATTCCTCTCCAATTCATGCACATGTACTATTTCATAATATTACAAAGTGTTACTGATATTTAAAGCTGAATATTCATTAACAACATCTATTAATGAATAAAGTTACCTCGCTCATGTTGTCGCTCATCAATTTCCTTTTTCTTCATTCTTTTCTCTTTGATATAGGCAACAATATCCAACACCACTTCCTCGAGCGCAGCCACACGCTTATGAAAATCCCTGGGGGACGAGATTCCCACTGCATCTCTGAAGGTGCTCGGAGAATCATCATCACTAATGCGTACTCCAACGGGGTTACTACCCAAATCCCCGTCATTATTACTGTTCTCATTTGAAGTGAGGACAGTCACCCCTTCTAACTCTTTCTTCAAGCCATCGAGGATGTTATTCTTCACCTCGTCCGTATATGGCTCAAACGTAATGATGTAATCCATCTTCGTCTTATGAATAGTAGGGATGATGTGCGGGTGCACGTTCTACCAAATATCAATTATCAATTACATAACATTCGATAAAACGGTACTATTATTGATTATAGAAAATAAGTTCATACCTTGGTAACTTTTCCTTTATACTTGAATGGTCGCTTTCGATTATCTTGTCACTTTTTGAAGTGTGCCATCTAAGGATGCGGGGGATGGGTAAGGGCTCATCCATTGATTTTCCAGCAAATTCTCCAAGATGAGGAAAGGCCTCATAGATCCAAATCTGTACGCAGTACAACAGTGAAAAAAATAACTATGAGTCTATGACATAGTATAAATAAAATGATAATCTACGATAAACTCACTAAAGGGTTTATGGTAGATACCATGAATGCCTGGGAAAATCTGAATAGAGCATAGGATGCCTTCTGCTTCTCATCAAATACTTCCTTCTGCTTCTTCAGGTCACTTTTCTTCTTCAGATAGTCCATGGTCAGTTGAAATGTCTCTTTCCCCCACGGATACTTCTCGAAGAAACTCAAAGAGTCGACCATTCGAATCAGTTTTGTGTCGACAAACTTCGTCGAATCTTTCGCAAGCAACATGGTGTGCAAGAACCACAGTAGAAAAACTTTAACTTCTGGTCTTCGTTCAGCTTATTCCCTCTGATCAGGTGTAACAAGTTGTCCGCCATAATGTTTTTGTTTTTGGTCAACTTAAAACAAAAATTGTCCCCCTTTGCTAACACCTTCTTCATTTTTGATTCACTGGAGTATGATGAGCAGCTCAGCTCCGTGATCAAACAAAACTCTTTCAAGCTAAAACAGACAGGCAGAACCACATCTCATGACATATCTTATCATTCTTAACGCGTCGCAACAGCAAATAATGGACCAACTGCCCATTGAACTTGAGATGTTCCGGCAGGTTTCTCAGGCGTCCAAAATAGGACCGCTTGAATCTTTTCTTCAATTCTTGATCGACAAGAATTTGCTTAAATTCTCGATAAGCAGCCATTCTTGATCTGATCGATATCTTTGCCAGGAAAGATCCGACCTCGTCAATTATCATTCGAAGGTCATACCTCTCTACGGAAATGCACCTTGAAAGATATGGCACGGAAAATGAATCATTATCCCCATCATCACTATTACTCCCACTTCCCTCGTACTCTTCACTGTCACCACTAACACTCCGCTTGGCAACATCTTCACTAGAATCGACGTAGTCGCTTATCTCCTTTAACTCCGAATCTGATTCGGACACCGACTCTTCAATTTTCTTTCTTTTTTGACACTTTTTCAACTGCCGCAACTCTTCTTTTTCTACTACTACTAGTGGTATCGTTTTTATTTTTAGGAATAATAACTTTTCTACCCATTTTCAACACAGTCTACATCTAAAGAACAAATATTCCATTTTCAGTTCATAGATCACATGTCTATCAACAGAAATAACTCAATGATCAAATGAACCCCCTCCAAAAAAAAAAAAAAAATTAACAAACACCCCACCATTAAACAGTTCACTACACAAACATACAATAATTGAATCAAAATCGAACATGCAAAATATCAAAACACAACAATTGCTAAAAATCAAACTAGTGCACCTAATCAAACTAATTAGCTATTAATATTTCAATTTTCACTATTTCAGCAATCATGTTTTAAAAGAATTTAATACGTCTGAAAATTGAAATATATCTAGGGCATTCTCATTTCATAGACCACGGGTCTACGAATAGACCGCGGGTCTACGGACAGAAACAAGACGCTGTTCAAATCAAAATGCCAAAATAACTCTTCAAACAACAATTATACCACCATTCAACACTTCGTTGCTAAAAAAAAACACGATTAAATCAAAACACCAAATTCAAAAAAAAAATCCTACATCACTACCAATCGATTAGCAAAAACAAAAATCATTTAAATGGATCTAGAAATGATTGAAACTCGATTTTAACTAACCTTGCGAGGCAACAACGCCCCTTTAGCAGCTGCAGGCGAAGAACGTCCGAAAATGGTATTTTTGGGATAAGTTGTTTGAAAGCGGGAGTTGAGAATTAAAGAGGAGAGAGAGAGTTTTTTTTTGGATATTGGAATAAATAGAGGGGGTTAGGTGCATTATATTAAATTTGTAAAGTTGTATAAATGATGAATTGGTTCCTTGGCCCACGTGTAGGCCCCACTTTTTTCTTTTTTTACACCCTAAACCTAAAAAATAAATCAAAAATAAATTAAGTGGGTATTTGGCAAAATAATTTTGCAAAATTTCTTCTTTGCCAATTATTCCGATGTAAGTTTGTATATATAATATAAATCACGAAGTTTTAATAAATTATTTTTATTGTAAAATGACATAGAAGTTGGAGTCATATAGTTGTAAGAAATTATTCCAAAACACGTAAATCATAAAGGGCTTGTTTGGTTTGGTGCACAAGCCAATATAATACATGCATTAAATTTGTTTATTTGTGTTTGTTGTTTACATAAACTATGCATTATTTATACTTTTAGGAGTAGTTTGGTAGAGTGTATGAGACTAATACAAAATATGGTGTATTAATAATGCTTGTATTAGTAATGCTTGTGTTAGTTATGCTTGCATTAGTTATGCTTATATTTTTCTTATGCAGTGTTTGATTCGATGTGTTAAAAAAACATGAATTACATCATTTAATTTTTTATTTTTTTTTACATAATACCCTCAATATATATGTTGGAAAAGATGAAATTTTTTTTTGAGGGGTAATAGGGTCTTTAAACATGTTAATGTATGCATTAGATTCATTGCATTACTAATGTCATGGATTATGAGGTATTAGTAATACGCACCTCAATACACAATAAAGTGTATAACTAATGTTTGCATTAGTAATACATAGGGTAAAAAGGTATACCAAATAAGATACTACTAATACACATTAAACCATGCATTAACATTTTAATACACTCTACCAAACGACCCCATAGATTGTGTGATACTTTATTTGGTTGTCCTAAAAAAATAATCTAATATATGTGAGATATAATATGAAATAAGAACCTACTGCACTACTTGTTCTTGTTTCTACCATTTTTCTATTTATCATTTACATAAAAAAAAAAAGTCAATCAAAACGATTAATTGCTAACCAATTTGAATAAAAGGTGACTTCTAATATGAAAAAAGAAACGTGGAGAATTAGCAATACATAAACTAAAGCTATCAAAAGACAAGAATAACCCTTCGTGTATATATTAACAAGTAGTATTTTATTTTGTTAATTAAGAAAATGAAAACATATTTTCAAATATACATATTATTTAATTATTTCTAATACAACATACTGAATATTTATTAATAAATAATTTCTATATTGTAATCTTTGTACTTCTTGGGTATATATCCTAAGTGATTGATGGGGATGGATGGTAAATTCATTGACAATATATCTATAATGGTTCATATCCAGCTCGCACAATGATATGCGGAAACAATGAGAGTTCAACTCTCTTTTCGGTCATTCAGAGAAATAAATCTTGTGAAGATGACCAGAGATGCCGCGTGTTTTATCCATTTCTTCTCTTTTAAAGTGGAACACTCCTCTTTGTTTTGTTCCTTTATAATAAAAGCATGGTGTTTTAATCGAGCTAAACTTCACGTGAGGTGAACGGTAGCTATAAAGTAAAATTCATTTATGTTGGATTTCAACTCATAAAGGAGTTACTTTCTGAGAATAATTTGGTAAAAGTTTACTAACGCATTGATCTTAGGAGGATTTATGTACCTAAGTATAGTTATCCGGCCTTAATTAGCATAGTTCTGAGGATTTCTCTTGTGCTTAATGAGTTAATTCTTGTACAAATGAGCATCTAAGTGTCAAGATAAGTAATGTCAATGTCCGAGGTGTGTTCATAATGATTTTGGAGCCAAAACACTAAGTTAAGGATCAAAGGACAAAACTAGTACTCTTAGCTTGAGCTATGTTCTTTACTAGTTCATCATCTTGAATTGTATGTTGTTTTGAGCTCTAATTTGTGGTGTTTGATAATGTTTTAGGATGCTTGTTGAGTTGATCAAGATGATGTGCAGTTGGTAAACAAGCTGGAAATTAAGTAGAAACAACACCACAAAGCTTGGATTAGAAGGACAAACACATGAGACTTGTGCAAACTTGGACATTTTTGAGTCATTGGCTGCCTAGATGCCTCGGTAAGGTGGTGGCACGTCCTTAGCTGAATTCTAAGATGCAAATTACAGTAGCTCATTGTGATTAGGCCGTGCCATGCTATCTAGATGGCGCGATATTGGCATGACATGCCTCTATGTTAAACTCGGGCAGCTTTGTCCTCCTATAAATAGGATACTTAAACTCAATTATAAACACCTTGAACGACCTTAGGCTTGTCCTCCTATAAATAGGATACTTAAACTCAATTGTAAACACCTTAAACAACCTTGGGGCATGGAAACACGATTGAGCACACTTCAATTAGGGGTTGTTTCCCTTTATTTTAGTTTGTTTTGGATTATATCATGGATTCATTGGTTGTGATTACGTGTATGTCCATGAGTGGCTAAACGCCCCTTTTCAAGGTTAAGGCCAAGAACATGAGTACTCCTGTCATTAATTGAATTGGTTTTGATTATTTATCATTGTTGGTTGTTTATTAATATTTGTTATCACTATTTTAAGGATTCGCGATCCTTAGAATACATGCTATAATTCTATTAGGAGTCCGGAAGGATGAATGATAGGATAGAATTCACTATAAGAAAATGGTGAAATTGTAATAGAGATTTTAGTCACAAATCTGTCACAAATCATTGATTGTGATGGATTTGTGATGAAAAAATGTGCATCTCAGAACCATTGGTCATAAAATCATTGTGACGAAACTAAGATAGACTGTCCGTCACAATATAAATTCTTCAATTTGACTTAAATTCCGTCACAAATTTATAACAGATTTTTGACAAAATATTTCGTTATAAAATAGTGACAGAATAATTTTCGTAATAAATTTTCAAACCTAGTCACCACAATTGTGACAATATATTTCGTTACAAATAATTTATGACAGACTAGTTTAGTCACAATATGACTCTCTTACCTATATTAGTAACAAATTTAGGATAGATTGTGACAAACTAAATCTGTCACAAATTTTATTTGAATTTTTAATTTTAATAAATAATAATTATGAAATACTATGCTCTCTCTCTCTCTCACACACACACACACACACACTCTCTCTCTCTCTCTATATATAGCATAATACAAGATTTATAATAAAAACGTCTGAAGTTAATTAAAAAATGCAAAATCACAACTTTAATAAGCAAAAATCTACCAATGTTTAAAATTTAAAGCATATAACTATCCAAAAAAGTGTGATAATGTTCAACTCGACACTTCAAGTAGCTAAAATCTCAATATATTAAACACTTAAGCATTAGATGAGTCCCTATTAGGGAAAATAAGATTACTAAATGAGCGAGAAGATAATGCCATATCGCTCATCATGCGAGACCATTGCTCCTCCATAGATTTGAATCGATCATCACTTTGTTGCCTCAAACGGGAAACCTCTTGCTCTACTCGTTGTTGCACCTCCAACTCTACACGCTTTTAAAGAACTCTCTCTTGACTTTCTCTCATATACAACACCTCTTTCTCAAGTATTTTTATGCGCTCTTCGGCAACAAGATCGGACACTACAGGCAAATTGCATGTCATATCTTTATACAAGGTTGAAGCTTGAGAACCCAATCCATACATACATCATTTTTTTGCTCCACCCACAATATCAAAGTACATACGATTTATATCGAGTTCTTGATCTTCTGATGAATCATCCATTGATCCCGAAAGGGCAGTAGCTATGACAACCTCCATTTTATCCTACAAAATATAAATACTCAGCCAACAAAAACAATATGAAAATAAAAAAATGGTAATAGAAAAATATGAAATACCAGACAAGTTATCATCTGCTGAAACTTATTTACTAGTTTCACGTCAAATCTTGTAACAAAAATCAACTCTGCTTAGTTCTTAATGATTAACATGATCGTATGTATAAACAAAAAAGACAATGTTCTAAATTAATTGTTAATGTTATCAAAGGCAGGCAATTCATTCCTCAATACTAAAATATATATATATATATATATATGGCAAGACATGGCTATAGAGGTGCCTGTAGAAGCCGAGGCTCTTCCTACATAGATTTCCACCACTTAGGCTGCATTTATATATTTTAAGATTCAGACGTCTGATTCTAAATGCACGTCTGAATGATTAAGATGTCGTCTCATGATCTGAAAACTGAATGATTAAGACTGTTTGTTTTTCAATATCTGAATGTGCAAAAAATTTTATTTGTATATATAATAAAATAAAAAATATAATTTAAATAAAAATAATTATATATCAAAAAAGTATGTAATTTAATATAACAAAATTATATTATTTGATTAAAAAAATATTTATGTTTGTTAGTGATAGTGGAGATGGTTTATAATGGTGGTTGCGGTGACAATGATTGATGTTGGTGATTAGTAATATTAGTGGTGATAGTTGTGATGGTTGATGTTATAATGATGTTATGATGGTGGCGGTTGATGGTGGTGGTGGTGATGGTGGTTGTGATGTGACGTTACTTGATGTTAGTAGTTGGAGGTATTGATTGTGATGGCTGAAAAATGAATGCATGATGGTTGACGATGTGTTGGTGCTAGTTTAAGATATTGTTAGTTGTGATGGTGAAGATGGTTGTTAGTAGAGATAAATTATAGCGATGAGAGTGATTGAAGTGATGGTATAGGTGGTGTTACTAGTGGCAATGATGGTGGCCGTTGAAGAATGTGTGGAGGTTGTGATGTATTAGTGGTCACAGTTAGCGGTGGTGCTAGTTATGATAGATGAGTTGGTCGATAGTAGGGATTGACCAGTAGTGGTTGATGATGGTAGTGTTGTTGACGATGGTGTTGGTGGTAAATATAATTAAAATAATAGAGGTAGTAGGTGTAGTAGCGGTTAACAATAGTGGTTGGTAGCGATATTTATTGTCGATGATGGTTGTCATGGTGAAGGTAGTTGATGGTGATGTGTGGTGGTTGACAATGATGGTGGTGAAAAAGGTGTTGACTGATGATTATGAATAGAGTGGCAGTGAATATTATCCAACACTTGAATACCTCTTCAGACCTATTAAGACTTGATTCTAGATCTGAATAATTAAGACCTATTAAGAGCTAAAATCTTAATAAAAAATAAATGCAATTAATGGTTGAAGTCAGACCTCCATTAAGTGCAAACAAATGAGCCCTTCGTCTAATTCATACCCCATTTAGGTTTTCTCTATTGAGTCTTATGCTTCTCCTACCCACCTAAAATCTAGTTTTAATATTTATATAAATGATTGTACGATTATTGTCTTTGCAACAAGTTTGTTGTTCTCCAAGAATATGGACAGAATAATATTGGGGAGCCTGGGGTTACAAAATCTTAATTTCGAATGTTTGTGGGTTGAATCAGCCCTTCACAAAGAAATAGCTAAAACTATTTATTAATAAGTAGAAGATAGATGCTACAGGTATTATTGAAACCAAGGTAAAGGAACAAAAAGCTAAGGATATGCTATGAAAAGTTGCCAATGAATGGGAATCTTGATCAAACTACCTTAGGGCCTATAATGGAAAGGTCAGGTTGATATATAAGGGCCTATAGAGGTAAGTTTTCTAAGACCTGAGTCCTGACCACTTTCCCATATTGATCTAAATGTTCCCCTTATGCAAACTTCACTAAAACCTTTTAAATAGTTCAGGACTATGCTCTATCATCAAGAACTTAGCAGTATTATGGACTATTCATTGAAAAAGGTACACTGACACAAGATTATGTCAATTGTCGATGAAACATAAAGTGGTGAAAGAGGGTGAAGGTGTTGAATACTCATTTAGCTTTATATATCCAAAAGCTGCTACAAGCTAGGTAGGGGTTGGAGGTTTTACCAGGAGCAACTTTACTTTCAACAACACTTTTAAAACCTCATAAAATAGGAGAGAGCGCATATTATTGATATTAAGATATGAAGGGGTATAGAAGATCAAGTACTCGAAAAAGTCTAGATCAACTATGGTAACTAGTCTTGATGCAAAAACTAGATACTTCCATGCTTAACTAGAGGACAAAATTAGAAGGAATTCAATCACTTCTTTTAGTGATGTTAATTGAATGAGGACACAAAATTCTAAGTGGTTGGAAACTGAGTTCAAATTTATCTTATTTACCTTATTGAGTATTATTGTTTTCATGCTACCTTGCCTAAATACATAGATGATTAAGAAGGGTATCCACCAGAATTATCAACAAAAATAATGAGTTGATATCCCTTATAATAGACCATGACATTGTAGATGTTGCCAACAACATACCTGAAGACAAGGCCCTAAGTATTAACGACGATCCAGTTGAGTTCCTTACTCATCACTGGAGACTAGTTGAAAATAAGATAGATGTTGTTAACTACTACACAGCCAATACTGTCATGTCTTGGACTTGAACCTAAAACCAGACCGTCGATGAAAGTAGTTCTAGCGGTTCTTATATAAACTACTTACCTTTCAAAATTTTTAGTTTCCATCAATTAATCCAAGACCAAAGTGCATGGAGTTAGATGAATATTAAATTTAACCTTCTTATTTTACTTGTACACTAATCGTCTCTTTTGTTCTTTAATTTCAGTCTCCAAATATGGTGGGAGCACCCCTTTGCATGCTGCAGCTTATACTTATTTCAAGTACCGAAAGAACCCTATAAAGTAATTAGAACCAGAGAAATTGCTAGATTTGTAGTTTAATAATGACAAACTCAAGCAATAATTCCAATTAGATGAGAAAAAAGATCAATCGACACTAGTTGTCACTGAGAATCTCACCAACTCCAAGATTTAAACGACTCTCCTTGTAATTTATTAAGGTATACTACGCATCTCATTTTCATTCTTTCTTTTTTGGTTATGTCTGTTGGAGATGTACCTTGCTATTTATTTCTTGTTATTGCTAAGTAGTGATATAACTGTTATTTCAGCTGTGGATAAGCAGGTAAAACCATTTTGAATAATGGAGTAGCACTCACCAAGCATCAGAAAGGAGGACCAAGAAAAGAAGTATAAAATGGTGAACCATATCATGTATATACATTGTTTGGTCAGTGTGTAATACTTTAATTATTTCTCTTGAGATATTGGAAGAACTTTTTTCCTGAAGTTGCTGCCTTTCTTTTTCACTTTTTCTATGCGCCACTTTGACCAAGCAATCACATATTATTACTAGCAAACACTATCTATTCGAGATCCTAAACATCTGACACGAATTATTTTATCTAGATAAGTTATTTTATCTAAAAAAGCTTACCCACCCGAAGTATCAATGACAGTTATAAAGGTCTCTCTCCTCAAGTAGAAAAGCTAGAAGAAACCAAAAGATGGCTTGCATGGAGCTTAATGATAGAAAAGCCAGGAACTAGACATTGATTTTATAAAAATAATTAAGAAAAGAATGAGAATTTTTTTGGTCGCGTCAAATACACACAAACTCCTAGACTTCAAGATTTCAACAAAAACCACAACAAGAACAACAAGATGTCAACAACAATGCTAGTGAATTGAAATAGGCCACACACGGCTTCACTAGACTTCAAGATTTCAACAAAAATCAGATTTTTAAGAGTACAAGATTGCAACAAGTGTAGTGAATCAAAATTGGCCCGACACGGCTTCACTACTTCAAGATACAAACAACAATGTCTCAAGATAACAAAAGAAGGTATAAATAACTTGACATACAACATCCAAGAATCTAAGAAACCTAATTACATGAAAAGGACCCTAAGATAAAGAATGTTAACACCAAGTTCTTACTTGGACCAAGAGGAACTCTATGACCTCAAGATCCTAGTTTCTAGCCAAGATACAACACAAGTCACTCTACTTGCAAGAGCTATATTGATCTCATGCTTTCAAGATTTAAAGAATGAGAAGCTTATTACCAAACTTACATTAATGCTCTTCGACTTGGCATCAACAAAACTGCCATCCTTTTTTTGGTGCAACTTCTTAAATATCTCCCATGAATTTGGTTCACGACCCATTTCGATTGTCTGGAAAAAGTTCAACATTAAAATTGGAGATAAAGTCAAAGAATTAATCTATTAAAGTACAAAATTTACCAATTTTACAATATGCTCCACTGTTGACTTGGAACCACCAGTATGCTTGCTTGGACCAGTGCCCGAACCACTAATTTCACTGCATCAATTTTGAGTTGCAACATGAGATTTGTTCTTAAACTCATCAGAAGCCCAATATGTCTTCCAGCTTTGCCAAACATCATCCGACACAAAATTTGGTTTGTTTATTTCTCTTCGCCAATGATATGTTCTTTTTGTATATAGGTTGGATGCCACCTAATTCCAGGTGCATTCGATTATGGAGTTCTTTGTAGGATTCCACTGATATGATTTCTAGAAAAAAAATTTAGCTAGAGACATAAACACAACAATAACATTATAAACTTTTAATATATAACAATATTTACCATGAATTCATGCCAATAGAATTAATGTGGGATGAATAAAATAGGATCGTAATCTTAATTGAATGAAGTTATGATTCACATTTGGGGTAGAAATGTACTTAAGTGCCCTATTTGGTTTAATAACAGGATGGAATATGAGTGTATTTAACTTAGTTCTCGTATTCATGCTCAACGATGTAGTTGTGGGGCTAAGTTAGATAGTTGATTAGAGGTTCGAAAGACCATAGTCATAGTATCGACTACGTGAACCAACAGCCAAGATAATTAACCTGACCAATGAAGTCCTATAACTTAGTATGATTGTTTGCAGTGTTTTAACCCTGAGTTTTCCCCATTTATTGTTCAAACTTTTACTTTACCACATTGTTTACTCTTAAACTCTTGTGGTTACTTGTGTACTGATTTTAATCTTAATAGTTGAACTTGAATTGAACAGTTTCTTAACATTATTTCCCGAGGAATCAATACTTAGCTTGTAATAAGGCCACTATATTACTTGGGTGGACCACGTACAAGTTTTTGGTGCTGTTGTCGGGGACTTGTAATTTGGCAACTGTCTTAGTTTTAGTTTTAATTTTTGATTTCTTTGGTGCTATTCACTTGAGCTTGGCTTTTGAATTTGCAGACACAGATTTAGAAAATTAGTAAGCTGGTAAGGGATCGGAAATTGGTTGAACCAGGCCCCAAGCTCGAGCAATGCTTACACCAAAGAAGGAGAGAAATAGTCCTTTTATACAGAATCCCTAAAATTTACGTAGTGAAAGATATTTCTACACCCATGGATGAGGATCCACCAGCCTGCAGGACAGTTCGTAAAGTGTCAATCCCATTTGCGATAAATGTGACCTTCACTACTTGAAGTCCGGCGCATAGAGGTAGATTTAAATTAAAATAGAATATGGTGTAGCTTCTACATAAAAGTGGACAGTTTATTGGGCCATCACATGAAGATACACAAGTCCACTTGCAAAACTTTCTGGAGATCGGAACACATTTATCCTTATAGGTGGGCCAACTGATTATGTGAGACTAACATTTTTTACCTTCTTGCTTTTAGGGAAGAAAAGAAATGGTTAAATGCTGAGCCAACAACTTCTACCACTAAATAAGATGACTTGGCCCGAAAGTTCCTCATTTGTTTCTTTCCATCTAGCAAGATTGCAAGATTGTGCAATGAGATTTTGAGCTTCAAGTAAAAGCCAGATAAGAACCTGTACATGCTTGTGAGAGATTCAATTCTCTTCTTTGGGATTGTCTATATCATCAGTAATCCAATAAGGTATTAGCTCATACCTTTGTTAAAGCCCTTAACCATAACACAGAAATTTTACTAGATTCTACTGTAGGTGGCCAGGCTCTGGAAAAGACATACGGTGAGTTATATACTTTGTTGAACTGTATTGCTCAAGAAAATCCATATTAGCATGGTGACATTTCCAGAAGCTCATGAAAAAGGCTGCAGTCATGATTGAAGTTGATAGTATCACAACCTTAACCACTCAATTATCAGTTATGCAAAATCAGATGATGACCTAATTCAGCAAATTGAGGTTGAACCTATCACGGACTTAAGTGAATGCAGTGCACCAGACCTTAGGGTGGTGTGAGATTTGTGGCAATTGTGGCCACTTTGCAGACTTGTGTGGTGCAAATCCTAAATTTGTGAACTTTATGGGCAATGCACATATGCCAACTTATGCGAATGCCTACAATCAAAAGTAGCAGACTCAAATCAATTATTCATAGGGAAATAATCAATACCAGCAGTTTCAGCAGCAGCACAACACACAGTCTATTAATATTGAGAAAACTTTTAAAAAGATCCTAGCCAAGTAAAAAGAAATGACTGTTGAGATAAAAAATCAATAAGTGACTCAAAAGAAGATAGACCAACAGTTGGGGCAAGTATGATAACAGAATAAACCCATAACACGGAAACAAGACTCAAAACACAAGAGCAAATCGAGAGCACCACAATACACTCTCTCGGCCACAAGTCACAAACCAAGAGTACAACACAATGACAAGATAAACAAGGTGTAATCACACCAAAACAAAAACAAATACAACAACAAGATGAAAAACAACACAAGGATAAAAAGAACCAAATGGTTTTCACTAAACAAGAAAGAAAAACTACAAATGATTACAAGAAGATAAAGATAGGTAGTGAGACATCAACTCTTACAAGAACTAAGACCCTAAGTGTATGTTAAACACTAAGACCCTTAATACATGTAAAAGTAACACCAACACTCTTACAATGACACAAAAGGGCGTTAACCACTCAAGCACCAAGGTTTCTAACAATGTTTTGCAATACTAGTGATTCCACACTAGCATCACCCTTATTTCGGTTTTGGTGGCTTTTCTAAGACCTACAACTAAGGTGCTACACTCTCCATGAGAGAAGAAAGGTGTTAAGTGTTATGTCTTACAATCTCATTTAATAACTAAAGAAATAAAGATCTAATACTAGCCTATTTATAGACTTATTACAACATAAGTGAATTGTCCAAAAAGCCCTTAATGAATGGAAGACAAAAGACGCCTATGAAGTGTAGTCCAAGTGTAGTGTATGGAAGGTTTTTGGTGCATAATTAGGTCCTCCTTGTCTCTTCAATTGCACACACCAAGTCTCGGGTACAACGCGCACTCTCATAAGCCCATATCCATGATTATTCTTGTATTATCCTCTCCATCTTGAGAGAAATTTGCCCACAAATTCACGGCTTCACTTTGTGCAATTGGCCACTTCAATGAAATCACTCAAAACAGTCCACAAAACATGAAGATGGCACAAAATAGTCTGCAAAACACATGAGGAAGCCGAGGGCTCAATAGCACAAGTCTCGGCCAATATCTTTATTTTGAACCTCGGCTTCCTCTCCATATTGAGCCTTGTCTTCAATATCATCCAAAACACATACCAACTCCTTTATTGGTGGCGGGTTCCTTGTGGTTTCCTAAATCTTCCCCTCAACTTCCCTTCCATCATATAAGCATCATTGTAGACTCCATGTCCCTCATGTTCCTTTCTACCATACTCTTTTATATGGATATATCGATTTTGAGGAAGTGGAGTTTTGGTTGAGAGAATTGTTTTGGTAATCTGGAGCTTTGGTTGTAGAGTTTGGATGGGATGAAATTGGCTTCCAATTCTCTCTTGTTGGACTTGATCAAATTGAGAGGGAAGTGACCTATTTAGGTCTCGGGTTGGAGGGCATTTGGTGGCTTGGCTTATGTCTATGTCACTTGGTGGTGGTCCTGGAGGATTGATCATTTGAGGTAAGGTTTTGAGAGTAGAAACATGAGAGTTCCTTCGACTTTCCACTTGTTCCAACATCTCATGTATAGTAGACATATCCGAGCTAATTTTTTCAAGGCCCGCATTCGCCTTAGCTATGTCTTGGGAAATATCATCAAGGTGGGCCAAAATGGCTTCCAATATGGCCAATAAGTTACCTACAAAATACAAAACAAGTTAGTTGTACAAAGGGGTGATGTGGCAGCCTTTGGTTGGTTGCGGATAGTGACATGGCAGCCTTGGAATGATTGTGGAAATCTGAATTTTTTTTTCTTGTCTTCAATTTGGATTTGTCAATTCAATTTGGGAGAGAGTAATTTAAATTTTGGAAGGAAAACAAGAAGATTTGGAGCCTTTTCACATTCAAAAGGGCTTTGACTTTCCTTGCACCCTTTTGGCAAAACACCTTTTTGAAAGCTTTTTGGCTCTTTCCTCATTTGTTAGTCTTGGAAAGTGCCCTTTCTCCTTTTTGGCAACAAGACTTTTTGAAAATCTTTTGGCCCCTTTCTTTTCTTGTAAGAGTCTTGGAATAAGTTTCAAGACTAAAAATACCACACTCTCTTTCTTCACTCACTTAGATCAAACAAACAACTCTGAAGACTTTTCTTCAACAAAACATGAAGATGGTGAAGAACACCAAGAACAGACTTTTGAATCTTGGACTCCTAAGGTTCAAGTTGGACCTACAAAACAACAACACCTTTTCAATCTTAAAACCATAGCACAATATCCATAATACACGTTCAAATATTGAACCAATAACACACCATAATTCCAAGAACAGTAAGAACTTCAATAACTCTAGTCGGCCACAACCTTCGACAACAATCTTGTCAAGAGCTCAAATCTTGGACTATGACTCAACAAATGTTAGTTAACAAGAAACTAACACAAGAAACTACTAAGACAAACAAAAAAACACACCTAGTTCTAAACACTATCCTCGGCCAAATACAACAACAACAACAACAAAGACATTTCGGCCAAGAACAAGAACACTTCAACTATTTTTTTGATTTTTTGACTAAGAGAGCCCAAGATTGGTAGTGTAGGAACATAAACAGCCTTGATTTGATACCAAATGATAATGAAATAAACCCACAATGCAGAAACAAGACTCAAAATACAAGAGGAAATCGAGAGCACCACAACACACTCTCTCAGCCACAAGTCACAAACCAAGAATACAACACAATGACAAGATGAACAAGGTGTAATCACACAAAAATAGAAACAAATAAAACAACAAGATGAAAAACAACGCAAGGATAAAAAGAACCAAATGGTTTTCAATAAACAAGAAAGAAACACTACAAATGATTACAAGAAGATAAAGATAGGTAGTGAGACATCAACTCTTACAAGAACTAAGACCCTAATTGTATGTTAAACACTAAGACCCTTAATACATGTAAAAGTAACACCAACACTCTTACAATGACACAAGAGGGCGTTAACCACTCAAGCACCAAGGTTTCCAACAATGTTTTGTAATACTAGTGATTCCACACTAGCATCACCCTCATTTCGGTTTTGGTGGCTTTTTCAAGCCCTACAACTAAGGTGTTACACTCTCTATGAGAGAAGAATGGTGTAAAGTGTTATGTCTTACAATATCATTTAACAACTAAAGAAATAAAGACCTAATACTAGCCTATTTATAGACTTATTACAACATAAGTGAATTGTCCAAAATGCCCTTAATAAAGGAAAGACAAAAGGTACCTATGAAGTATAGTCTAAGTGTAGTGTATGGATGGTTTTTGGTGCATAATTAGGTCCTCTTTGTCTCATCAATTGCACACACCAAGTCTCGGGTACAACGCGCACTCTTATAAGCCTATATCCGTGATTATTCTTATATCAAAGTATCCCAAGCATATAATACCATGACTCAAGGTGGTTTGCCAAGTGATAATGAACCCTCAAATAAAGTTATGGTAATCACTTTAAGGAGTAGTAATGAGCTTAATGACAAGCCTCAAAAGTCAAATAAGGAGGTAAATACATAGTTAGTTCCACAACAGGTTGTAGGCAAAGATGTTTATAATTTAGGGAAGTCTGAGTACTCAAAAGCAAAAGCTACTAAGTAAGTGAATGAAAGACCACCACCACCATTTCTGCAAAGGCTGAAAAAGGCCAAAGAAGATGTTTGTTTCAAGAAGTTCTTTGACATATTCAGAGAACTTCACATTAATTTACCTCTTTTAGATGTTTTACAGGGAATACCCAAGTATGCCAAGTACTTAAAAGATGTGGTGACTAATAAGGTAAAGATACAGGACATTGAGATAGTGGTGCTTACTGAGGAGTGCAGCTCTGTGGTAATGAAGAAGATGCCCAAGAAGCTTAAGGAACCAGGGAGTTTCACCCTCTCCATATAATTTGGTGATAACAAGGTGGTCCATGCCTTGAGTGATCTGGGAGTGAGTATAAATTTGACGTCATTATCAATATTCAACACTCTTGGGTTACGTAAATTGAGACTATGCTCTGTGGTGCTCTAGATGGTAGACAAAACTAATTCAAGCCCAAAGGAATAATTGAATTCGTGCTTATAAAGGTTGGTAAGTTTATGTAACGCCCCGATTTTCTGAACTAAAATGCTATACGGTGCTCATGACCCCGAAGGACCCCAAGCTAACCCATGACTAATATCTGTACCTGTAAACTGCATAATATCTCATAAAATATGCGAAAACATGAACTTTAAGGCCATAAGGTTCAATACTAATGCATATTTGAAAAATATGGTATAACAATACGAAAAAAGAACATAAATACTGAAGTCTGAACATCTAGTTCGAAAGCCTCTAACTGAAATGAATAAGGAGTTGATGGGACATGTCTCCAACTAACTCCAACTACTGAAATAAAGTGAAAACTGAAATAGAAATGAAATCATCATGTCCTCGAAGAATGAGGACTCACGTCTAACTCTGACTGATGATCCTGGAATCTACTACTAATTTGGAGCTCATACCTCTGAACCTATGGTGTAACATAAGAGAAAGCACCATAGCGCAAATGCGTCAGTATGTCTAAAAGTACTGAGTATACGAGTGAGGTAGGCTAAATGCAAAGGGTTATATGCATGGACAATACTGATTGATATGAACGTGAGAGTACATACATGCATACGTAACTGTAACTGAACTCGTGGAGATATGGACTACTGAGTCTGAATACTGACAACATGAGTGTACTGATAATGAGATTCTGAAAGACTGAGTTTACTGATATTGATATGTAAATCACTAATAAGTGATAGATCTGATACTGTATTACTGATATACTAAGAGACTGATATTTCATTACTAATAAATGAATGATTGTTTCTGACAGTTCGAATTATGAAGAACTGGTCTGATTGACTCTATCTGACAGTCCTGAAGCTGAGTATTAATAGCATGAGTTCTGATAACTGTTATGATTGATAGCATAAGTGACTATATCTCACAGTCCATAAATCTAAAGGAAATTATCTGAGTTTCATTCTATTTTTGAGTTGATTGTATCTGACAGCCTTGATATATTGAAATCTGAAGAGCTATTTGAGTTCTTTATTGAGACTCGATAGCTATAGCTGATAGTCTTGAAATCTATAACTAAAACTGTGGGAAGTAGTTATCTAACCAACATGCCCCAAATAAGCTATAATAGCTAAGCTGGGGTCCAATCTCTGGCCCAACTGGAGGGGTGTCAATACCGTACCACTGGTAAGGACAGCTGTGAGAACCCTATACTGGCAGGTACTCAATAAGAACGGTGGAAAACCTAAACTAATAGGTTAAGCCACCTCATCAACCCTAATTTGATGAGTTAAGATGTCTCAACCTATGCTGGCTACGTAGTTCTAGAACACAAGGATGACTACTAAGAATCATACCCTGAACTGGCGGGTGAGTTCCCTTCCTTGGGTTCACTCGGTGCTAACTTCTACTCCCATCCGAAGGACACTGAACTGAATAACTAAGACGAACTGAATAACTGAACTGAACTGATTAGCTAAACTGATACTAATTAACTGGACTGATACTAGTAGTATTGTTTACCAGAGCTAAACTAAGTTTACTGAATTCCAATGACTGACAGAATGTACTGAGTTCTGATGAATGGTTGAGAGTATTGAAGTTACTGAGATTGACTGTGAATACTGAGGTTGCTGAGGTTACTGAGCACTGAGATTACTGAGATTACTGGACTACTGAGATTATTGAGATTTCTGAGTTTTCCTGAGTCACATGACTGACTGAATTCTATAGATCATGGCTTGACAAGCATGGATATATTTTGTGTACATAATTTATATCTCCATTATCATACATACTTTATACCACAACAATAACAACACATAATTTGCATGGAAATTCATAATGGAGTGTATGACTAACATGAACTTGTTATTTAGATATCATGAAATCATGTAAATATGAAGTTCTAACATACTAGGCATTTTATCGAACACCTTGCATGCATTCTTTAAGGCATAGGTGGATTTCATACTTGCATTCTATCAATCCATCTAAAGATCATGTTTTTCAACTAACAACATAACTTTCATGAGATATATAGTCACGATACTATTATATAGCAAAACAAACAAGCATCAACATGAATATGATCATATCACCGCAATCAACCAAGCTTTTGTATTTTAAATATTGATTCTTGAACTCCACGGATGAAAGAAATCCGTGGATGAACACTAAGCATACCTTGGAAGGGAGGTTTTTGATGATTGACGGAGGAATTTCCTTGAAATTGGATCTTCAAGCTTAATTATGCAACCCTAGTTGTTTTTCTCTTTTAGTGCTCTTGGATGATGAGCTTTGAGATGTTAATAGGGTTGTAATGTGTTTAGAAGCTATATATTTCGTAGGGTTAAGTTTAGGGACGTGTAAGAAGTGTTAAAAGACTTAATTACCCTCAAAATAACTTAAAACGGAGTGTTTTTGGCACCTGGAACTAACTTCGGCGGAGCCCAAGTGATTGCCTAAGCTAGATTGGGCGGCGCTTAACCAATCGCCTATCCTTACCGTCTCTCACGAAAAAGGGCATAACTTTTCGCACGGGTATTGGATTAAGGTGAAATTGGTATCGTTAAAAGGCTAATTTGATTCTATACAATTTGGTGGGTCTAAATCAGCCAAAATACCACATTAAAATTGAGTTATACTCATTCAAAGATGACCCTTGCAAAATCAAACACTAAAACTTGATGGATTCAAAAACTCTTAGCTTGTATTACCTTAAGTGACTCATATGAACATGCTTAATGTATCATAAGATATCTTATCGCTAGGATACTCATTGTAAGTTATGCACTAAAATGCTACTCACAAGATAGGAGGTTTCATACGTAGGAAAAATGATTTGTCTCCTAGCTTAGAAACATACGGGGTATTACAATATCTCCCCCTTGGAAACATTCATCCTCGAATGGAAATTAACTGAAGTGAGAGAGGTGATAAGATGAAGTATGTACAAGAAATACACTACTAAAACATGGGTTCATGATTGGGATGACTGAAAGCTGAGCACAACATACTGAACATGCATATCTGATGCATGGAAAGCTGATTCATGGATATAAGACTGAGGATTCTAATAAAATAAGTTTTCTCAAAATGAGAATGCATATCTGATGCACAACTGAAAGGATGAATCCATGCATATCTGATCCATGATTATATAACTGACATAATACGTGAATGCATGACTGAAAGTACTAATGAGCTGATCACACATATCTGATGCGTGAATTCATGACTAAACTTACTCATGAACATGCAATGGTAAAGGTATCAAGTTTGAACTGAAAACTGAGCATGGAACTGAATACCAAGTTTGGCACTGAAATATAAACATGATAACGAGTAAGTTTAAGGAAAATTGTTACCTTGAATTGATAATATCGATAAGTTTGAGATTAATTACTCCATATGCATGATCGGAAACATGAGAACATAACTAAGTCTGGGATGTGGTAGATATACTGAATATCATGATCTGAACTGAATCTTGAAAACATGGCATACGACTGAAGTTGGAGTTTAAGGGTTAACTTATAAGTACCCCTTCTCCAAACTGGATTCATCAAAAGAAAATAGAGCAACATATTTATGTCATGAAATTTTGGGGGTATGATGTGTCTCTCCCTTGGGACACTATGTCCCTCAAAGGATACTGACTTGGATGAGCTACTGAGGGAAATCGAGGCGATGCGCAAGACACCTAGGAACTGAGTCATGACTGAATAGCTAGGATCTGAAACTGAGACATAATACATGAACTGAGCTGAACAGGAGTGCATAAATACACTAACTTATCTGATTAACTGAATAACTGATAGCTGAATACTGGATCTGCAAAGCTAAATTGTACTTAGTCTGAATAGCTGGGCTGAGATTTTTGAGTTTTATGCATAGGAGATAAGGACTAATTGAGTAGAATGAGGTATCTGAGCATGGATTTATGAAGTCTGTATTATTTTCGAATGCAAGACCAAACGTACGACATGGCTCTGAGGTATTCTATAAACTGGGGTACTGAAACACTGATAACTATGGTCAAGCATGTCTGGAACTGAAATGAGTTTCAAATCTGATTACTGAACTAAAGATGACATTATAACTAAGCCTATAGCTAGTACAGAAGTACTGAATTCAAGTACTGAACACTGATCACTGAGTGCTGGATACTGAAACTATAATTGAGTTGGCAACTGAGTTTTTGATGGCTACATACTGGGGACTAGCTTAAGTCAAGGATCTAAATGTACACATATACTTTGTACTTTCCCAACTTCTAAATACGACCCCTTGCTAGACGTTTACTTACATATTTATCATGACATTCAAGCCTATCTTCACAACTATACCCTCGTGCAAAGTAAGCATGCAACAATCTTCTCTTATCTAAACAACTGCTATCACTACACTGTTCTATAAGGAGAACTAACTGGAGGAGTAAATCAGGAGGACCTGAAACATGAATAGATACAAACTAAACTTGACACATGACTGAAACTTGAGAAATAAAATATCAATAGTTTAGATTTACCAATAAGGTCTAAACTGAGGATATACATGACATAGTCTAAATGTATCTGATCTGTAGGGGCATAGCATGAGTTATGGAAGCTAAGTATACTGGAAAGCATGATATGCGTACATGAGTCATGAGCTGCATGACCTGAGTCTAAAGTTTTCTATACTCGTGGGACATGATTCGAATACTGAGGGAGCTGGAACTGAACCCCTTATACTGGGAACTGAAGGAGCATATAATCCCTTGGAAAGTGTGTAAAAGTAGATTGTTATCATGGAACATGACTCGTACAGTGGAGTAAAAGGGACTCCTTATGCTGGAAATTCAATTCATACATGATTATAGTTCATGACCATAGAGTTGGTATGTAATGGCTGAGTTGGTTTCGTGATAGCTGAAGTGAAAAACTCTGCACTGAGATGAGAATGGGTCTGGAATTGTCTTCCCTTACTGCTTTCTATACATACTGGCTCTACTACTGAAATCTGAGGGCCTAGCTTAGGTACTTGATCTACCATCACATACCTACATTATGTTCAACACCTGTCTATCTTACTAAACATATCATCTGATTTTGTTTCCTCATATACTGCTAATATCACATTCACACCTTCATACTTAATTTTGAGTCAATAAGCTTAAGTGTTTAGCTCGTACTGTTCAAGCCTACTGATCTAATCCCCATGAATACATAATTTGATCAAATAGAATAATACTATCCCAACTCTACTACTGCTAAAATTTTGGGTTCAAGAATGAGTTCTCATGATCATGAATAAAATCTGTACGACCTTGGAACAATAATGAACTGATAGGATATTGTTTGAGTCTGTTGCTAATCTCATAACTGACCGTAGGAACTGTCTGAGAAAGCCCTATCTTTAGGACTTTGAACTTCACTGTTTCTATTACCTTGAAAGTAAGGTAAAGTAAACATGAGGGGTGCATGATATGAAGCTACATGGTTTCCTTAAAGAAACTTGCTATAGCACGATCTTGAGACATGAAAGAAGGGAAACTGTTCCTAAAACATCTCATAGCCTCTTGCACATAAGTGTGGTGCATAACACGCCCATGTACTAGACTCTACTTGATGCAACTTTCAGACTTCCTAGGACACTATTAAACCTTAGTCTCTGATACCAAGTTTGTAACGTCTCGATTTTCTGAACCAAAATGCTACACGGTGCTTATGACCCCGAAGGACCCCAAGCTAACCCATGACTAATATCTGTACCTGTAAACTGCATAATATCTCATAAAATATGTGAAAACATGAACTGTAAGGCCATAAGGTTCAATACTAATGCATATTTGAAAAATATGGTATAACAATACCAAAAAGGAACACAAATACTGAAGTTTGAACATCTAATCTGACATCTAGTCTGAAAGCCTCTAACTGAACTGAATAAGGAGTTGATGGGACATGTCCCCAACTAACTCCAACTACTGAAATAAAGTAAAAATTGAAATAGAAATTAAATCATCATGTTCTCGAAGGATGAGGACTTATGTCTAACTCTGATTGCTGATCCTAAACTCTACTGCTAATTTGGAGCTCATGCCTCTGAACCTATGGTGTAACATAAGAGAAAGCACCATAGCGCAAATGTGTCAGTACGTCTGAATGTACTGAGTATACGAGTGAGGTAGGCTAAATACAAAGGGTTATATGCATGGATAATACTGACTGATATGAATGTGAGAGTACATACATGCATACGTAATTGTAATCGAACTTGTGGAGATACGGACTACTAAGTCTGAATACTGACAACATGAGTGTACTAATAATGAGATTTTGAAAGACTGAGTTTACTGATATTGATATGTAAATCACTAATAGGTAATGGATCTGATACTGTATTAATGATATACTAAGAGACTAATATTTCATTACTGATAAATGAATGATTGTTTTTGATAGTTTGAATTATGAAGAACTGGTCTAATTGACTATATCTGACAGTCCTAAAGCTGAGTACTGAGAGCATGAGTTCTGATAACTGTTGTGATTGATATCATAAGTGACTATATCTTACAATCCATAAATCTGAAGAAAACTATCTGAGTTCTATTTTATTTCTGAGTTGACTGTATCTGAAAGCCCTGATATACTGAAATCTGAAGAGCTATCTGAGTTCTTTACTGAGACTCGATAGCTATAGCTGATAGTCCTGAAATCTATAACTAAAACTGTGGGAAGTAGTTATCTAATCGACATGCCCCAAATACGCTATAATAGCTAAGTTGGGGCCCAATCTCTGCCCCGACTAGAGGGGTGTCAATACCGCGCCACTGATAAGGACAGCTGTGAGAACCCTATACTGGCAGGTACTCAATGAGAACGGTGGGAACCCTAAACTGATGGGTTAAGCCACCTCATCAACCCTAATCTGATGGGTTAAGATGTCTCAACCTACGTTGGCTATGTAGTTTTGGAACACAAGGATGACTACTAAGAATCACACCCTGAACTGGCGGGTGAGTTCTCATCCTTGGGTTCACTCGGTGCCAACTTTTACTCCCATCTGAAGGACACTGAACTGAATAACTAAGATGAACTGAATAACTGAACTGATTATCTAAACTAATACTGATTAACTAGACTGATACTAGTGGTATTGTTTAGCAGAGCTAAACTAGGTTTATTGGATTCCAATGACTGATGGAATGTACTGAGTTCTGAGGAATGGTTGAGAGTATTGAAGTTACTGAGATTGACTGTGAATACTGAGGTTGCTGAGGTTACTGAGCACTGAGATTACTGAGATTACTGGACTACTGAGATTATTGAGATTTCTGAGTTTTCCTGAGTCACATGACTGACTGAATTCTATAGATCATGGCTTGACTGAGAGTATCGTGAAAACATGACATGGCTCTAGGCACACAGCTATATTTTTTGGGTACAAGTACCCCCAGGACTCGATGGAAGGAAACTGACACAACTTGAATTTCTTGAGTACACGACCATCAATAAAAAATCCATAATACATGAGTGGGGGATTTCATGAAGTACATGGTCATCATAATATCTATCATGAATAGGAATGCTTATAATCAAGTCATAAATCTCATATTCTAATATCATGGGCATTCCGACAACATATACTATTCATAGCAATCGCATGGAAACCATTCAAGTGTAAGGGAACGACAACATGTAACGTTTAGTTCATATTGTAATGATTTGAGGATATTATACTTCATGTATTTATTCAACATCTCAAACATGGTAGGGAAAGCATGGATATATTTTGTGTACATAATTTATATCTCCATTATCATACATACTTTATACCACAACAATAACAACACATAATTTGCATGGAAATTCATAATGGAGTGTATGACTAACATGAACTTGTTATTTAGATATCATGAAATCATGTAAATATGAAGTTCTAACATACTAGGCATTTTATCGAACACCTTGCATGCATTCTTTAAGGCATAGGTGGATTTCATACTTGCATTCTATCAATCCATCTAAAGATCATGTTTTTCAACTAACAACATAACTTTCATGAGATATATAGTCACGATACTATTATATAGCAAAACAAACAAGCATCAACATGAATATGATCATATCACCACAATCAACCAAGCTTTTGTATTTTAAATATTGATTCTTGAACTCCACGGATGAAAGGAATCCGTGGATGAACACTACGCATACCTTGGAAGGGAGGTTCTTGATGATTGACGGAGGAATTTCCTTGAAATTGGATCTTCATGCTTAATTATGCAACCCTAGTTGTTTTTCTCTTTTAGTGCTCTTAGATGATGAGCTTTGAGATGTTAATAGGGTTGTAATGTGTTTAGAAGCTATATATTTCGTAAGGTTAAGTTTAGGGACGTGTAAGGAGTGTTAAAATACTTAATTACCCTCAAAATAACTCAAAAAGGAGTGTTTTTGGCACCTGGAACTGACTTAGGTGGTGCCCAAGTGATTGCCTAAGCTAGGTTGGGCGGCGCCTAACCAATCGCCTATGTTTGGGTCGGGCGGCACCTAACCAATCGCCTATCCTTACTGTCTCTCACGGAAAAGAGCATAACTTTTTGGTCGGGTATTGGATTAAGGGAAAATTGGTATCGTTGGAAATCTAATTCGATTTTATACAATTTGGTGGATCTAAATCAGCAGAAATACCACATTAACATTGAGTTATACTCATTCAAATATGACCCTTGCAAAATAGAACACTAAAACTTGATGGATTCAAAAAATTCTTAGCTTGTATTACCTTAAGTGACTCATATGAACATGCTTAATGTATCATAAGCTATCTTATCGCTAGGATACTCATTGTAAGTCATGCACTAAAATGCTACTCACAGGATAGGAGGTTTCATACGTAGGAAAAATGGTTCGTCTCCTAGCTTAGAAACATACGGGGTATTACAGTTTATAATTCCTTTGTAATTCCTGTTGCTTTTATCATTTTGGATTGAGAAATATAATAGGGTGCCGATCATTCTGGGATATTTATTCTTAGCAACTGGAGGAGCATTGATAGATGTGAAAAAGGGCACTTTTATAATGAAATTGGAGAATAAAAAGACGGCCTTCAAAGTTTATAAGCCACTTAATCCACCTGTACACTACAAAAAATTTGCGTATGATTACTATGATGGAAGTAGGTGAGTGTGGGGTGGTAAAAGCCAAACCACCAAAGACCTCTTCGGACAATCTCATTGAATTACCCAAGCCACCACCTAAGCTCGAAACGATGATGGCTGATGAGCCTAAAAAGGTGGTTATTGTTAAAGATGTTGACCTTGATAGTTCACACTCAAGAGACCAGAAATATGTGAGAAGATGGCCTCCAAGTAAGAGGAAAATGATGAAGGAATTCGGTTGAGTAGTGATAGAGGGTCGTGCCACAAAACTAATCAGGCACTACTTGGGAAGCAACCCAAGTTAAGGTAAGTTTTATTTTTAGTATTTTAGTTTTTAATTTCACGTAGTTTTTATTTTTCTTGAGTCACAGGTTGATGGGAAGTCTGAGTGCTGGAGATCCGAGCTAAAGAGCATGACAAAGACTGAGTGTGGGGTCTCCGAACCCTCCTGATATTAAAAAATGCTACTAGATAGGTCTAGAGGCCTTTGGGTATTTCTATCTCTACTTTTAAGTTTACTTTAGGTACAAAGTAGATTTTTAAGTGTGAATTGGAGAAAGTCCCATGTTTCAGGTAAAGAAATGTTGTAGGATCTTTATTTCTAGTTGTTTTTCTAGTTTTTGCCTAAATTTTAATAAAAAATTATATTTTTTTTTACTTTGTAGTTTGTAGTTTTAGTTGGGTCAGTCTAGTGGGTGCACACTTCACCCACCCTAAGGTTGTTTTTTTTCTATGGATGTGCTCTTTGAAGATAATATCCTTTTTATTTGTAGGAGTAAATTGTAAATTTTGTGTTAGGTTAGTGAGATGTTCTTATTGTTGCTATGTATGAATGCAGGATGCAAGTTAGCTTGGTTGTGAAAGCATTGAAAGCATGTTATTTGTAGTGAATTACTACTTTTGAGACTCCTAGGTTTACGTATATGACTCTTGTACGTCGGTGGGTTAATGTTGAATTTATGTGATTAATTGATTTAGAGTCTATGATGATCCTATTTGACTTCAGCATGTGTCATATGTGTGTGAGGTTTGTTTGTATAGTCCTTATTGCATGTGATGTCTAGAACTTGTCTAGTATGTGTACAAAGCAAAATAAAAAGTATGGATTTCAAAGATGATATAAACATTTCTTTGATAACCTTATTTCATACCCACTTTTACCTACCCTTGTGCACAATCCTAGTTAGCTCCGTTGAGCTTTCAACCTATTTTGGTGGTAGTCGCATATGTAGCCTGTTTCCTTTCTTTTGTTGACTTGAATTTGATCCAAAGCTCCTGAGCGCTTTAGTTAAAAATTAATAAAGTGAAGGAGTATGAAAATAAGAAGAAAGAGGTAAAAGTGAGGCCCCAAAAAGTAGCTATTGGCGGTTTAAAATTAATATGTTTTGTGGTTAGGAGCTGTCTAATGAAAAAAGATTTTCTAGTTTGTGTTAAAATTTAATCCTTAGTGATGAAAAATGCTCCCTTCCATAGTATTTGTGAATGAACTTAATGAGATGGTCAAAACAAAAGAAAGTGTGTAGATAGAAGTAAAAAATTATTTGTTTAGAGGTTGATCTTAATGTATGTATGATGTATTAAAGCGCTTAGGGAAAATAGTTATTATTCTTGGCCAAAATAGTTCCTACTCATCCCTTAGCCTACATTACAACCCTTAAAAGACCTATTTGATCCTAAATCTTAAAATTCTGATATTAGTAGAGTACTACAATAAGGGCAAGCCTATGGTTCATCATATATAACTTGTGAATTCTTTGAGAGAGTGAGTGTAATTTGATTCTTGTACCCAGTCGTGATAAAATTGCATCTATGTGAGTGATTATGGTAACTCTCTAATGATGAGGACACATGTTTGATAATAGTTGGGTGATTTATATAATCTCTTTGATTGAGTAATATGCATGAGTTTTCCAACTTGGTGAGTCAATTCTTGAGGTTAGGATGTTTTGAAGTAGTATTCTTGAGTTTTCAATCATATATAACATGCTTGTGTGTGAAACTTGCTATTTGTGTAGTCATTATAGTACTCGCTTGAATGTCTTGCTTGTAGTAGTGGTATGGTTTCTTGTTTGATTATGATGCTCAAAGTAAAGAGTTTTTCGAGGATGAACAAGGCTCTAAGTGTAGGGTGATGATCTTAGGTGGATTCATGCACCTAAGTATGGTTATCTGGCCTTACTAGCTTAGTTCTGAGGATTTCTCTTGTGATTAATGAGTTAATTCTTTACAAATGAAAATCTAAGTGTCAAGTTAAGTAATGAATGTTTGAGGTGTGTCCATAATGAGTTTAAAGTCAAAATACTAAGTTAAGCGTCAAAGGACAAAACTAGTACTCTTAGTTTGAGCTATGTTCTTTACTAGTTCATCGTCTTGGATTATATATAGTTTTGAGCTCTAATTTGTAGTTTTTGATGTTATAGGATGCTTGTTGAGTTGATCAAGATGATGTGTAGTTGATAAACAATATAGAAATCAAGTAGAAACAACAACACAAAACTTGAATTAGAAGGACAAATGCATAGGACAAACATTGTGCAAAGTTGGACGTTTTGGAGTCATTGACATGCCACGTTGCCTAGATGTCACTTTAAGGCTATGGTAGGATCTTATCTACATTCTAAGATGCAAATTTTAATATCTCATCGCGATTAAGCCGTTCCACACTGCCTAGATGGCACGATATTGACATGGCATACCCCTATATTAAAGTCGGACAGCTTTGTCCTCCTATAAATAGGACACTTAAACTCGATTGTAAACACCTTGAACGACCTTGGGTCTTGGAAACACGATTGAAAACACTGAAATTAAGGTTTTTTTCTTTACCATAGTTTATTTATGGATTATATCATGAATTCATTGATTGTGATTATGTGTATGTCCATGAGTGGCTAAACACTCTTTTTCGGGGTTAATGCCAAGAACATGAGTAATCTTGTCATTAACGGAATTGGTTTTGGTTATTTATCATTGTTGGTTGTTTTTTCATCCTTTTTATCACTACATTAAGGATTCACGACCCTTAGAATATATGCTATAATTCTATTAGGAACCCGGAAGAAGGAATGGCATGACAGAACGTGGGATAAATAGAATAGGATCGTAATCTCAATTAAATGAAGTTATAATTTGCACTTGGGATAGGAATATACTTAAGTTCCCTATTTGGTTCAATTATTGGATGGAATATGAATGTATTTAGCTTAGTTTTGCCATCCCCGCTCAATGATGTAGTTGTGGGGCTAAGTTAGATAGTTGATTAGCGGTTTGAAAGACCATAGTAATAGTATCGACTCTGTGAACCAACAACCACGATAATTAATCTAACTAATGATGTCTTATAACTTGGTGTAATTGTTCTTAGTGCCTTAACCCTGGATTTTTTCCTCATCGGTTGTTCAAACCTTTACTTCTCCACGTTGTTTAAGTTTATTGTTATTCTTAACTCTCAAACTCTTGTGGTTACTGGTGCACTGATTTAATCTTAATAGTTGAATTTGAATTGGATAGTTGCTTAACAATGGTCCCACATGGATCGATACTTGATTTGTAATAAGGTCATTATTACTTGGATGGACCATGTACACTTGTGTGTGCGCTTGGATGCAACACGTATCATGTTATGTGTTTAAATATAGGGAAAAGGGTCAAAAATGCCCCTCTACTTTAGTATATTGGTTAAATTTGTCCTTCGTTATACTATGGGGTCAATTATACCCCTACCATTATACTATAGGGCCAATTATACCCCTGTTATTATGAAAGTTAACAAGATTACCCTTGAATTGGATGAACTCCCCCAAATTTAAAATTTGACTTAATTTTCTTTAAATTACTTGTTTTTTCAATTTAATGGATTATACGTATATATTTGTATTAACTAAATAGCTTAACTTAAAAGGAATGGTCAAAGCAATTCTTCTTCGTCCAACTTTCAAGTATTGACAAACCAATCTTTTTCGAATCTGCACAATAATTTTTTACAACAATGATATCTAAAACTCTACACTAATTATTTGCCTGAATATATTTTGATCACATTTTTGGTCTTCTCCACTGGCCATGAACACAAATAAAAGTGTTAAATTTTTTACTTGAATTTTGAAAAGTTTCTGCACAAATTGCCAAATGTCTATTTCCTAAATGTATTAACCACTTAAATGAAATGTTCTGGAGACATTAGCAATTTTAATCTTTTAGTTTTTTACTCAGAAGGTTGGTCATAAATGTTTTGGAGAAAACTTTTACAAAATTAGTGTCTCATTTACATTGACTGAATGTTATCAGCATCGAATATGATTTGCACCATATGTATCTTACCATGGTTATCCATTCACGGAATAGAACTTTTAGTCAAAGTGCGACTCGTATAAAAGTTAGAGGAAGTCATAGAGGGAGATTCTATAGTCTTAGCAACCAGTGGTGCTATATAACAAGACATAGTATAAGTATGGATGTAAGTCTCGATACCTATTTTATATAACTACGAATTTGTAAAGTAATTCGAAAAGCCTCGTGGTATAACATAAATAGATCCAACGAGTGCTTAGGAAACCACCTGCAACACCTTAGGAAGAAAAGAGACAATGCAGGTATAAAGGTGCACAGATTGTTGACAACCAACTAAGAATGTCATCAGATTTATTGAACGAACATATCCCTTTATTACTTTATAAGACTTGGCTAATTGGTATCTAGCAAGTGCTTATGGAAATAGAGCACTTCGTGATAACTTGAATGGAAATAAAGTCGAGGAAGGGGGAGACGGAATGAGAGCACTTGTTGATCGGCGCTGGTTTATTGGAGCAGCAGGCTTGAGACCCAAGCTGCTGTTTGTGAAAAAGAAGGAACAATAGGGGTGGGGTGAGTGTATTTCGGGTATGTTTTGTATGGGTTTAGGTGGAAATGGGTCGGGTTAAATTGGAAAATGGGTAATTAGGGAAAGTTGGGTAAATATTTTGAATTTTGGGGAATTCATCCAATTCAAGGGTAATCTTGTTAATTTTCATAATAATAGGATATAATTGGCCCTATAGTATAACAGTAGGGGTATAATTGACCCCATAGTATAACCAAGGACAAATTTAACTAATATACTAAAGTAGAGGGATATTTTTGACCATTTTTCCTTAAATATAAACTCCGTAATTCTTTTTTCTTTATTTATAATTAATTAACATATATATTACTTCATTAAATTACTTGACCATGATAAATTGTATTAATTTGGTCAAAACATTTGGGATGGTTAAATTTTGCCTAATAATTCCCACATTAAAATTCCTCATTACTAATTTTAGCATTATTAATCCATATGTTACAATTCACATGTTACTAATGGCCATAGTACAATCTCTTCATTATAATCTTTTAATAGTCTAAACCTTTCTATAGCTATCACAATCTCGTCAAGTTTTGCTATAAAATAATTTTTCACATTATTTTCTATTTTGTGTTCTCTATTATAACATTTCAGAATAGCAGTCGAGAAATATCCCAATAGACTACGTTATAAAAGATTCGACCGTATTATTAATCTCTACATAATTTCTTTTAAACCAAACAACTTTGAAGTCTTCACTGAACATCTGGTTAGTGATTGTCATTGATGACGTACGTATTAACATTACAGCTTTAGACAACAATAGTATTATGTTAAATGAAGAGGCAAAGAATGTTGGTTAAAGCCACTTGCGCATTGATTCAATCCGTGATATTATAATCAAGAGTGTCTCAATAAATTAATTAATGACACAAAGTCATACTTTAATAAGACAGCTTAAATGTATACCTCTACATACAAAATAATATTATACTCCCTCCGTTTTAAATTACCCATTACAAATTGAGATGACACATTAATTAAAAAAAATAATTAATAATATGGCTAGTTTATCATAGTGCCCCTATTAAATGATATTTATATTTTAATTTGAAGAAAAAGTAACTAATGCAAAGGGTAAAACATGGAAAAAAAATTTTGTCTCTTCTTGATTAATGAAAAAGGACAAGTAAAATAAAAAATCAAATTAGAAAATTTGGAACGAGTAATTTGGGACGGAGGGAATAATAATTTAATATATTTTTTCCTTGTATATTAATCATTTTTGATGTAGTATATTTAAAAATACATACTCCCTCCGTCTCATTTTACTCGTCCCAAATTGGGATGACACAGCTATTAAGAAAAATAATAAATAACATGGCTAGTTTACCATAGTACCCCTATTAAATGATGTTTACATTTTAATTTAAAGAAAAAGTAATTAATGCAAAGGGTAAAATATGGAAAAAAAAATTTATCTTGTCTTGATAAGTAAAAAAGGACAAGTAAAACGGGATACCAGATTAGAAAATTTGGGACGGATAAAATGGGACAGAGGGAGTAATATTTAACTTCACATATTAATATATGATTATTAATAAAAGTATAGATTAGTTTTAACTAATAAGATGTTAGCCATTCGTTTCTAATATTAATTTAGATGTTGTTAAAACTTTATTTATTAATATAAAGTTTGGGTTGTTTGACTTAAAATTTTAAATTATTCCTGAACAATTAGATGATTTTTTCTTTCTTTATTCTTTTAGATAACTTTTTAAACGTATTTTAAAATTTTCATTATTATTTTAAGTGAAATTAAAATCATAAAATTTAATATCAAGATTTTTGAGACCTTAAAATTTTGGAGGCCTAAAACACAAGGTTTTACCAGCTTTAGACTCACCGTGATTATAGCTTTTTTCTCACTGGTCTTGTGAACGGTAAGCTGTTTTATCATGTGAATGCTTTTAAGACTGAGAAAGCAACCTAACACCGCTTGCTATTTACTTCATTCATGCCTTGCATGTCTTCTTTATGAATTACCTACGTTTGAATTCATTCATTTCAAAATAAAGAGACCCACATATATTCTTGAAACAATAATCCCTTAGCTTGGGAAAACATGAAGGAATTATCTTTCTTTCAGCTGAAAAATGTCATGGGAGCCAAGATGAGGAAAGGTTTTAAAAGCTTCTGTAATAACGATACCTCTACTTCCACACTCGATCATCAAACCGCAACCTCTACCCGTCCTGTTTCATCTCCTAATTACATCATGGACAGTACTAGTGATGTAAGGCTAAACGAAAGGGGAAGCCAGACAACATTGGAGGAGATGTTGCTCCGATTAGACATGGAGGAGAATATGACAAAGCTGAATAATGAATATGAGCCGCATGTCCCGCATAGAATGTCATGTGTCAACAGTTCTGACATTCTAAGAACAGCAAGGAACGCTTTAAATCAGTATCCCCGATTCTCCCTTGATGGCAAAGATGCCATGTACCGGTCTTCCTTCCGCGACATGTCTCCTTTACTGAGCACAAGTGAAGATGCGAGAAAATCAATACGCTGCAACCGCAAAATGGACATGAAAAGTAGTCAAACTCAAAACATGCCCCCGATAATAAGAGGAGAGAAAGTGATTTGGTGTAAACCGGGAGTCGTAGCAAAGCTGATGGGACTTGAGGCCATGCCAATGTCAATTTCGATGCATAGAAAGCTT
The DNA here is from genome assembly GCF_002878395.1 of Capsicum annuum. Lineage (NCBI taxonomy): Eukaryota > Viridiplantae > Streptophyta > Magnoliopsida > Solanales > Solanaceae > Capsicum > Capsicum annuum. Next base: position 21,380,971 of record NC_061115.1, on the reverse strand, counting down.
AACAAGGATACATTCATGAGCTCATTTATCAAAAGACAAAGTCTAAGGAAAAGAGTACAAAGATACGAGATGGAGAATAAGAGATCAAGAGGAAGAGTTGTGGTGGGAACGGGAATACACTGTGGTGGATGTAACCCTAGAGAGATGAGTCGGAGCTCTTGTTCTAGAAGTGACTATGGTGTTATGAAGCCTGTGGCAATAGACCTCCAAGAAGTAGGCTGGCCAATGCGAGGCGAGGTTTTGTACAAAAAAAATGATGGTACGTAAGATAAGAATGTCAAAAACATAAACAAGATCAGGACTATCCTTTCTATGTGTCAAATTGATTAATTGTCTCTTTATGCTTTCTAAATAGTTGGATACAAGAATATTAGCATAAACCGGAAGTAGTAATGTAGCAAAACTGCATGTTTGAACGTACGTCATGGTTTAAAGGACACCATCTAATAAAGCTTCTGATATCATGCTACTATCTCAACCAGATAAAAAAGCAATTGTATGTAGTGATAATTGTTGGGACCGCGTGTAACTGCGCACTAGTATGATATTATCCGCTTTGGGCCAAGCCCTCATGGATTTGTTTTTGGGCACCTCCCAAAAGGCTTCATACTAGTAGAGTTGGGTGACACTTAAAATATTGGACATGTTTCCTTTATTTTTTCGATGTGGGATTGTGTTTGCTTCTCAACAATCCCCCCTCAAACCAAGACCACATCACTTGTGACCTCCCCGTAACGCCACTACCAACCAGTGGAACACGCCGCTTGACCATCATTTGTTAAGAAGACTTTTGACAGGAGGCATCAACCGTAGATCTCAACTACTAGGTCACTTCACATGATCTGCCAAACATCTTGTACCGCCGTTATCACCCAACGGGACACGCCGCCTGACCACTACTCGCCAGGAAGACTTTCGACACAAGGCACTACCTGCAGATCTCTAGTCTTGTCATTACACCGGGAACTTCACACCAACTGCAGTCACCACTCCAACACATCCGCACACCCAAATCTGGGCTTTGATACCACTTGGTGGGACCGTGTGTAACTCCGCACTAGTATGATATTGTCCTCTTTGGGCCAAGCCCTCACGGATTTATTTTTGGGCACCTCCCAAAAGGCCTCATACTAGTAGAGTTGGGTGACACTTTAAATATTGGACATGTTCCTTTTATTTTTTCGATGTGGGATTGTGTTTGCTTCTCAACAATCCCAACCTTTTTAGCTAAACATAAGCGAATTTGACTTGCCGCTTTCATGTCTAGCTCTTCCCATTCTTCATCACTAATTTTGGATTTTTCTGAGTCTTTACTGCTTTCAGATTTTTCTAAACCCTTATCACCTTTTCCGCTTGTTGGTCTTCCTTTCAATGCCTTGTGTAATCCATATTGGATTAACACATCCTTGACTTGCACTTACCACAAGCCAAAATTAATTCAAATAGGTTATATTTGAAGGAGCAATTTCATAAATTGCAAATGGCTGAAGGTACAACTATTTCTGATCATCTGAGTGTCTTGAATGAGATTGTTTCTGAATTGGAATCTATTGGAGTAAAAATTGATGATGAAGACAAGACACTTCGACTCATCTGGTCTCTTCCATCTTCCTACAAGCATATGCAACCCATTTTAATGTATGGGAAGGAAACTGTGATTTTCTCAAAAGTGATAAGCAAATTGATTTCTGAGGAAAAAAGATTGAAAAATTGAGAGGAAAAATCTCTAGAAGATTCAGCTCTTATTGTTAAAGAAAAATGGAATCAAAGCTCTAAGAAGAAGGTCATCTACTGGAATTGTAAACAACCGGGACATGTTAAAAATGAATGTCTAAATAATAGGGCTAGTTCGGATGGAAGCTCTAAAGAAAATGCTGCCAATGTTGTCTCCCTAGAATAGGGGGATGATATTTCTTTGTAAGAAAGATAAAAATCCTTATGGCATGAATGCTACCTTTAGAATTGCCATGGAAGAAGATGTTTAATTGGTAGCTGGTCCACAAGTTTGCATCTGGGCATTGGTTGATAGGTGATGCAAGGTGTGTGGTGGAAAGGATGTTGATGGATAATGAACTCTCAAGAAATCAACAAGAGGGTTGCACCATAAATTATTAGCAAGATTTTCGACATGTGCTGAAAATGAAATTCTTGAAATTAGGAAGTGATTTCAAGTGAAAATTCTTGGATTGGTTTTTCAATCTGAGTGGATGTACTCTTTATAGTGGGGGTATGATAATTCTTGAATTTAGAATTATGATTTTCAGTAGCATACAATGTGAAAGTTGCAGTTACACATGGTTGGCCGAGTTTAGAGTCAGGAGGAGAACTGATTTTGTTATGTGTAGCTGGACAACTATAAAGGGCCAATAGATTGCATTTTCTTCTCTTCAAAAGGTGGAGATTTGTTGAAATTGGTTTTTTGAAGAAAGAAAAGTCAAAAAAAGGATTCTATTCCTTTGCTTCCCACATCAAAAATTTCCTTTGTTTGGGAGGAGGTTTTGCGAGTTATAAATAAACTCCACCTCCTTCATTGTTGATAGATACAAAAAAAAAATAAAAAAAAATATTTATTTCCTTGTTTACTATTAAAGAGTTTTAGAGATAATTCTCTTGGAGATCTCTTCGAGAATAGTATTTTACGAAGTGAGGGTGTGTGAGAAAAATAATGTGTATTGTATGGTATAATAATTTTCATATAGTGAATATTTTTCTGGGAGGCCTGTGATTTTTCTCCAATTGGAGAGTTTTCCACGTTAAATCTTTGTGTTGTTATTCTCTTTAATTTCTCTGTTATTTTATGCTTGAAAGAGGTACGAAAGCGGTGGGAAAAATAGTCGATTTTTTTCCCAACAATAATAACATCAATCTTCGTCGAATTCTTTAGGACAAACTTCCAGCACTGTTGTTCAACCAAGTACCTCCAGAAGGGCTATAGGTTCTATTTAATTTTTGGCGAAACTTCTGACCATTTGTCAGGTGTATCCGCTAGGACATAGAACATACAATTTTATTGTGAATATTTCAATTTTTTTCCTCGACCATGCATATCAAGTTCTATACAATCAAACTTGTGTTTTATTGACATAATTGACTTATTAGTTACTACTGACATGTTTCAGTCATTACAAGCTCTTGAAAAAATCCTGTCCCAGCAATGGTCATTCTCTATGGAGATGTTCTGAGGAGGAGATGTTCTATCCAATCACATCCCCTAGAAAAGAGGCAAATCTGGATGTGTTAAAAAAATTCTCTCTCAACATATCTAACTAACAATCTGTACAAACTTTTGCGTTCTATTCGAAGCTTTAGATCTAATATATTTTCAAACACCTCTAGTTGCCTTATTTTTTTATGAGACCTACACTTGTTAGGAAAGACGGGCACACAATCAAAGAGCCCGACAGGGTAGCAGCGGAAAATACCCAAGACTAAACTTTCCCTTTCAACTTGAACTAAGAGGAGACAAGCAAATCAAGCAAAACAAAGTAATATGGTAGCAAATGAATTACCACACAAATACGATAGGGCAAGAATAAAGGCAATCACACAAGACACCAAATTTACGTGAAATACCCTTCGGTGTGAAGAGTAAAAAACTACGGGACCAAGCCTCCACTATAATCACCAAAGAGTTACAATATTGTCCTCCAAAATTTCCACCAAACAAGTGCTAAACAACAAGAAATAATACATAAACCACAACACCAAACACTAGAGAAATAAAGGAGTGAAAGCACAAAAAATGCAGCTACTGTTCGAAAATGAAGAACAGGAGTTACAGGCTATCAAATCAAGCTCCGTCAGTTCCTAATCAAATATTGAGATGATAGTAACAAGAAGTCCAAAAATTAACTCAATCGGACAAGAAACGAAGCGGGAATCGCAATTTGAAGTTGACAGTTGTGGCTGAAATTTAGGTGCGAAAATCAGCTTTGTTTTTCTCTCTTTGACTGCTGAAAACTCTCTTTTTGTAATGGTGAATAAGAACTAAAAAGATCAATATATATGCCCCATAGTAACGGCCCTATGGGAAAAAGTGGGTTGGTCCAAATTGGGCTTCATTTATCCACATAAGAAGGAAAAAAAACCCAATAACCCAACAATTCTTCCCCTCCCACTATGTAGAGGAGACCACCATCCCGACGATCATGCAACAATCTTCAAAATTTCCTATTGTCAAAGCTTTAGTCATCATGTCAGAACCATTATCATCCGTATGAATCTTCTGAAGTTCAAGCAACTTACAATCCAATACATCTCGAATCCAATGGTATCTCAGATTAATGTGTTTAGACCGACCATGAAATATAGAATTCTTGCCAAGATGTATGGCACTTTAACTGTCACAATGAATCACATACCTCTCTTGAGCACAACCAAGTTCCCCCAAGAATCTCTTCATCTAAAGTAATTCTTTACAAGCTTTAACGGTAGCAATAAGCTCAACTTCTGTAGTAGATAGAGCAACACATTTTTGCAACCTAGATTGCCAAGACACAGTTCCCCCTGTAAAAGTAACCAAATACCCTGAAGTAGAATTGTGAGTATCAACATCACCGGCCATATCTGAATCAGTATAACCACAAAGAATAGGCTTCCCTGTACCAAAACACAAACTCAGACTAGAAGTGCCACAAAGATATCTCATAATCCACTTCACAGCATTCCAATGTTCTCTTCCCAGATTAGAAAGAAAACGACTAACAACACCAACAGCATGAGCAATATCCGGTCTTGTGCAAACCATTGCATACATCAAACTACCAACAGCTGAAGCATAAGGAACTTTCTTCATATCCTCCTTCTCATCATCACTGGAAGGACACTGCTTCGTACTCAACTTGAAGTGCATAGTTAAAGGTGTACTGACAACCTTATCCTTGTCCATGTTAAACCTTCGAAGTACTTTATGAATATACTTCTCTTGTGATAACCACAACTTCTGGGCCTTTCTATCACGGACAATCTGCATGCCAAGAATCTGCTTTGCTGGTCCTAAGTCTTTCATAGAAAAAGACTTACTCAACTCTTGCTTCAACTTTTGAATCCTGCAAGCATTATGACCAACAACAAGCATGTCATCAACAGAAAGCAACACAATAATAAAGTCACCATCAGAGAATTTTTGCACAAAAACACAATGGTCTGAAGTAGTCTTATTGAAGCCCTGCTGACTCATAAAGGAATCAAACTTCCTGTACCACTGCCTAGGAGCTTGTTTCAAACCATACAAGCTCTTCTTCAATTTGCAAACATAATTCTCTTTTTCCTTGACTTTAAAACCTTTGGGTTGCTCCATATAAATTTCTTCATCTAAGTCACCATGGAGAAAAACAGTTTTAACATCCATTTGCTCAACCTTTAAATCTAGACTTATAGCTAAGACTAGAACCACACGAATGGATGACATCTTTACAACCGAAGAAAATATCCCATCAAAATCAACTATCTTTTTTCTGGTTAAATCCTTTCACAACCAATCTAGCTTTGTACCATGGAATTGGATTACCATCTCCATGCTTCACCCTAAAAACCCACCTATTTTTCAAAGCTTTTCTGTCTTTAGGCAGCTTAACCAAAGCAAAGGTATGATTATCTTGAAAAGATTTAATTTCGTCTTCCATAGAATCAAACCAATTTTTTTTTCTTCACTTTCCATGGCCTCATCAAGACTCGCAGGTTCTCCCCCGTCAGTCAAGAGTACATACTTACTGGGAGGATAACGAGATCAAGGTATTCTCTCTCTTGTAGATCGTTTGAGAGAACTCTCTAAAGAATTAACAACTGTTTGCTGATTAACCATATCAACTTGCACTGGAGCATCAATAACTTCTTGCTGGTCATTCTGAACATGATCATCATCTTTATTATCAACTTGATTTTCATCATCATGAAGATTTTCTTCAGGAGTAGTAGTCAAAAGAATTGGATCAACATTAACTAGGCTCTCACTACTCTGAGAATCAACCTTCTCAGCTTTGTTAAAATCTTCAATTGTTTGGTCTTCGAACACAATATCGCGGATTCTAACAAGTTTCTTCTCAACTAGATCATAGAAACAATAGCCAAATTCATCTTGACCATAAATAATGAAGATACACTGTCTAGTTTTAATATCCAACTTTGACCTTTCATCCTTTGGAACATGAACAGAAGATTTACACCCAAAGACTCTAAGATGGTCATAAGAAACATTCTTACCAGACCAAACTCTGTCAGGGACATCACCATTAAAAGCAACAGCAGGAGATAAATTGATAACATAAATAGCTATATTAAATGCTTCTGCCCAAAAGGAATCTGGCAGCTTAGCATCTGAAAGCATACATCTAACCCTCTCAACTAGTGTTCTGTTCATCCTCTCTGCTAAGCCATTCAAATGAGGAGTTTTCTAATCCCGAATACCCTGCTCTTTGCAATATCTATCAAAAGGACCAATATACTCACCACCATTATCTGAACGGATGTATTTCAATTTCTTCCCTGTCTGTCTTTCAATCAAGGCCTGAAAATTCTTGAACACATCAAGTACTAGATCCTTGGACTTCAAAGGAAATACTCAAAGTTTGTGAGAATGATCATCAATAAAAGTCACAAAGTAAAGTGCACCACCATGAGACCTTATTTTAAAAGGACCGCACAATCAGAATGCACCAACTCCAGCAAATCGAGCTTTCTTGAAGGCGAATGACTCTGAAAAGAAACTCTTTTCTGTTTACCGGCTAAGCAATGAACATACTTCTTCAACTTTGCTTGTTTTACTCCAGAAAGCAAATTTTTATTAGCCAAACTATCAATCCCCTTCTCACTCATATGACTCAACCTTCTATGCCACAACTCTGATGAAGTATCATTCTCCACCAAGTTTATCAATCCTCTAGAAGTAGAGCCCTGAAATACGTACAAGTTAGACAACTTGTCACCTCGAGCCACAATCATCTAACCTCTAGTAAGCTTTCACTGGCCAGCACCAAGGGTATTAACATAACCTTCATCATCAAGACTTCCTACAGAAATCAAATTCAGGCGAACATCTGGAGCATGCTTGACATTATTGAGAACTAGTTTAGAACCATTATTACTTTTCAAACAAATCGTGCCAATGCCAAGTACTTTAAATTCATCATTATTGCCCATTTTCAATATCCCAAAATTACCTGGAGTATAAGAAGAAAATAATTCCTTCTTTGGCGTAACATGAGATGTAGCACCAGAATCCACAAACCAACTAGACTCATCCCAAACAAGATTAATGGCATTCTCACCACAAGCAACAAGAATATTATCATTAGCAACAACAGCAACACGATTTTCATTATCCCCTTCTTTTTTTTTGCCATCTTATAGCTCTCTTATGCTTGTAACAATATTTCATGATATGCCCCTTTTTGTTGCAATAGTCACATGTAACATTCTTGAATTTGGACCTTGACTTGCTTCTACTTTTATCTTTATCATTTGAATCTCTGGACTTGTTTCTCCTCCTCTCTTCAGCAACCAAAATATCAGAGTGCGAAGATAAAGAAGATGAGGCCTGAGATGTTCTTTTCATCTCTTCATTCAAGACACCACTCTCAACATATTTCATAGTTATAATACCACCGGGATCAGAATTAGTCAAAGAAACTCGAAGAGTTTCCTAAGAGTCAGGCAGAGTATTAAGAAGCCAAAGTCCTTGAATTTCTTCATCGAACTTTACACCCATTCCGGACAGCTGGTCAAGGACACCCTGAAAATCATTAATATGATCAGAAATAGGACTGCCCTCTTTATACCTGATATTCATCAATCGCTTAAGCAAGAACAACTTGTTATTGCCAGTCTTCAAAGCATAAAGTGTCTCGAGCTTGTCCTACAAAATTCTAGCATGTGTCTCATTTACAATATAATTTCTAACATTATCTTCAACCCATTGTCTGATATAGCCACAAACCTATAAGTGCTCAAATTCCCAATCCTCATCTGTCATAGATTCAGGTTTAGTAGATACAAACACAGGTAGATGTATTTTCTTGACAAATAGAAGATCTTTCATCTTGCCTTTCCAAGTATGATAATTACTACCATTCAAACACACCATCTTGCTCATATTTTCCTCCATCATTTAAATCTACAATCAACAACAACCAACTCTCTGATACCACTTGTTAGGACCGTGTGTAACTCCACACTAGTATGATATTGTCCCCTTTGGTCCAAGCCCTCACAGATTTATTTTGGGCACCTCCCATGTGATGTTGCAACTGTTTTCGAGCACCATCACCGTTCTTTTGCAACCTACCTGGCCTGTTAACAAGTGTTAGTCTATTTTTCTTTCCACTTACTCAACAATCAGTATTGTGCTTTGAAAGGTTTCTGAAAACAAAACCTTATTTATTCATTGGGTAGATCAATTAGAAGGGCAGCCCGGTACACTGAAGCTCCCGTTATGTGCAGGGATCAACAAGGGCCGGATTACAAAGGTCTATTGTACGCCACCTTACCCTGCATTTTTTGCAAGAGACATTGACTTAAGCAACTATTCCCATTTACTAAGATGATATTTGATGACATTTCTCATCTCACAATTACCCAATCCATCATGACATGGCCTTGTTATGTTTTCTATACTTGTTTGGCCAAGTGAAATTCCATCCTTTTGGGATCCAGAGCATGATTTCCACCAGGTTTGACTACTGGTCTTCCTTTCGTGACATGTCTCCTTTACTAAGCACAAGTGTTGATGCCAGAAAATCAATATGCTGCAACCGCAAAGTGGACATGATAAGTAGTTAAACTCAAAACATGCCCCTCACAATAACAGGAGAGAAAGTGATTTAGTGTAAATCAGAAGTCGTAGCAAAACTGATGGGACTTCAGGCCATGCTAATGTCAATTTCGATGCTTAGAAAGATACATACATGACTAGCCAATGTCAAATTCGATGCATAGAAAGATACATGACTACATTTATCAAAAGACAAAGTCTGAGGCAAAGAGTAATATGAGATAAAGAATAAGAGATCAAGAGAAAGAGTTGTGGTGGGAACGGGAATACATTGTGGGGAATGTAACCCTAGAGAGATGAATTAGACCTCTTGTCCTAGAAATGACTACTGTGTTATGAAGCCTGTGGCAATAGGTCTCCAAGAAGTAGGTTGGCCAATGCGAGGCGAGGTTTTGTAAAAAATAATGATCTTATGTATAATAAGAATGTCAAAAACGTGAACAAGATCAGGACTATCGTTTTTATGCGTCAATAATTAATTGTAATATTTGGATACAGGAATATTAGTATAAACGGGAAGCAATAATGTAGCAAAACAGTATGTTTGAACGTGCGTATGGTCTAAAAGAGACCTTTTAATAAAAAAACACTGCAGCACCAAAAATCAAAAACACTGCAGCACCAAAAATAAGATGCGTACTTTGATGATAGAAATTGTGTTCTAAATATGATATATCCTACAATAATTCAAATGAAGGTGTTGTATTCTCTTTTTACTCATCTCAACTCAAAGACATCTCAATAAAATTAGTGACCTATAGATAAATTTTAATAAGGGGTGTTGTAAAATTGCAATTTTTTTTAATTTTTTTATAGTTTTCTTTTTTATTATTACATACTTGTTATTTTTAATATAATGATCTTAAATGATATAAAATCGATTGTTAAAATCACATAATAATATAAAACCAAGGAGTAATACTAATTATAAGATTTCAGTGATTTGTTGCAAATACACTATCTTAAACTTTGTTGTGAGAGTTTATTTATTAGCATAAAGATTTAAGTTTTTTAATTGAAAGTTCTAAAATATTTTTGGTAAAAGTTACATGATTTTCTTTTTCTCTTTTATACAAAAATCTGAACCTTTTATTTTTATAATGTTTGATATTGTTTTAAATGAAATAAAATCTTTAAACGCATCGTAAAAAAAAATTTGAAACCCTAAAGCAAACATTTTACTAATTTCATTCTTGAGCCACCTTTGCCTCAGTTGGCAAATTCTCCATTACAATTATAAGATAACGAGTTCTTTTTAATTTCAAATAACAAAAATGATATGGAATTGTCTAAAATTTCATTAAAAGGAGAAATTCCAAGTGTGATAGGGACATGTTGTTCTACTGTGCTCAAATCAGTAACCAGAAAATAAAAAATAAATTGAAAAACAGAAATACTAGAAGTACTAAAATAATATCTGAGATCACAAAATTCATTGTATGTCCTTCAGAAATTTAGTCTCCTCATTGTATTCGAGGTTGTGGATTATTTCATCCCAAGAAAAAATAGATATATCACACATGACAAAACTTTTTTGTAAGAAAATATGTCGAAGAGAAGATACAAAGCCAATCCGAAAATTTATCTATCAATTACATTATTTGTCAAAGCTGACGTCGAGCAACTACGATAATAACAACGCGACGGGAGAGTTTCTTCTCAACGCTTTACTGGTTATAGAATATTTGTTTATAGTCTTTGAAACTTTTGCTCGTTTTCCTGTTCTTTGAATGCTATATGTGACACTTTGAACTGTTTGATTGCTGCTGCGAAAGTGAAAAATTCATACATTAAAACTAACATAATTAGCATTATATTTGACAATATTTTAATACATATATATATATATATATATATATATATATATATATATATATATAAAATATTCAGCATATCAAGTATGGTGTTTAGTTATTAATTTGCAATCAGGCGTAAGTAAAGTATGCATATATTTTTGTAGTTCTAATTTATGCGACAATACTTGAGTGGACACTGACTCTAAGAGAAAAATAAAATATTTAAAACTTATGGTCTAAAATAAATTTTAGATATTTATGTGGTTGTAAATTATTTCACTAAGAATAAAATAAATATTTAAAGTTAAATTTATTTTTTTTTTTACATATAAAAACGTCTTATTCTTTAGACTAATTAAAAAAAATGTTACATCAGTATAAGTGAAGAAAGTATAAGTTATGACTCAATTACATATTATTTTATTATGCACGATATAAAATAAAATAGCTAATATATGAATTATTTAGAAACAATAATCAAATGATTCCTAAAAGTCATGGAGTGACGAATATAATCTTTTAACCTTTAATTAAAGATTGTGAATTCAAATTCATACGCCAAAAGAAAAACTCTAAGGAGTATATTTAATAAATTTTATCCGATATAAATGTAAATTAAGCACCTTAATATAAATATCACACACTTTAAAAAAAACAAAAAAGAATACCATGCCACTTTTTAGACTTGTGGGGTTTGAACTTGGCTTCTACTGTTGCTAGCTGGCTCTCCACCAATAAGATAAAAAAATAAGATGTGCAATGGGAAGTGTGCAAATAAAATTTAAAATAATTGGAGGATACTTTTTAATTTTGTTGTATTGTGGGCAAATATCTTAAATTGCAGTAGGAGAAAGTGGGAGTTCCAATAAGCATGTAGATTTTTTTTTTATTCGATATTCGGTATCTATATTAAAAATTGATTAATTTAAATTTATGTCACATAATATTTATCAAAAAAAGCACGTCTTACCAAAATAATTTAAAAAAATAATTTCAAATACACCTAAATTTTAATAAAATTTATTGTAACACGTCTGAACTTTGCGGGGGCCCTATGAACCCCCTAGACCTTTGCGGGAATCCTATGACCCCCTAAACTATTTATTAGCGAATTTTCTTGATATTTATTTGCACTAAATTCTTTTTTCTTCAAAAAAAAATAAATACTTTTTCAACATTTTTTATTTTTTTACTAATTTATAAATGTCACTAAAATACCCGAATAAATAGTTTTGACCCCCACAAAATTCAAATGTATTACAACAAATTTCACTAAAATTTGAATATATATTAAATATTTTTTCCAAATAATTTTCAAACACAATACTTAATATTAAAATTTGTAATTAAGAAAGGAGTGGTTTCATCAGTACATCACATCTTTTATTGATATGTTGATCCAATAATTGTTGACCTTACCTTTTTCCTCTTTGTGACATTTTCCTATTTTTCACTTTGTTGTTGTTTGAGGAATAAATAGTAATTTTACAACTATAGAGTAATAGAACTAACATGTTATGAGGAAAATGACTTACATGAGCACTTGGGTTCTTTTAGGGTCGGAGGCAAAGGGTGTGAATAATAAAAATAATTAATTATAATGATAATAATATATTTAATGTGATTTAATAAATGAGATTTAAGGAATGTAAAGTATACACATACTTTATTTCTAGTTTATTAAGAAAAAGAGAACTTCTGTTCTAGAATAACGTTTTCAGAATAAATTTGAACATTACAAGAGTGAAAGAATTTTTGATGAAAACACTAAAAGAATAATATTGACAGCAAAAAATTAAACCTGCTAAAGAATTATAGTATATGAACTCAATAGACAGAATCATATATATAAGTTGTTGAATTTCTTAACATATAAAATTATCTTTTGAATTTTCTTGATTGAACTTCTGACTTTATCATTGATTTTTTGAACTAGTAGTGAAATAATATAATGCATGTTAGGTTATACCTCAAGTCAATCATTGGACATGAGGTAAAATAGTTAGAGATGCTTAACTTTTAAATAAATATTTTAATCTCAAGTCATGTGAATCAGCATATTCTTTCAGTGTTTATTTCCCACTTCACATAAATCTTAATTAATTGGACAAATTGACTTTAAAAATAGATGGATAAATATAAAAACTATATATTTCATACGATAAAGTTCAATTTTTTTAAAAAAGTTAATATAAGTTGGATTGCTTTTATAGTACAAAACTTCTTATTTTTATAATAATGACATAGTGCCATGAACTTTAGAATCTTAATTTAGTCTAAGGTCAGAGGTGCACATTGATTTTATTTGTTTTCATTTAACTGAGGTTTCAATCATTCAAATCTTAATTCATTTTAATGTATATGTGTGTTTAATATTTATACAATCATATTTTATACAAAATATATAATCATTAAAACATTCACTTAAAAATTTAAGTGAATATAATATTTCATCACGTACTATTTCATTTATTATATTTTAAATTTTTTTAATGAAAATCTTAGTTTTTCCATTGATCTTTGCACATTCAACACTCTTGATCACCACCACACACCATGGGCCACTACTACATAACCAAATTACTTGCCAACTTCCTTCCAATCCTGAGCACGAGTTTACAAGCACTATCATCAGTCACCATATTAATACTACTGCTGCTGCTGCTGCTGCTGTTGCTGCTGCTGCTGCTGCTGTTGCTGCTGCTGCTGCTGCTACTGTTACTACTACTACTACGTTGCTGCTACTGCTACTGTTACTACTATTACTGCGCTACTGCTACTGCCACTGCTACTGCTGCTGCCACTGCTGCTGCCGCTGCCGCTGCTACTGCTGCTGCCGCTGCCGCTGCTACTGCTGCTGCTGCTACTGCTACTGCTACTATTATTATTATTATTATTATTATCAATCGGACAATTTTCATCCGGCAGCAACAGGGCCGCCCTCCTCAGCCTTGCTCCGAAGTCGGCTAAATTTCTCGTGAGCTCATCAAACTGCCTTTAAAGTTTCTGCAAAGACTCGATATGAATCTTCTTGTATGAATCTGAACCAACCATATTTGTACTGTAAGTGTAGTAGAATGAACGAGTGAGAGTAAGGAAATGAGGCCGGAGGGACCTATTTATAAATGATTGAATTGGAAGGGGTAGTCAAACAAAAAGCCGCGACTGTTCATATATCCCTTAATTAAATAAAACTGGTGACTTTTCGAATATGAAAATTAAAAAAAAATGAATCTAAATACAACATTTTATCTTTTTATTGTATTTCGAAAAGAAAAGAAAATTTCTTTAAAATAAATCTAACAGATGGGTAATCTATTGCAAAATATATTCCATCCGTTAGATAACTTACAACATATTGATAATCTATTGCAACATATGAATATATAAGTTTGCTTTTCCAACAGATGTGGCATCTATTGCAACTTGCTAGTCATCTGTTTATTCAATTTAAGCCATAGATAGGCTAAGAAGAATAAGGTGCATGCAGATGGATCCACTATCATATGTGTGTAAGTTAAGAAGTATTACTGATAAGGTCACCGTAACAACACACACAGTATAATATTTTTGTGAATGTTGTTTTTAACTAATTAGGCACTGATCATTCAAACAAAATCCTGCATTGTACAATTAAGTTTGATGGGTTTGAATTGACAAGGTTGAGGGCCTCATGAAGATAGTGCAGATACTCTGTTATGAATTACTGATGGTTGTTGCTCGTGTTTATGCGTGTTAATTTTTGAGAAGGGATCAATATTTAGTGTCATTGCAGAGAACCAATAGTGATTGGACTTAACTTTAAGTGTGCATTGGACTCTGAGAACACCTTCGAATCCTCGCACTGTATCAAGCAAGAACGAAAAAACAATAGAAATTCCCCTGGCCTAAATTTATATGGAAGTGTTGATCGAGAAGATGATTATATGCCAGAAGGAGCCAAAGGAGAACGCCTGCGAGGGAAAGGGGAGTTGATGAAAGACTATATCATCTGAGAGCTAATTGAAGAGGAGATATAGGGTAAAAATAACTTCTAGCGAATCTAGCCGATGGAATTATCTTAAAACAACATGAGAAATCTGAATCAAGTGCAAATATAAAAGTGTATTCGGCAATGTAAATTCGTCTGTTGTCTCTCTGAAAGAAAAATAATGCAGATGGACACTTTGCTAGGGAGCTGTGACTAGGTAGCGTGGTCGGGATTATCACCTAGATAGACAATAAAAGAATACCAAGAAAGCAGCCTTACGGGCATCGAGGGTTAAAATAATGTACAGTAAGTCTAGAAAACTTGCGTCAAAAGCAACTGTAGTTAAAGTAAGGAATCTAAGCGAAGGCGGAAATTTTTGAATTTTAAATTTCATCCAATGCCTTCTTGTTTGTGGTTTCGATTAGGTCCACTGTTATTGATCTGACCGGAACCACAAATGAGATTGAAAGACAGATTGAGTGTCATTACTTCCTTAGCAATATGAATTAATTGATTGTGTTTTCTTACTTTAGCATGCTTTCAACATTTCTTGGAGAAGATCAGAGGCTTACTCTAGTTTGTGACTTTTGAAACTTTTCAACCTTGCCTCCAGCTTGCTGATTCTGTATTCAAGCTGATCGTTGCCGTATTCAAAGTTGGCATAGAGTTCCTGATCTCTTGTGAGCTCGATCAGGAACACTACCTTCAAAGTTATGGAATTGAAGAAGGCCTTCACAACACTTTCTTCAAAAGCCTTAAAGGATACACGGAGGGTCGCTGTATTTGTTTTAGGTCAAAATGTGTTGATGCACACTCAAGATGTGGTCCCAACCGTTTAATAACTCACTTTTTTCAAGAGTTGCTCAATGCATCTTGCTCAACCAATTTGTTAAATTAATAAGCAGGGAGTTACATAACGTGTGATCTAAACCAATTCTACTAAGCCTATCAAATGTTATGTAACTCCAGGCTCATTATACTATTAAAAATATTTAACTGAGTTGGCGCACAAATCAAACGAGCTAAATCTCCCAGCCTTTCTGCTGATCGTTTTTCTCTAATTAGAGATGACAAGATATCTCTTATGCAAAATTCTACACCGTAATCTCTCGATATCACTTGGTATTGAAAGATTATCGATGATGCCTTTAGAAAACCTTTTGCCCTGGCAAGTATTTCCGGAGACGGTGTAGACTTTTACATAGCAGATATCTTGTTATCTATATTGGAGAAGAGCGATCAATAGAAAGGCTGAGAGATTGAGCTCGTTTGATTTGTGCACTAACTTGAGCTAATTTTTTTGATAGTGTAATGAGCTTGGAGTTATGTAACGTTTGATAGTCTTGGGAGAGTCAATTTCGATCACACGCTATGTAACTCCTTGCTTATTAATTTATCAAATTGGTTGAGCAATATGTATTGAGAAACGTTTGATAAAAGTGAGTTGTTAGCGGTTGAGACCACATCTTGAGTGTGCATCAACATATTTTGACCTAAAACAAACACAACGACCCTCTGTGTATCCTTTAAGGCTTCTGAAGAAACTGTTCTGAAGGCCTTCTAAAATCCCACAACTTTAAAGGTGGTATTCTTGACCGAGCTCACAAGAGATCAGGAACTCTTGACCAACTTTGAAGATGGCAACCACCAGTTTGAATATAGAATCAGCAAGTTGAAGGCAAGGTTGAAAATTATCGAAATTCACAAACTAGAGCAAGCCTCTGATCTTCTTCAAGAAATGTTGAAAGCATGCTAAGGCAAAAAAACACAATTAATTAATCCATATTGCTAAGGAAGTAATGACACTCAATCTGCCTTTCAATCACGTTAGTGGTTCCGATCAGGTCAATAGAAGTGGACCTAATTAGAACCACAAACAAGAAGGCATATGTAAGACCCCGCATAATCTTGCGTTTAAATTCAGCTCGTTTAGCTCCTCGAAGCTCTTTAAAAGATCTAACACTTAGAAAAGTTTTTATAAGTGTTCAACACTTAGTCTCATTTTAAGCCTCCAAACTTTGGGGAATTATTTGATGACCTTCCCAATATTTGTTTTTTGATTTTAAAGTTGCATTACGATGGGGAAAGGTCGTAGTACATCTCGGGTAAGTTCTGGAAATTTTTAGATAGCATAAGGGCATGTTTGGATTGGTAAACCAATAGCTCTCCGCGATAAGGGGGCGTCGTCCTGCTTAGAGCACTGCTCTAAGCAAGGTGCCGCCCTGGCTAGAGCGGAGGATTAGTAAGGCGATGCCCTGCAACTCTGGTGCGTGCCCAGTTTTCAGCATTTCACCTCCATATTTTGAAGGGCAATTTAATCAATTTTCCCACCCTATATAAGCCTAATAACACGAGATTCGGTCATAATTCAGCAACATATACTCAATTTTCTAAAAGATTCCTCAAGAACAAGCCCTAGGGTTTTATTAGAAGGTTCAATTCCAAGGGAATTCACCATCAAATTTTAAGAATCTCTCCGTCAATCTTCGTAGAATCACAAGCTAAGGTATGCATAGTGTTCATTCATGGATTTCTTTCATCCATAAAGCCCAAGAACCCTCTTTTAAATTCTATATCATGGTATTTATTTGGTGAATGGATTATATTCATGTTGTTGATGTTGAATGATTCCTAAGTTGGATTCTTTATGTGTTTTTATGAATCTATGATATCATATGAGTTGGAAACATGTAAATTTGGTTGTTCATGATGAATAATTTGATGATTACACCTATGCCTAAGTTGTACATGTAAGGTATTTGATAAAATGCTTAAGAGACTAGAAATCATGTATTATAGTTAAATTGTGACCTAAATGACAACTGCATGCTACACCCTTATGAAAATAATGACTTCTATAATATTGTTATGCATTATGATTGTTGATGGAATGTTCATGAAACTAGATTAATGGACTTATGGCATATTGTTATATGCATTCCCTTTCATGTATAAGACTTTGAGAACTATGTGTAGTATGAAATCCCCAACTTATGGTATTATGAATTATGAATATTGGTCATGTGTTCAAGAAGAGTCAAGTAATGTTGTGTCAGTTTCCTTCTATCGAGTTCTGGGGGTACTTGTACCCAAAAAGTATAGTTGTGTGCCTAGAGCCAGTATCATGTTTTCATGATATCCTCATTCAAGCCATGATCCATAGAACTCAGTCAGTCATGTGACTCAGGAAAGCTCAGTAACCTAGAAATCTCAAAAATCTCAATAATCCCAGTAGTTCAGTAATCTCAATGGTCTCAGTACTCAGTAATCTCAAAAACTTCAGTATTCTCAGTAACTTCAGTACTCTCAGTCAGTCTTCAGATCTCAGTAGTATTTCATCAGTCAACAGAACTTAGTGAACTCAGCTCAGCTCAGGTAAGCAATACCATTAGTATTGGTTCAGTTAATCAGTTTAGTGTCTATTCAGTTGGGAGTAGGATTTTGCACCGAGTGAACCCAGAGATGAGGATACACACTGTCAGACAGTAGAGAGTGAAATTCTTAGTAGTAATTTCTGTATTCCAGAACTATGTAGCCAGCGTAGGTAGAGATGCACCCTACGTGTTTAGGGATTTATACATCTCATTTGAGTTTCCTATAAGGAGGAGTAGACGGAAGAGCTCCCTGTCAGCGAGGGTATACTCAC
This sequence comes from Capsicum annuum, assembly GCF_002878395.1. Lineage (NCBI taxonomy): Eukaryota > Viridiplantae > Streptophyta > Magnoliopsida > Solanales > Solanaceae > Capsicum > Capsicum annuum. The sequence continues at coordinate 21,362,792 of NC_061115.1, read as the reverse complement.
AACTTGTCTTTACTTGTGGTACGGTACTAACACTCTTCCAGCTGGGGTTACAGGTTGGACCCCACCAGTTTAGTTTTGAGGCATATTGGTTAGATGACTACCTCTCATAGTCTAAGTTTTAGTCTCAGTCTCAGTCTCAATCTCAGTAATAGAACTCAGATGGTTCATCAAATTATAGACTGTCAGATACAGTCAACTCAAATACAGTAAAAACTTTGTTAGTTCCATCAGATTTAGGACTGTCAGACACAGTCACTCATGTTATCAGTTATCAAAACTCATGTTATCAGTATTCAGCTTCAGGACTGTCAGATACAATCAACCAGACCAGTTATTCATAATCAGAACTATCAAAAATAGTTATTTATGTATCAGTGATATAGATTTAGTCCTTCAGTATTTAGCAATACAGTATCAATTCCTTACTTATCAGTGACTCAGATATTAGGATCAGTAAACTCAGTTATTCAGTATCCCAGTATTCGTAAACTCAGATGTCAGTGAATCCATGTTATCAGTAGACTCAATAGTCAGAACCTAGTATTCAGCCTTATCACGATCTCAGTTTTAATTACGTATTCATGTATGTATTTTCACGTCCATATCATTCAGTCAGTTAATATTGTTTATGCATATGAACCCTTTAAATTCAACCTACCTCACTTGTATACCAGTATATTCCAACGTACTGACGTATTTGCACTATGGTGTTTTATTTTACGCCATAGGTTTAGGAGCACGAGATCTAGAGCGTCAGTAGCATTCCAGATTTCAGCAGACAAAGTTAGCAGTGAGTCCTCATTATTGAAAGATGATATTATTTGATTATGTTATTCTTTCAGTACTTATTTATCTCAGTAGATGGAGTTAGTTGGGGACATGTCCCATCAACTCCTTATTCATACAGTTTAGAGGCTTTTAGACTATAATATGTTAGACAGTTACTTCAATTCATTTTGGTATTGATTGTACCATTTTTCGAATATTATTTTATCAGATGTTTGTTCAGTTTTGAACCTTATGTCCTTAAAGCCTCTATTCTATATTTTATAGTATATGTATATATATATACCGTATATTATGCAGTGTACAGGTATAAATATCAATCATAAATATCAATCATGGGTTAGCTTGTGGTCCTTTGGGGTCATGAGCACCGTGTAGCGTTCCAGGTACCAGATTTGAGGCGTTACAAACTTGGTATCAGAGCCTAAAGTTCAATAGTGTCCTAGTAAGTCTAAAAGTCCCATCTAGTAAAGTCTTGTACATGGGTGTGTTGTGCACCATACTTATGTGCAGGGGGCTATGAGATGTTTTAAGAATAGTTTCCCTTCTTTCAGTATTCATGTCATGCCAGTGAGCATGAGCTCCAGTTGAACTCTCATTCTAACCCACTTCTTCCTTTTATTTACAAAACATGCCTCCCAAAAGGGCCAACGAAAGAGAAACCAAAAATTAGTCAGCACCTCAGCCCATTCAGATAGATTCTTTGGATGAATATTTTTCTCATGCAAAATTCAGGACTGCATTCACTACTCTAGCTAGTTCAGTCGCAGCTCAGAATGAATGGCCAGCTGCCGTTTCAGCCAACCCAGTGGCCAATATTGCTGCAGTCAAGATTCAGGACTTCACCTGAATGAATCCTCCTCTATTCACTGGTTCTAAGTTCAAAGAGGATCCGTAAGAGTTTTTCGATTAGGTTCAGAAAGTCACAGACATCATGGGAGTGACTTTCAGTAAGAGCATAGAGTTAACCACTTATTATCTACAAGATGTAGCTTATATGTGGTATAAACAGTGGAAGGTAGACAGGGGTACAGAGACATAGCCCATAGAGTGGGAAGAGTTTGCTACAACCTTTTTAGATAGATTCTTTCCCCTAGAGCAGAAAGAAGCCAAAGTGTTAGATTTCATCAATCTCAAACAAGGTTCTATGAGCATAAAAGAATACTCCCTTAAGTTCATTCAGTTAGCCAGGTATGCTCCCCATGTAGTAGCAGACAGTAGATCCAGAATGAGTAAGTTTGTACAGGGGTATCAGGTAGAGTGGTTAAGGAGTATAGGACTGCGATTTTAATTAGTGATATGGACATATCTAGGCTTATGGTCTATGCCCAATAGATCAAAGAGCAGAAGCTTAAGAAGAAGGAGAGAGAAAATAAAAGAGCCAGAACAGGTAGTTATAGTTTTGCTCAGCATGGGTCACAAGGTGATAACTGTTTTCAGTTGTGTCAGAAATGTTCAGCCCCAGTTCACTCTTTAGGAATTAGACCAATACCAAAGTTCAAAAATAACCGTAGGAATGGGGCATCAGGATCGAAGTCCCAGATTAGTGAGAGCAGGATTCTTACTCATCTGCTTTGCGAAGAGTATGGTAAGCATCATAAGGGTGTGTGTAGAGCCGGTAGTGGTGTGTGTTTTGGATGTGGTAAGTTAGGTAAAAAGTATGAGATTGTCCTAAACCTGGTCCTCAAAGTCAGCATGGTCATTTTTCAGCTCAGTCCGATCACCCAATCAGTAGGGTGCCAATTCCAGTACTATCAGTGGGCAACGCCCAAATGGACTTTATTCACTTCAATCTCAACAGAATCAGGAAAGTCCTCCTGATGCAGCCACTGGTAAGGTATAGATCCCTTATTTACATGTTCATGTTTCTTCAGATTCAGGAATTTCACTTTGCTTGGAGTTACGAATCATGTTCCATGAACACAGAAATTTCAGACTCAGGTCATGCATGTAAGACCCTACAAAATTCTCTCATAATCTGAGCCTTAGAGCGTGTCAAGTAAAGTGTAAATTCGGTTCTAAAAGTTTTAGAAGTGTCTTCCCAAGTGCGACAGAGTGGTTCGATGGGCTGTCGAGCATGCGATGGACTATCGCACTCTACAGTCATAATGTTACAGTAAACTCACTCTCTAGAAGAGTGTGACAGAGAGGTCCGATGGATCGTCACACCCCACTATCGCTCCAAGGCAGTGAGACCCAGTTCTGGTTCTGTGCGATGGAGTGGTCCGATGGATCGTCGAATATGCGATGGACCATTGCATATCCCGATTGGTAATTTTAAGATATTTTTAAAAGAGATTTTTGGTCTTTTTCCACTCTTTTTAGCCCATATTTATACCTGATAAAGGCTCGCAACCTTATTTCCCCTCTTCAACATCAAAAACTAGGGTTTCTATAAAATCAAAACCATTATTTCTTATTCAAGAAAAATTAAGAGAGATCAAGAGAAATCAAGAATCTCTCCAAGATCCTTCAAGAAAGAAGTTTCCCCAAGCTATGCAGATATTGATTCTTGGATCCCTTTCATCCAAGAAGCTCAAGAACCCTTTGCTAAATTTCAAAGATTTTATGTTTATGAGTTGTTCATGATTTATGTGAGTTGAAATTGATGTTCAATATATTATTGAATTTTGATTCATGTTTGTTTACAAGGTTTTCAAGCTTTGGCCCTAGTATATGATATTCATGATAAACCCTCTTCAAGTTGCTTTCTAAGTGATGTGTTCATGTCAATTAAGTATAGAAATGGTTGAATAAGCAAAGCATGCTCCCCATATGTTTGATATAATGCTTATGTAAAGGAATTAGAGCCATGATAGCATGAGATCCCCAATTAGGTGTAAGCCCATGCATACAAGTGTTTGTTGAAAAGCCTTAGTAAATAAATTGAGACATGATAGCATAAGATCCCCAATTAGGTGTAAACCCATGCATGCCAAGTGTTTGTTGAAAAGCCTTAGTGAATAAATTGAGACATGATAGCATGAGATCCCCAATTAGGTGTAAACCTATTCATGCCAAGTGTTTGTTGAAAAGCCTTAGTGAACGAATTGAGACATGATAGCATGAAAATCCCTAATTATGTGCTCTTCAATACATGCTAAAACTTTAATACATGTTAAGTGTTTGATGCAAGACCTTGTTAAATGGAATGTGAGCCAATAGCATGTCTCCCTATATTATTGCATATTTACGATTCCTAAATACTTGAAGAGATTCTTTAGTGATTGTGATGGTGAATGAATGTTCATGGTCTTGATTATTCAAGAATGGTTATGTTTTACTTTTATGCTATCGAGTCTTGGGGGTATTTATACCTGATAATTTAGCTGCAGTTTAGAGCCTATGTCAGTTTTCACGATAATCCCAGTTGAGCCATGATTCTCAGAACTCAGTGAGTTATAGAACTCTGTATTCTTAAACAAATACCGAACTTAAGAAATCTCAGTAATCTCTTTAATCTCTATAATTATCGTAATCTCAGTATTGCTAGCAATCTAGCCTTTGTTCTGTACTCAGCTCAGGTCTAGTAGTATTCAAGTGTTCAGTTCTGAACTCTATAGAAATCAAGTACTCTATTCAAAGTTCTGTATCATTCAGTCAGATAACGTGATTCAGTAGTATTCCATCAGATACGAAACCAAGTGAATTTAGCCTAACTCAGTCAGATCATTTGAGAAACATGATCAGTATCAGATTCAGTTTAGTTTATGTTCAGTTGAGAATCAGTTCAGAGTCTTTCAGTTGAGAGTAGGAGCTAGCATCGAGTGAGGGCAGGGATGGCGGCTCCCCATCAGAGAGGCAGAGTCGTTAGGAGCAAACCCTGAACTCCAAAATTGCGTAGCCAGCATAGGATGCAGGAGTCACCTATCTGAAAAGGCTTGTCACCCGTCCGATAGGCTTAACTATTATATTGCCTTAGGTTTGACTTCCTACGAGGGTCACCCATTAGAGAGGCTTGACCAGAGAAGTATTTACCTATGGCATGATATTGACACCCTTTCAGCTGGGGTTATATGTTGGACCTCACCAGTTGAGATTCGGGGCATGTCGGTTAGGTGAACACTCTCACAGTTACAGTTTTAGTATCAATCTTTAGAAATTAGGACTGTCCGATACAATCATCTATCTCAGCGAGGAACTTAGATAGTTTTATTGATTCATGCACCACCCGTTAGATAGGCTTGGTCTCATATAAAGTTATTTAGTATCAGATCTAGAGATGACCCATCAAATAGACTTGATCTCAGTTTCAAATTTAGTTGAGTATTCTTGTTATCAGATCCAAAAATCACTCGTCAAATAGTCTTGATCTCAGTTTCAGATTCTGTTGAGTATTCTTGTTATCAGATCCAAATATCACCTATTAGATAGGCTTGATCTCAGTCTCAGATTCTGTTAAGTAATTTTGTTATCAGATTCGAACATGACCATTTCTTATCATTGATAATAGATTTCAGGATCATCCGTTAGAGAGGTTTGATCTTTGATTCAGTTTGTCGAGAGTAGGAAAGCTTATAATTCAGTCATTGATATAAGTAGATTAAGTTAGCCAGCTTCAATATCCTCAAATTTTAAGATCATCAACTAGATAAGACTGATCTCAACTTCAGTACTTTGTTATCAGTATAGGATGATTTGGTTGTTTAGTATCTCAGTATTAGTATTGAGTTTAGATAACAGTAATACAATACCCGAGTTCGGTATTCAGAGTTGTAATGATTGTAATTATGGTTTGTATATTCATGCATGTGTTCTCGTTCAGTACTCTCATGATTATTTAGTTAAGTAATTTTTCATACATAAGCTCTTGCATTTAGCCTTACCTCATCTGTATACTCGGTACATTCCCATACTGACATATTTGCGCTATGGTGTTTTATTTGACACTATAGGTTTAGAGGCACGAGATCCAAAGTACCCTCAGCAGTTCAGTCCCAATCAGCAGTAGTAGATGTAGCAGTGAGTCCTCTTCATTCAAGGATAATCCTTAGTTTATTATTATTACATCAGATGTTGTCTAATTTTAGTAGATAAAGTTAGTTGGGGACATATCCCATCAACTCCCCAGTTTAGACAGTTAGAGGCTTTTTGGACAAATGTATTTAGTATTTAATTTTTAGTTTTGAGTATTTTTAGATATTTTGAACCTTACAGCTAGTTTTTGCATTTATTTTAGATATTATGCAGTGTTCATGTACAGATATCAGTAGAGGGTTAGCTTGTGGTCCTTCGAGGTCACAAGCACCGTGTGACGTTCTAATTTTAGAAAATTGGTTCGTTAAAAACTTGGTATCAGAGAAAAGTTCAATAATGTCCTAGGGAGTCTGAAAAGCCGCATCTAGTAGAGTCTTGTGCGTGGGTGTGTTGCACGCCATATTTATGTACAAGAGGCTATAAGATGTTTTAGGAGTAGTTTCCTTTCTTTCAGTGTCAATGTCGTGCGAGTGAGCATGAGCTTGTGTTGATCCTCAGTCTAATCGATTTCTTTCTTCCAATTACAGAGTATGCCTCTCCACAGAGATTATGTCTGTAGGGCTGATGACCAGCCCCCACAGCCAGTAGATCCTGAAAATAAAAGTATGTCACATGTTGAGTTTTGGGTAGCTTTTCATGCGCTAGCCCAAGCTGTGACGACTAATATTCAAGGCAACCGTCAGGCTACAACCCCACCTCAGCAAGATGGGGGTTCAGCCGCAGCCATGATTAGAGATTTCATAAGAATAAACCCGCCAAAATTCTTTGGGTCGGTAGCAGATGAGGACCCACAGCTTTATCTAGATGAGATAAGGAAGATCACCCAGATTATGTATGTTTCTAAGGAGAAGAGTGTTTAGTTAGCATCCTATAGGTTGAAGGATATTGATCATGATTGGGTAGTGATGTGGAAGAAGGGTAGAGGGAAGGATGCATCTCCCGTGACTTGGCAAAAGTTTCAGGATACCTTTCTAGATAAGTTTTTCCTGCTAGAGATGAGAGAGGATAAGGTAGAAGAGTTTATGAACCTAAGGCAGGGATCCATGATAGTGAAAGAGTATTCCCTTAAGTTCAACCAGTTAGCTAAGCATGTTCCCGACTTGATAGCTGACCCTAGAGTGAGTATGAGTAAGTTTGTGACTGGTATGTTCGGGTTGGTGCTGAAAGAGTGTAGAACTACTATGCTTCATAAAGATATGGACCTTGCTATACTGATGATGCATGCGTAGCAGATTGAGGCAGATAAGATGAAGGAAAGAGAGAGAGTGAGTAAGAGAGACAGGACAGGTAGTCGTGGTTTCCATCAGGTAGGGTCTCAGGGTGGTAGCCATTTCCAACATAGCTAGAGACTTTTAGCCCCAGTTCCATCCTCAGCTAGTGTACCCGCACCAAAGTTTAGGGATGTCAGTTATAATGGGGTTCCAGGCTCCAAAGCCCAGAGTAGTGCTAGTGGTGTTTGTACCAATCTGCTTTGTAGAAAGTGTAGCAAGAGCCACCAAGGTGTGTGTAGAGCCAGTAGTGATGTGTTCTTTGGGTGTGGTGAGCCAGGCCATAGAATGCAAGAATTTAGAGTGCTAGCTCAGAGGGGTAGAGAGTTTCTTCAGCAGGGTGCCCCTTCCGGTGCTAGTGGTGGTCAGTGTCAGAGTAGACTCTATGCGTTTTAGGCTTTCCTTGATCAGGAAAGATTCCCTAAAATAGACTCGGGTATGTTATGAGTCCTTCATCTTTATGATATGTATGGTTAGATTCTTCGCTCCCATTGAGCCTATATTTCAGCATGAGTTATGCATGAGTTTCAGATCTCAGACGATCAATCATGACCCAGCTTGTAGGTGCCCCATTAACTGCCCCAATATTTCAGCATAGTGTGTTTAGAGGGACATAGAGTCCCAAGGGGGAGATACCCCATGATGTGACAATGCTTTCATGTCCTTAGACTCATTCAGTTTCATATTCAGACTCTCTTTATGAAGTTAACCTCAGTGATCATTGCATAGTCAGTCATGCTTTTGAGAGTCAGTTCAGTCAGGCATTCATGCATTAGATATGCACATTCAATAAAAAGAGTTCAGCTTTTCAGTGTATTCAGTCATGCATTCAAGAGGTTAACTCAGTTACGAGTCCATGCATCAGATATGCATGTCTATTATAAGAATTCAGCTTATGAGTAGCTTCGGTCGAGTATTCCATGCATCAGATATGCATGTCCAGTATGAGAACTCAGAGTATCAGTGGTTCCAATTGCATAGTCATGTTTCGGATGTTGCTGTTCCTTGAGTAAGTTCAGTTGGTCACTATTCTTGGACTATTAAGCAAAATTTAAGGATGAATGTTTCCAAGGGGGTGATAATGTAAGACCTCGCAAAATTCTCTCGTAGTCTGAGCCTTAGAGCGTGTCAAGTGAAGTGTAAATCTAGTCTTAAAACATTGAGAAGTGTCTTCCCAAGTGTGAAATATTTTGAACCGTGTGTAATTTCCCTAATATTGACTTTTTGTCATGTAGAGCATTGAATAAGATTTCCATCGATACTAATTTCATCAAAATTCGACATCGGACGAGGAAGTTATGGTTGTTTCACCGAAAATAGTTTGATTCAAAATTTCTCAGGTGTGACAAAGTGGTCCAACGGGCCTTCGAGCATTCGACGGCACCGTCGCACTCCACCGTTGCAATTTTACAGTGAGCCCACTCTCTGCAAGAGTGCGACGGAGATGTCCAATGGACCTTTGACCATGTGACAGACGCCACACCCCACCGTCGCACCAAGGCAGTGAGACCCAGTTTTGGTTCTGTGTGACGGAGTGGTCCAACAGACCATCGTACATGTGACAGACCGTCGCGCCCCACCATCGCATGTCCCGATCGATAATTTTAAGACATTTTTAAAAGGGCTTTTTGGTATTTTTCACTCTTTTCAGCCCCTATTTATACTCGATAAAGGCTCACAGCCTCATGTCACCTCTTCAATATCAAAAACTAGGGTTTCTATAAAATCAAAACCCTTATTTCTTTGTCAAGAAAAATCAAGAGAGATCAATAGAAATCAAGAAATCAATAATCCCTCCAAGAGCCTTCAAGAAAGAAGTTTTCCCAAGGTATGCAGATATTGATTCTTGGATCCCTTTCGTCCAAGAAGCTCAAAAACCCTTTTCTAAATTTCAAAGATTTTATGTTTATGAGTTGTTCATGATTCATGTGAGTTGAAATTGATTGTCAAGATATTATTGAGTTTTGATTCATGTTTGTTTACAAGGTTTTCAAGCTTTGGCCCTAGTATGTGATGTTCATGATAAACCCTCTTCAGGTTGCTTGCTAAGTGATGTGTTCATGTTAATTAAGTGTAGAAATGGTTGAATAAGCAAGCATGCTCCCCATATGTTTGATATAATGCTTATGTGAAGGAATTAAAGCTATAATAGCATGAAATCCCCAATTAGGTGTAAACCAATGGATGCCAAGTGTTTGTTGAAAATCCTTAGTGAATAAATTGAGACATGATAGCATGAGATCCCCAATTAGGTGTAAACCCATGCATGCCAAGTGTTTGTTGAAAAGCCTTAGTGAATAAATTGAGACATGATAGCATGAGATCCCCAATTAGGTGTAAACCCATGTATGCCAAGTGTTTGTTGAAAAATCTTAGCGAACAAATTGAGACATGATAGCATAAAAATCCCCAATTATGTGCTCTTCGATACATGCTAAGACTTTAATACATGCTAAGTGTTTGATGCAAGACCTTGTTGAATGGAATGTGAGCCAATATCATGTCTCCCTATATTATCGCATGTTTACGATTCCTAAATACTTGAAGAGATGTTTTAGTGATTATGATTGTGAATGAATGTCCATGGTCTTGATTATTCAAGAATGGTTATGTTTTACTTTTATGTTATCGAGTTTTGGGGGTATTTATACCCGATAATTTAGCTGCAGTCTAGAGCCTGTGTCAGTTTTTATGATAATCCCAGTCGAGCCATGATTCTCAGAACTCAGTGAGTTATAGAACTCTGTATTCTCAGACAGATACAGAACTTAAGAAATCTCAGTAATCTCAATAATCTCTGTGATCTCTATAATCTCCGTAATCTCAGTATCGTTAGTAAACTAGCCTTAGTTCAATACTCAGCTCAGGTCTAGTAGTATTCAAGTGTTCAATTCTGAGCTCTATAGCAATCGAGTACTCTATTCAAAGATCTTTATCATTCAGTCAGATAATGTGATTCAGTACTATTTCATCAGATATGAAACCAAGTGAATTCATCTTAACTCAGTCAGATCATTTGAGAAACATGATCAGTATCAGATTCAGCTTAGTTTATGTTCGGTTGAGAATCAGTTTAGAGTCTTTCAGTTAGGAGTGGGAGCTAGCACCAAGCGAGGGCAGGGATGGCGGCTCCCCATTAGAGAGGCAGAGTCGTTAGGAGCAATCCCTGAACTCCAGAACTGCGTAGCCAGGATAGGATGCAGGAGTTACTTGTTAGAAAAGGCTTGTCACCCGTCTGATAGGCTTGACTATTATATTGCCTTCGGCTTGACTTCCTACTAGGGTCACTCGTTAGAGAGGCTTGACCAGAGAGGTCTTTACCCATGGCACGGTATTGATACCCTTCCAGCTGAGGTTATAGATTGGACCCCACCAGTTGAGATTCGGGGCATGTCGGTTAAGTGAGCACTCCCACAGTTGAAGTTTCAGTATCAATCTTTAGAAATCAAGACTGTCAGATTCAGTCATCTATTACAGTGAGGAACTCAGATAGTTCCATTTATTCATAAACCACTCGTCAGATAGACTTGGTCTCATATAAAGTTATTTAGTATCAAATCTTGAGATCACCCATTAGATAGGCTTGATCTTCGTCTTGGATTCAGTTGAGTATTCTTGTTAACAGATCCAGAGATCACTCATCAGATAGGCTTAATCTCAGTCTCAGATTATGTTGAGTATTCTTATTATCAGATCCAGAGATCACCCGTCAGATAGGCTTGATCTCAGTCTCAGATTCTGTTGAGTAATCTTGTTATCAAATTCAGACCTAATCATTTCTTATCATTGATAGTAAATTTTGGGAACATCCGTTAGAGAGGTTTGATCTTTGATTTAGTCTGTCAAGAGTAGCAAAGCTCAAAATTCAGTCATTGATGTGAGTAGATTAAGATTGCAAGCTTCAGTATTCTCAGATTTTGAGATCACTCGCTAGATTAAACTGATCTTAACTTCAGTATTTTGTTATCAGTATCAGATGATTCACTTATTTAGTATCTTAATATTAGTAGTGAGTTCAAACGACAGTAATGCAGTACCCAAGTTCAGTATTCAAAGTCGTAATAATTGTAGTTATGGTTTGTGCAGTCATGCATGTATTCTCATTTAGTACTCTCATGATTATTCAGTTATGTAATTGTTCATGCATAAGCCCTTGCATTTAGCCTCACGTCATCTGCATACTTAGTACACTCTCGTACTAACGCATTTACACTATGGTGTTTTATTTGACACCATAGGTTCAGAGGTACAAGATCCAGAGTATCCTCAGCAATTCAGTCCCATTCAGCAGTAGTTGACGTTGCAATGAGTCCTCTTCATTCGAGGATGATCCTTAGTTTATTATTATTGCATCAGATATTGTCTAATTTTAGTAGACGAAGTTAGTTGGGGACATGTCCCATCAACTCCACAGTTCAAACAGTTAGAGGCTTTTCGAACAGATGTATTCGGTATTCAGTTTTTAGTTTTGAGTATTTTTAGATGTTTTCAACCTTACGGATAGTTTTTGAATTTATTTCAGATATTTTGTAGTGTTCAGGTACAAATATCTATAGAGGGTTAGCATGTGGTCCTTCGGGGTCATAAGCACCGTGTGACATTTCGATTTTAGAAAATTAGGTCGTTACAATGCAGCTCATGACTCAGGCACTCATGTCATGTTTTACCATATGTTTCAGTCCACATGACTCATTCTCTACTCCTAGTGATCATTCAAGCTTAGATTACATCATGTATACCCTTAGTTTAAATCTCTTGATAAATCCATGATGTTGGTATTCAGTTCCTCAGTCCTTAGTCGAGTGTTGAGTTTGATGTAGTATTTGTTTGAGCATCGGATCCTTGCATATGTCAATTTTCCCCAAGTAGTTATCAGTATTTAGTATCAGTACTTCAATATCAGCCTAAACCTTAATTATCAAAAACCAACATTCAGTTCTTGTACGAATCCCGATTACAGACTAAGTTACAGTTTGTACTATAGTCTTTGACAGAGTGTTAGCCTCAGCCTCAGTTCAAAATCAGATCAGTACCATAGTCTAACTTTAGGTGTGGCTTGACCATAGCATGTAGTTATCAGTCCTGTATATCATCAGTGTTTTAGTACCTCAACTTACAAAATATTTCTGAACTATGTTATCCACCTAGCCTTGTATCCTCGGATAATTTAGTATTTCACGAATTCATTCTTAGCTATCTCACATTACTCAGTTAGTCCCTTTCTCATGTTCATAAGAAAAACTCCATATCCTCAGCCCAGTTATTCAGACTAAGTATCGTTCAATCTCACATGCTCAGTATCTAACCAGTAATCAGTCAGCAGATCAGATGAGTCAGTCAGTAGGGAATTAGTTTAAAAAGCCAGTATTTCAGTCTAATAGTCAGTCAGACAAGTTCGTACAATTTGGTTTCCTATCTTTCCATCTATTCATACTATCCAAAATCTCAGGTATGAAACTATTCTAAGATGAACCAATCAGACAGATGCAAGCCCAACTCAGTTCATGTATCATGTCTCAGTTTCATATATCAAATAATTAGTCATGATTCAATTCCTAGGTACCTTGTGCATCGCTTCAGTCTTTCTTCAATATCTCAGTTAAGTTAGTATTCTTCAAGGGACATAGTGTCCCAAGGGGGAGATACGCTATAATTCCCCTGAACTTTCATAGCATAATCATCCTATTCTCTCTTCACGTAACGAATCTAGTTTAGAGTAAGGGGCACTCATAAGCCGACCTCAAGCCCCAACTTCAGTTGTACACCATGTATTCAAGACTCAGTTCAGTTCACAGAATTCATGCATCACGTTCCAATATCAGTCATGTCCTCATATACTCGTACATGCATACTTCTAGTATAACAAGGGGTTCATTAATACTTTTTAGTTTCCATAACAATTTTCTTGAACCTACTCAGTTCCATGTTCAAACTACCATTAAGAGCTTGATATCAGACTCCCATTACAAGCTTGGTGTCAATCACCATTGCATATTCAGTCATACATTCATGTGTCAGCTCAGTCATGTAATCATGCATCAGAAATGCATTCTTATTGCGAGAAATTCAGTTCATCAGGACATTCAGTCATGCATTCACGAGTAAATTATCCATGCATCAGATATGTATGAATTCAGCTTATCAGTCTGCATCAGATATGCATGTTTAGTATGTTATATTCAGCAATTCAGTCATGTCAGTCATGAGATCACGTTTTAGTCATCCATGTTCAGTATGTGCATCAGTTTATCTATTCTCCCCTTTTAGTCAGTTTCCATTCAAGGACAAATGTTCCTAAGGGGAGATATTCTAAGACCCCATAAAATCTTCCATTTAAATTCAGCTCGTTTAGCTCCTTGAAGCTCTTTAAAAGATCCAACACTTAGAAATTTTTTGATAAGTGTTCAACACTTAGTCTCATTTTAAGCCTCCGAACTTTGGAGAATTATTTGACGACCTTCCCGACATCCGTTTTTCGATTTTCAAGTTGCGTTGTGATGGGGCAAGGTTGTAGTACATCCCGAGTAAGTTTTAGAATTTTTTGGATCGTATAAGGGCATGTTTGGATTGGTAAACATGTAGCTCTTCGCAATAAAGAGGCGCCGCCTAGCCTAGACAACTACTCTAAGCAAGGCACTACCTTGGCTAGAGTAGGGGATTAGCAAGGCGACGCCCTGTAACCCCAGTGGGTGCCCAGTTTTCAGCATTTCACCTTCGTGTTTTGAAGGACAATTTGGTCAATTTCCCCACCCTATATAAGCCTCATAACATGAGATTCGATCATAATTCAGCAACATATACTCAATTTTATCAAAAATTCCTCAAGAACAAGCCCTAGGATTTTCATAGAAGGTTCAATTCCAAGGGAATTCACCTTAAAATTTTAAGAATCTCTCTGTCAATCTTCGTAGAATCACAAGCTAAGGTATACATAGTGTTCATTCATGGATTTATTTTATCCATAAAGCCCAAGAACCCTCTTTTAAATTCTATATCAGGATATTATGTGGTGAATAGATTATGTTCGCGTTGTTATGTTGAATGATTCCCAAGTTGAAATCTTTATGTGTTTTTATGAATCTATGATATCATATGAGTTGGAAACATGTAAATTTGGTTGTTCATGATGAATAATTTGATGATTATACCTATGACTAAGTTGTGCATGTAAGGTGTTTGATAAAATGCCTAAGAGACTCGAAATCATGTATTATAGTTAAATTGTGACCTAAATGACAAATGCATGCTACACCCTTATGAAAACAATAACTTCTATGATATTTTTATACATTATGATTGTTGATGGAATGTTCATGAAACTAGATTGATGGACTTATGACATATTGTTATATGCATTTCCTTCCATGTATAAGACTTTGAGAACTATGTGTAGTAAGAAATTCCCAACTTATGGTATTATGAAATATGAATATTGGTTATGTGTTCAAGAAGAGTCAAGTCATGTTGTGTTAGTTTCCTTCTATAGAGTCTTGGGGGTACTTATACCCCAAAAATATAGTTGTGTGCCTAGAGCCAGTGTCATGTTTTCATGATATCCTCAGTCAAACAATGATCCATAGAATTTAGTCAGTCATGTGACTCAGGAAAGCTCAGTAACCCAGAAATCTTAAAAATCTCAGTAATCCCAGTAGTTCAGTAATCTCAATGGTCTCAGGACTCAGTAATCTTGGAAACTTCAGTATTCTCAGTAACTTCAGTACTCTCAGTCAGTCCTTAGATCTCAGTAGTATTCTGTTAGGCATGAAACTCAGTGAACTTAACTCAACTCAGCTAAGATTACCATTAGTATCAGATCAGTTTAGTTAATCATTCCAGTTAATCAGTTTAGTGTCTATTCAGTTGGGAGTAGGATTCTGCACCAAGTGAACCCAGGGATGAGGATACACATTGTCAGACAGTAGAGGGTGCGATCCTTAGTGGCAATTCTTGCATTCCAGAACATAGCCAGCGTAGGTAGAGATGCACCCTACGCTTTTAGGAATTTATACATCTCATTTGATTTTTCTATCAGGAGGGGTTGATAGAATAACTCCCTGTTAGTGAGGGTATACTCACAACTTGTCTTTGCCCGTGGCATGGTTTGACACTATTCTAGTTAGGGTTACAGGTTGGACCCCACCAATTCAGTTTTAGGGTATGTCGGTTAGATGACTACCTCCCACAGTCTCAGTTTCAATTTCAGTCCTAGTCTTAGTCACAGTAATAGAACTCAGATAGTTCATCAGAATATAGACTGTTAGATACAGTGAACTCAAATACAGTACGAAACTTAGGTAGTTCCATTAGATTCAGGACTGTCAGATACAATCACTCATGTTATTAGTTATATCAGTTACTAGAACTCATGTTATCAGTATTCAGCTTCAGGACTGTCAGATACAGTTAACCAGACCAGTTCTTCATAATCAGAACTGTCAGAAATAGTTATTCATGTATCAGTAATATAGTTTTAGTCCTTCAGTATTCAGCAATACAGTATCAGTTCCTCATTTATTAGTGACTCTGATATTAGGATAAGTAAACTCAGTTATTCAGTTTTCCAATATTCGTAAACTCAAATGTCAATTAATCCATGTTATTAGTAAACTCAGTAGTCAGAACTTAGTATTCAGCCTTATCGCGATCTCAGTTTCAATTACGTATTCATGCATGTATTCTCACGTTCATAATATTCAGTCAGTTAGTATTGTTCATGCATATGAACCCTTTGCATTCAGCCTACCTCATTTGCATACCAGTACATTGAAACATACTGACGCATTTATGCTGTGGTGTTTTATTTTATGCTATAGGTTTAGAAGCACGAGATCCAAAGCGTCAGTAACATTCTAGATTTCAGCAGACAGAGTTAGCAGTGAGTCCTCATTATTCGAGGATAATATTATTTAATTATGTTATTCTTTCAGTGATTATTTATCTCCATAGATGAAATTAGTCGGGGACATGTCCCATCAACTCCTTATTCAAATAGTTTAGAGGATTTTAGACTATAGCATGTCAGACAGTTACTTTAGATTCATTTTGGTATTGATTAAACCATTTTTTAGACATTATTTTATCAGATGTTTAATCAGTTTTGAACCTTATGGCCTTACAGCTTCTATTCTATATTTTACAGTATATGTATATATATACCATATATTATGCAGTATATAGGAACATATATCAGTCATGGCTTAGCTTATGGTCCTTTGGTGTCATGAGCACCGTGTAGCATTCTGGGAACCAGATTCTGGGCGTTACAGCATGGGATGAAATTTAAAATTCAAAAATTGTTGCCTTCACGTAGATTCCTTATTTAACTGCAGTTGCTATTAGCAGAAGTTTTCTAGACTTACTGTACATCATTTCAACCCTTGATTCCCGTAAGACTGCTTTCTTGGTCTTCTGTTATTTTTTATCTAGGTGATAATTCTGACCACACTACCTAGTCACATCTCCCTAGCAAAGTGTCCATATGCATTATTTGTCTTCCAGAGAGACAACAAATGAATTTACATTGTCGGATACACTTCATGTTTTCACTTGATTCAGATTTCTCATGTTGTTTTAAGATAATTTCATCGTCCAGATTCGCTAGAAGTTACTTTCTACCCTATTTCTCCTCTTTAATTAGCACTCAGATGATATAATCTTTCATCAACCACCTATTTTCCCTCAAATGCATTCTCCTAATGCACCTACTGGCGTATAATCATCACCCCGAGAAACCCACACATATAAATTTAGGCTAGGTCAATAACTATATTGGTTTTTCATTCTTGTTCGATGCAGTGCTAGGCTTCGAAGGTCTTCTTAGAGTCTAATGCACCCTAAAAGTTAGTCCAATCTCTATTGAATCTCTTTACAACAACACAAAAAATAGATCCCTTCACAATGCTTGACAAATAAACATGAGCAACAACCGACATTAAATCTTAACAGGATATCAAAACCATATTCATGGTCCCTCAGCCTTATTAGTTCGGACCTACCAAACTTAACTGTAAAATTGCTGATATCTTGTTTGAATGATCTATGAATAATCAGTAAAACTAGCATTCACAAAATTAGTATACTCTATGTGTGTTTCCACGATAACATTATCAGTAATACATACCTCCCATATATGAAGTGGTTCCATTTGCATGCAACTTATTCCTTCGAACCCATCTTTACTGCAGCTTCTTATGATGGTCGGGAAAAAATTGATCAACTATCAATTCTTTATATCTACAAAGAAGAGAAAAAATAATATCACAAAAAGAACATTATTCATCTATTAAATAGATGTAGAGTCATTACATCAGATATGAGTCTGTTGCAACAGATATGTAGTCTGTTATAACAGATTTGGAGTTTGTTGGAATACATCAAACTAGCCTTGCTGGTGGTTTGATTTGTTCCAATAGTTGCTCCGTCTGTTGCAACATCAACAATAGTACAAACTACTAAGAAATAATAAATAAAAAACATCAACAACAAAGAAACAACAATATTTGTTCCAACATCATCAACAATAAAGAAGCAACATCCTTCGTTCCAACACCATCAACAACACCACACCATAACTTCCAATAATGCCAACCCCACCAACAACATTAGTAACAGTATAAACAACAAAGAAATAAATAAATACATACCAAAAAATGATACTGCCAACAAGTCTTTTAAACCTCTCCCAACAAAATACTTTCTGTAATGTACCAGTAACCACATTAGGAGAATTTTTCAGATCTTGTCGAGTCTGAAGAGCATAAAGATGATTTGAGTGTTGCCCGCTAGTAGCACTAAAAGTGGTACCCTTCTGATTTAGGCAACCGGACTGAGATGAGGAGTGATTTTGTTAACCTAGAGGACCTGACTGCTGACAATCTCTAAATCTGTAGCCTGGCTTGCCACACTCAAAACAAGTGTCACTGCCAACTCTGCAAGTATCCTGGTGGTACTTGTCATAAGTCTGGCAAAGAGGATAGGAGTGGGCACTGCTAACACTTTCCTGAGACTTAGAGCCTGGCGCTTTATCTTTGTTACCCTATCTAAACTTAGGAACTAGAGCACTGGCTTAAGAAGGAGTTAGAACTGATGACTTAGGATGAAACTGAGAACGGTTTCCTCCTTCTGACTTAGGCTGAGCAAAGTTGAAACTACCTGTCCTTGCGATCTTATTCTGCTTCTCCCTCATCTTAATTTTTTGCTCCACTATCTGCTGAGCATGAGTCATAAGCATGGATAAAGTTATGGTACTATTCAGTATGGCAGATCTACACTCATTAACCACGCTATCATTCACCCCTAAAATGAACTTACTCATTTTTGCCCTGCTATTTGTAACCACATGAGGGGCATATCTGGCTAACTGAGTAAACTTAAGAGAATACTCTTTCACTATCATATTTCCCTTCCTGAGGTTGATGAACTCTAGCACCTTAGCTTTTCTAAGCTCTAAGGGAAAGAATCTATCAAGGAAACTAGAAGCAAACTCCTCCCACTCAACAGACCCTGCATCATCTGCCCTTTCTGACTTCCACTGCTTGAATCAAGTATGAGCCACATCCTACAACTAATATGCAGCTAGCTCATTACTCTCACTAGAAATGACCCCTATTATGTTTGTAACCTACTGCACCTGATCTAGGAATTCTAGAGGGTCTTTATCTTTCTTAAACCCGAGAAAGGATGGAGGATTTATTCGGGTAAAGTCCCAAATTATGGCTTTAGCTGAATTGGCCACTGGGTTGGCCGAAACGATAGCTGGTCATTCATTTTGAGCAGTAACTGACTGAGCAAGAGTAGTGAATGCGGTCCTAAAGTCCGCATGAGAAATATGTTCTCCTAAAGGTTCTTCGGGCTGAGGGGCTGACTGATTTCCATTTCTTTTTTAGGAGGCATGTTCTGTAGAAGAAATAGAGAAACATATTAGACTGAGAGATTAGATTGAGATTATGCTCACTAGTACGTTATGAATACTATAAGAAGAGAAACTATTTCTAAACATCTTATAGCCTCCTGTACATAAATGTGGTGCACAACACACCCATGTACAAACTAGGACATGGGACTTCCTAGGACACTATTGAACCTTATGCTCTGAACTAAGTTTGTAACGCCCTGAATCTGGTACCCAGAATACTACAGGATGCTCATGACCCCGAAGGACCACAAGCTAACCCATGACTGATATTTGTACCTGTATACTGTATAACATACTATAAAATGCAGAAACATGAACTAAAAGGCCATAAAGTTCAAATTGAAACATAATAACTGATGAAAAGTATAACATCTGAATGGGGTATGAAATACCCAAAACAACTAAAATAAACTAACTGAACATAATAGCCTGGAAAGCCTCTAAAATATGACTATCTGAATAAGAAGTTGATGGAATATGTCCCCAAATAACTCCAACTAATAACTAATTAATGATATAATAAAGAAATAATCATGTCCTCGAAAGATGAGGACTCACTTCTAACTCTGACTGCTGAGACTGGAATGCTATTGGTGCTCTGAGGCTCGTGTCTCTGAACCTATGGTATAAGACACCATAGCGCGAATGTGTCAGTACAACTGAATATACTGGTATGCATGTGAGGTAGGCTAAATGCATGGGGCTCATATGCATGAACAATAATAATAATAACAGACTATCATGAGCGTGAGAATACATGTATGAGACATAATAACTAACACTAATTACCGTGATAACATGATTACTGAATCTTAATACTGATGACATGACATACTGATAACTTATTTGACTGATAACATGAGTGACTGTATCTGACAGTCCTAAATCTGATGGAACTAGCTGAGTTCCATACTGTATCTGAGTTAATTGTATCTGATAGTCCTGAAATCTAAAGAATTATCTGAGTTCTTTTACTGAGACTGATACTGAAACTTTAGGAAGTAGTCATCTAACCGACATGCCCCAAATGATGCATTATAGCAAAACTGGGGTCCAATCTGTGCCCTGATTGGAAGGGTGTCAATACTGCGCCACTGGTAAGGACAATATGTGAGTGACCCTCAACTAGAAGGTTACTCTAATGAGAATGGTGGGAACCCTCAACTAGCAGGTTAAGCTACCTCATCTACCCTCAACTAGTATGTATGATGTCTCAACCTACGCTGGCTATGTAGTTCTGGAATGCAAGGACGGCTACTAGGAATCACACCCTCTACTAGCAGGTGAGTTTCCATCCTTGGGTTAACTCGGTGCTAATTTCTACTCCCATCTGAATAGATACTGAACATGATTTCCTGAAATGAACATGGACTGAGTTACTGAATCCCGTTGACTGACGAAATACTACTGATATCTGACAACTGACTGAGTTTATGAGATTATTGAGATTTTCTGAGTCATAAGACTGTCTGAAGTCTAAGGATCATGGCTTGACTGAGAGTATCGTGGAAACGTAACATGGCTCTAGGCACACAACTAATATTTCGGGTACAAGTACCCCCAGGACTCGATCAAAGGAAACTGATAAAGCATGACTTACTTGAACACATGACTAATATCATAATCCATAATACATTTATTGAAGCATTTCATCAAACATTTGATAAGCATAAACTTTTACATACATGGAGATTTCATAATATCGTACTAGTTAGGCACTTTTCCTTCATATAGGCATTTAATCAAACACATGGTAGGCATAGCATATGTAGACAACATTATACAACAATTAAACATCATGGTTCAATTCTAATTCCATCATTCAAGGGTTTAATCATAGGTTTACATGAACCTACACGTATACTAATCAATTCCACACGAAATTTATCAACAAACATGGATTAAAATTTAATTAGTCATTTTTAACATGAACACTAGCAACCCAACATGAAATTCATAAATAAAATCCTTAAACTTGAACTTAGAAAAAAAATTCTTGGGCTTCATGGACGAAAGGAATCCATAATGAACACTATGCATACCTGGGTTGAGTTTCTTGAAGTTCTTGAACTTGAAGAATTTGAATCTCTTAGTTCTTGAAGAAGATTTAGATTTTATTGTTGGAGATTAATCTTAGAGAGAAAACCCTAATTTTGTTGTTGTGAAAGAATAATGAACAAATAAGCTTGGGTCGGATATAACAAGGTATATAAACAGGTGGTAAAAAATCAAAATACCTCTTTAAGAATGACTTAAAAATGCTGAGCGGGACATACGATGGTGGGATGCGATGGTCAATCGCTGGGTCAATGGTCCGTCGGACTCACCGCCAGACGAGGACCAGAACTGGGATCTACTGCCTTGGTGAAACGGTAGGGTCCAATGGTCCGTTGCTACTCGACAATCCGTCGGGCTTCTCCATCGTACTCAGCCAGAGAGTGGACTCACTGCCTCGACGCGATGGTCATGGTCGATGGTTCGTCACTTGTCTGACGGTCCGTCGGCCTACACCGTCGCACCTGGACGGGTTTACTGTCTTTTGTATTTCAGCCATAACTTCCTCGTTCAATACCAAATTTTAATGAAATTGGTATTGATGGAAAGTAGATTAATATTTCAACGAAAGCTCCTAACATTCTTGAGACGTTTTCAAGCAAGGAAAAGGTACGGGATATTACAACAAATAAAAGAATATTGACCAGATTGCTAAGGATGTTTATTTATCACCTAGATAAATGGACACGATCAATGGAAATGAAAAAACAAACAAAAATCAAGAAAAAATGATAAAGAGCATACAACTAACTCCCCTTAGACTATTATTTGTAATACCCCGAAGTTTCCTAGCTAATTTCATCCCAAGAATGTTTAGTATTAGCTTCTAAATTGAATTATATTTATTCCATGGGAAATTTTTAAGATTTTCACTTTTTTTCATGTTGGAAATTCAATAAGCTTTCCATCGATATAAGATTCGTCTAAATTCGATAATCGGGTAAGAAGTTATGACTATTTCAAGTTTCCATCGTAAAACAGCGCCATATTAGTCAGTGGCGCGTCGCGCCATAACAGAAAATGGCATTTGTCAAATTCCAGTAGGAGTTCGTGATAGTGGCGCGTTGCGCCAAACTTTCAAGTCACAAAGAAAGTGGCAACGCGATGGCTTCACAATGCATCATCCCTCAGATTCCTAATTATCAAAGACCAGTGACAAGACGCGATAGCACCGAGTCGCGCCAGGGGTCCAGTTCAAAAAATTTTTACTAAAATTACAAGATGTTTCCAGGGTTAAAAAGGTCAATTTATCACCCCTATTTAAGTCCTTTAACACGAGATTCAGCTATTGGGAACCCAAAATGTACTCTCTTCTCTCAAAAACCTCTCAAGAACAACCTAGGGCTTTTCATAGAAGATTCAAAATCAAGAATTTCCTTCGTCAATATTCGTGTATTTATGAACCAAGGTATGCACAGTGTTCATTCATGGATTCCTTTCATCCATGAAGCTCAAGAACCTTGTTTTATCTATAAATCATGGTATTTATTTTGTGGGTTATTTGTAATCATATTGTTGAGGTTGATTGATTTTAAAGTTGGAATCTTTATGAGTTTTTCATGATATTATGTTAACATGCAAGATAAAATCCATGAATTTAGTTGCTTATGATGTGTAATTTAATAATTTCACCTATGTCCTAAATTGTGCATGCAAGGTGTTTGATAAAATGCTTGAAAGAATAGAAATCATGCCTTATAGCTCAAAACATAAACTAAATGTGACATGTTTGTCATCCTCTTATGTTTAAATGGTTTCCATGCTATCATTGTGATATGTATATGTTGTCAGAATACCCATGATATTAGAACATGAGATTATGATATGATTACAAGAATTCCCGCCCATGTTTGATAGTATGATAACCATGTACTTCGTGAAATCCCCAACTTATTATATTATGTATTGGTTATGTGGGTCATGTATTCAAGAAAGTCACGCTTTGTTAATTTTCTTCTATCGAGTCCTGGGGGTACTTATACTCAAAAAATCTAGTTGTATGCCTAGAGCCAGTGTCATGTTTTCACGATATCCTCAGTCAAGCCATGATCCATAGAACTCAGTCAGTCATGTGACTCAGGAAATCTCAGTAATCTCATGAACTCAATTAGTAATCAGATATCAGTAGTATTTCGTCAGTCAACAGAATTCAATAAACTCAGTCCATATACAGTTTAGTTAATCATGTTCAGTGTTTATTCAAATGGGATTAGGAATTAGCACCAAGTGAACCCAAGGATACGAACTCACCTGTTATATGAGGGTGTGATTCTTAGAAGCAATCCTTGCATTCCAGAACTATGTAGCCAGCATAGGTTGAGACATCATAGCCTACTATATGAGGGTAGTTGAGGTGGCTTAACCTGTTATATGAGGGTTCCCACCGTTCTCACTAGAGTTACTTGTTATATGAGGGTTATTCACAGATTGTCCTTACCAGTGGTGCGGTATTGACACCCTTCCAATTAGGGTTATAGATTGGAACCCAACTCAGCTATATTGTGTTATTTGGGGCATGTCGGTTAGATAACTACTTCCCAAAGTTTTATGTTACAGAATCAGGACTGTCAGATACAATCATTCAATCCAGTAATAGAACTCAGATAGTTCTACAAAATTTAGAACTGTTAGATATAGTCAACGCAGAATAGTACAGAACTCAGCTAGTTCTATTAGATTCAGGACTGTTAGCTACAGCCACTTATGTTATCAGTTATATCAGTCATTAGAACTCAGTTATTAGTCATGTTAGTTATCAGTAAACTCATGTTATCATGATCTCAGATATAGTTACTATGTATTATTGCGCGTATTCTCACGTTCATATTAGTTAGTTAGCCAGTAATGTTCATGCATACAAACCCCATGTATTCAGACTACCTCACATGCATACCAGTACATTCAATCGTACTGACACATTTGTGCTATGGTGTTTTATACCATAGGTTCAGAGACACGAGCACCAAAGCATCAGTAGATTTCAGATTTCAGCAGTCAGCCAGCAGTGAGTCCTCATCCTTCGAGGATGATATGATTAGTTATTTTATTATTTCAGTACTTAGTTATTCAGTAGTCGAAGTTAGTTGGGGACATGTCCCATCAACTCCTTATTCAGACAGTCATGTTTTAGAGGCTTTTCAGACTATCATGTTGAGATATTTATTTCAGTTGTTTTGTGTATTTCATACCCTCTTTATCAGACATTTTACAGTTTTTGAACCTTAAGGCCTTTTAATTCATGTTTCTGCATTTATACAGTATGTCATGCAGTACACAGGTACAAATATCAATCATGGGTTAGCTTGTGGTCCTTTGGGGTTATGATCACCGTGTAGCATTTCGGGTACCAGATTCGGGGCGTTACATTATCAAAGACAATTGCCTCAAATAAGTCTCAATAATGATAAATAAGATAATGCTTTGAGATATTAAATCAGTTAATACTCAACAGAATTTTGAGAGATTGACTACTCTAATAAAAGAAATTAGTATTGATCAATAGATTTGATGAAGTCTTTTTAAGATTCACCAAACACTGAAAATTATAAAAGGATCTAATTGCTCAGGAAAGATCTGGTTTTATGCAAAGTAATTCAAATTAATATCATAGAAAATAACAATCAACATCTCACGGTCAAGTTATATCATCATAGTCGAAATGGGGGAATTTTGGTCACATATAATTTATGTTGCTTGCAATGTTGGAATTAGAAGGGGCTATAGAATCATTAGGTCATATAGTTAATCAACGTTCTATTTTGTTGTTGATAGAAGGAAAAGTTAATGTGCTATGGAAGCAAAAAAACTTGGTGGGTTACACTTATTATGGATTGTTGACGTGGGAACACTATAAGTAGGCACTTGATAAAATGACATAACAAATTAGGTGTTAAAAGGGCAAGGCCTAAAATAATCAGACCAGGACCCCCTCTATCCTCGTCCATGCTCAAAACTAATCCCCTTCTCCATTCTCACAGACATAAGAACCCTTCTACCATCGCCTAGGCTCAAAAATCAAGCCCCCTCTCCATATGCCAAGGATTAAGACCACGCTTAGGCCTAGGACCCTCCTCTCTCCTACCCAAAGATAATGACCATTATAGGACCCCTTTCCTCGGGGGCCTAGGACAAGACTAATTCTTTGGGCTTGGTTTAGGACCCTTCTCTCCCGCCTAGGACTAGGACCACGTCGAGGCCTTGGACCTCCTTTCCCTGCCTAGTCTAGGGACCACATCATGGCCTCCTTCTCCTCTCACCTAGGCCTGGGCCCAGGACCACCCCTTTTCATTGTCCTTGCCATAGACCAAAAGACAACCCCCAAACCCAGGACCTAGACCACACCTAAGTGCAGGACTTCCCCTCTTTTTATATGGGCCCAAGACTATGCTTGAGCCAAAGACCCCTCCTCTCGCCTCACCCAACCTCTCCCTCATCCAGGACCCAAAGTCACATTCGAGAACAAGACTTTCTATCTCCCTCCGCTTAGGCCTAAGAACACGCCTGGGCCTAAGAAACCCTCTTCCAAGAACATGACCCCTTATTTCCCCATCTAGTCATGATACCACGCTTGGGCCAATAATTTTGTTCTTCATCTTGAAGAATGCTCTTTCTCACCTAGTATGAGACCACATTTGGGATCAGGACTACTTATCTTCCCTCTGCTTAGGCTTGATACCATGCTCGAGCCTGCACCACCATCTTCCTACCCAGGCCCAATATTATGCTCGGAACCAGGACCCTCCTTCCCCGCCTAAGCCTGCGAGCACACTCTGGACAACAATCTTCTTTGCCCCCACCTAGGTCCAAAGACCATGCTTAGGCCCAAGACCCTCTTCCTTCTTGCCCAGGCTTGAGTTCACGCTTGATTCCATGACCTACTTGATGTGCTATAGAAATATAGCACTTTTGACGCTTAAAACTATGAAAAAATACAAGTTTCTTAGGTTGTTTTGTTAGATATTATACATTTTGGATATGTTTTGCAGGAAACTTGATTTTGGATGCTAAGTTTATGAAAAAGGTGAAAATATGGTGTTTTTAGCTTCTTATGTGATCAACTTTGGATATTCGTGACACTTTCTGAATTGTGCGTAACCAATGCATGTGATGAAAGTTAAAGATTTAAAGCTTAGTTACAAGTGTTGAAAGTCCTGGAACTTAATTATGTCTACATATGGACCACATACAACACTTGAGGTCCATATGTGATTAAGGTAAGTGTCATAGTTGAAGATCCCGAGATTTGACAGTGCTTCAGTAATTTGGCCATAACTTTTCACACTGATATCGGATTAAGGCAAAATTGGTATCATTGAAAAGCTAATTCAATTATCTATCTAATGGTAGGGACTTTTGCACTTATTTAGTCTACATGCAGATTGCATATAGCACATGCGGACCGCATATGGGAAAAGTATTTGTTAGAAGTCCAAAATCCTGAGAGCAAAGTTGCAATATTTTTTGGTCTGAGCAAATGTAATGGCTATATGCGCCTAGCCTCAGGCCGCATATGGCACATACGCCCAAGGCTAGGCCGCATGTGGAAACCACTGTAGCCACCGACCATTTTTTGTCCTTTTTCGTCTGACTTTAGTTTTAGGGTTTCCTCATGTACTATAAATACCCCTTATGTGTTTTTTAGTTAAAGTGACGTGCTCTTGATACTTAACAACATATTTTGATTCCAAGATTCAATTTTGGTCTTAGAATTCTCTTGTATTGATTTCAGTTGATTAATTCAGTTACGATTTTGGGTTTTTACTTTTGATTATTGTGATTTCTTCTTATGCTTTCAATCCTGAATGTTGTTGATTACTTCACAAGTATGTGCGGCTAAAAACCCTTATCTAGGATTGTAGAAATTCTGGCTAATTGACGATGTAGAAAAAGTGCTATCGTTGTTCTAAATCGATACTCATACATGCATTGTATTATCTTCACTTTAATAGTTATTATAGTGGTTGAAAATATTAGGATACCGCATAGATTATTGATTCTTACTCCAAAATAGGAGTAGTGACTAGGAAAAGATAATGACAATAGTAGTTTGGAGTTTAACTGTCGATCCACGCTACTAGGTATTATCTAAGTAAGATGATTAGATATCAACTAATAACTAAAGACTCAAAAGGTAATAGTTAACTGGGATCAAGATAAAGGTTAGTAAGGCGACATCCTGAGACTGAAAAGGTAAAGGGTGAAATCTACTGCTCGTCAAAAGACTATAGATGGTACATAACTTATCAATTCTACATGCAAGGTATCGGGTTGGTCCAACATAGCATGATGAGCCTACGGAGTTGAGAAGCCGGGGAGAACACAATCCTAGTGTTCACCTATGACTGACTTCAACCGAAGTTGATATTTGTCATTAGTTCGATATCGATACTCAAAACCCCCCATTTGCTTTTTCATTTTGTCTGTTGATTACAATAGCTGAGAGCCACAATTCCACGTATTTTCTTGAGATTGTAACCCAACCTTTGTTGGGTTATTACATTTGACAGTGATCGTATAACCTTTGGAGTGAATGTGTGCATGGGCATTATCAAATTTTGGCATCACTGTCAAGGAATACAGTGTTGATTTGTGAATTAAAGTTGTTGCAGTTTTTGTGTTTTCTTTTTTATTTTGTTTATAGTTGGGTATATGTTGGTGTATGTTTAGCACACAGAGTGGAGGAAATACCTTACTCCCATTGAACCTGAATCCATAGAGGATCCTACAAACACTAAGTAGGATAATGGAACAAAAAAGAAATGATCTTCCAGAAGGGGTTCGTGATGATATGTCTCCCCCTCCTCCCGAAGAAGTACAGGACATTGTTGATCAATAGTCTAGTGTACTTTTAGAATAAGCTGCTAACGAGAAGAGGGCAACAGATGAAGCTCAGCAGATAGCTAGGGAGGCAGAGCTAGCTGAGCAGAGACAAAAAGTAGATCGTCGAGTAGCAGACGATGGAAATCAGAATAGAGCTAGATGTGGTCGTGCTCAAATAATCTCAGCATAGCAATATTTGCAGCCATATGAGGATGATAATGAGGATTTAGGGTATGATGAGCCGACGGAGAGTGGAGCTATTATTCCTTCCCGTCTTGCCCCCATGTGTCAAGTTTAATATAACTAGTACTATGATCCAACTCTTATACTTAAACGGTGTGTTTTCGGGGTTGCCTACAAACAACGCAAATATGCATCTAGGCAATTTTACAAGAATTTGCACTTTGTATACAAATCTAAGGGTAAATCAGGAGGCATACAGGTTGAGGTTATTCCCCTTCTCACTTACAGGAGAAGCATCTTTATGGCGAGGGTAATTGCCAAGAGGATCTATCACTACATGGAATGAGTTGCGCAGGAAATTATTAAACCAATTCTTTCCTCCATCTAGGATAGTGAAGCTTAGGGATGAGATTTATAATTTTAGATAGCTGGAGTCTGAGTCCATGTATGAGGCTTGGTTTAGGTTCAAGAAGAAGTTGAGTATGATGCCCAACCATCAGATTTCAAGGACGAACTTATTGGAGTTATTCTATTGAGCCCTGACCGTCAATTCCAGAGATATGATAGATACTATCTGTGAAGGAGCTCTTATGAGATTACGTTGGGAGGTAGCTTCTGACATTCTAGACTAGATCTTTCTTACTAACCGAGGATGAAAAACTTGAGAGGCAGAGAGGAATTCTGCTACTTATGCCATTATAGTTTCTGGTGACAAGAAAGTAGCTGATGATAGGGCTGTTAACGGGGCTTGTCTGGGTCAACCCAAAATTAGCCCGTCACAATTAAATGGGTTGTGGGCTGATCCGGTTTTGGGCCAGGTTTAATGGGCCGGTCCGATTCCAAGCCCAATAGTAAATTTTCAAGAAATAACCCGGGACCGGCCCACTACACCTAACTCGGTCCAACCCGCCTAAACCCGATCAAAACCGGCCCAAAATCCAATCAAAATCGATCAAAACTAAAAAAAAAAATTAAAAGTTTTTTCTCCAATATACACTATATATACCTACCTATATACATTTTAAATACGTTAAACAATATATATACACTATATATAGTATATACTACATTAGAATTTAAAAAACATATACACAAGTACACATGTAACCGTGTATACGACTATACGTTAGTTAAATATATATACTACTTTAAATAAAACATATACTACAATATATATACTAATTTATAAAGCATATATACATGTATACGTTAAATATATACTACTTTAGAGTGTATAGAAAATATATACACATATATATGTACCATTCAATATCTATGTACTACTTTAAATAAAACATATACTACAATATATATATATATATATATATATACACTACAATATATACACACACTATATATATAGTTATATACTAATTTATAAAACATATACACATGTATACATTAAATATATACTACTTTAGAGTCTATAAAAAATATATACACATATATACGTGCCATTCAATATATGTACTACTTTAAAACATATACTACAAGATATATACTCCAACATATATACTAATTTATAAAACATATACACATGTATACGTTAAATATATACTACTTTAGAGTCCATAGAAAATATATACACATATATACGTACCATTTAATATATGTACTACTTTAAAACATATATATACTACAATATATATACTAATTTATAAAATATATACACATATATACGTTAAACATATACTACTTTAGAGTCTATAGAAAATATATACACATATATACGTACCATTCAATATATGTACTACTTTAAAAAATATGCTACTTAATATAATAAATTAATAATTTACTATCAAGTATTATTAATTTATTATATTAAGTAGCATAT
>NC_061115.1:21330682-21332856 GCF_002878395.1 Capsicum annuum | reverse complement strand
TACTACTTTAGAGTCTATAGAAAATATATACACATATATACGTACCATTCAATATATGTACTACTTTAAAAAATATGCTACTTAATATAATAAATTAATAATACTTGATAGTAAATTATTAATTTATTAAAATTAAGTATTTAATTTAAACTAGAAATTAAATTTAAATCATTAAATGGAAAAAATTACAAAGTAAGGAGCGAATGCATGTTATATTTTATTTATTGCAAAATGCAAAATGATTCAAAATTTATAATGTGCATGAATGAAAAATCTACAAAGTTTTCAGAATTTTTTCCAACTCATCCATGTTAACATTAATGGGAACTTGCAAAGGATAATCAAAGTCAATGAGGGAAAAACCATGCATTGGACTTGATTGTCCTGAGTTCTCCCTTGAAGTCATAATTTCTTCAAGATTCTGTTTGTCTTTTGGCTCCACCTCCACTTCTTAATTTCTTCGTTCCACTGTAATCCAATCTCTAAGGAAAACTAGAACATTCATAACATTGTTTCTCAATGAATGTTGGTTGTCTCCAAGCTGTTGTCGTCCCTAACTAAAAGTGCTCTCCAATGCAACGGTTGAAATTAGAACATTAAATATATCTCTAGCTAATCTTGAAAGCACAGGATATTGTGTTTCATTATTCTTCCACCAATCTAACGCATTAATCTGTCGTCTACGATCCTCTATCGACGTTCGAAGATAATACTTAAGCTCTTCCCGAGATGCTGTTGTGTAAGTTTTGTCCTCAAAACTGTTCCAAATATTTAAATCATAAAAGTAATCAGGAAAACCACTATGTGCGGGCCTTTTAGAAGATGATGGCTCCTAGGGAGGATGAGGAGTGATAGTTGGAGTGATATTTATCGGTACAACTAAATCAAGTAAATTAGCATAATGGTTATATAATTTATCTATGTAAATGCTTACATCACTCATAGCCGTATACAAATCTAATTGTTCTGATTCTTCATCATCAGAAGCATTGTTAGTATTTATCTCTAAGTTAGAATAAATAAAAGTACTAAAGTGTCACATAGTAGTATATTTTATACATGAATTTAGCATAGCACCAATCAGGTAAATAGGGGAAATCGAAAAAAATATTTTTTAAATGTTGCAAACATAGCAATAATAGCTTCTTTGTAACCTTCTTTATTCTTATATTCTTTGATCAAAGAAGAAATATCAGCAAAATATGCTAAAATATTTGTAAGACCCCACAAATTTCTTGCTTAATTCTGTCCTTTAAGCTTGTTAAGGGGCCCCAGACTTAGAAAATTCTAGCTAAGTATTCAGACTTAGTTTAATTTTTAGCCTTCGAAAGTTGGCAATCTCATTTCGTGACCTAGACATCCATTAATTATGGATATTTAAGTTAATTCATGATCAGGAAGGTCAATAGGTGAACCCAAACAAGTTTCAGATTTTTCAGACTTCGTTTGAAGCTCCTTTGGAATCCCAAAACACTAAACAACGTGATCTTGGGGAGCCGCATCGACTATCGCGTTGGTTAATATTTTCCCCAGCTACCAACATCAAATTGCAGTGAGTCGACGCTAACTTGGCGCGACGCGTCAGATATCGCATCGGTACCATCGACGCGGCGGGTCGACCTGCGCATTGTTGGGCGTATTTTATTTCAGTCATTAAAGATCCATAACCAAAAGAGCAATTAAGTCAATTTCCGCCACCCTTATTCCATAAACACAAAATTAAAGCCTATTACAAACACTTTAGGCAAAATTTCATCAACTTTCTCTCAATTGAAAACCCTAAGTTCAATACTCATCTTCAAGAATCTCAAGAATTCCACCGTCCTTTTTCCAAATAAGTTCAAGATTCAATATTCCCAACTCAAGAATTCCAAGAACCCTCCTTCAACAGTACAAATAGAATCTCAAAATCAAGTTTATTCATCTAGTTCTTCATTCAAGGTATGTAGAGTTTGAACCAGAAAAAATCTTTCATTCTTGTGCCCAAAAACTTGAATTTTATTAAAGATTTTGATGATTTGCAAGTTAGGGTTTATACCCAAAGAATCTTGTTTTAAGTTTATGAACTTGTAAGTGATTTAAGCTTTGAAGTTTATGTTTACTCAACCTATTTATGCTTTGAACTGAGGATTTATACCATGAATTGCATATCCCTATTGTGAATTGCTATTTTA
>NC_061115.1:21311883-21327682 GCF_002878395.1 Capsicum annuum | reverse complement strand
ATTTTAAAGTATTTTCAAGGTAGTTGTCAAGAATTAAGCTTCGTTATGAAATAGTGCTTATTTAAGTATATATATATATACTTTAAATCCAAGGATGAATTTTTGATATTTTCAAAGTACTACAATTCTATTATTATGAGCATGAGGTTTATTGTGATTTGGCATGATTTCCAAGTATGGGTTGTAAGCCATAAGTTTCACTCTTGGTAATCAAGAAAGATGATTTTTAAGCAAGATTTGATCTTTTGATCCTAATCTAAGATTGGGAACCCACATTGTTCATATAGTTCATGATTTAAATTAAAGAGAAGCATAATTGGTTTTCATTATAGACCATTGTGTTATTTTAAGGTGGATTTTCCCTTAAAAGTTCTAAGCAATAAGTATGAGAGTAGTATTTAGCACCGAGTTGGGGATGATTCCAAGGTCTCATACCCCAGAACTACGTGTCATCATAGATTTCTGACTTGCCCATAGTGGGCTAAGATAGTGATCACTTAAGTTAAGGTTCTATTCCGATGGCAAGGGTAGAACAGCACTCCCCAACGTGGGCAAGATGTTGGACTCCATGTCAGCTCATATGATTTATGTCGGTTACAAGAAACTCCCAAGCCCAAAGTTCCCAAGTCCTTGAGTCCCAACGTTTCTAAGTCCTAAAAGAAGAGATGAATCAAAAAGCTTTTAGAAAACAAAGTGTAATGACTCACAAGATTTATACCACATGCTTTACTATTCATAATTGATGATCTTTAGAATTTTGGATTACTCAAGCTATGTGAGTCATTTATTCTTAGCATGCATGATTTCATACAAATTGTGATGGTATTGTTGACATATTACATGTACCCCCATATACTCAGTACATCCTCAAAGTACTGATCCACATATAAGTCTATGTGCTCATTGTCTTATAATGTAGGTTCAGGTTCTCAGTCTCAGCAGCGACAGTGATTTTTGAGCATCTCATCTACATCCCTACATTTGGTGAGCCTCATAGTTTGAGGGCCTATTTTTGTAGCTTTCCTGTTTTCATAGTATTTGAGTTATTATTTTTAGTTCAATCCGAGTCAGTTGGGGTCTGTCCCAATGACTCTCTAGTTCTTTAGCAGTAGAGGTTTGTCGGACTATTAGTTGTTTTGACCAGACTTTGCAGTATTTTGTCATTCAGATATTGTTTTCAATTACTTCAGTTTTGACTTTCTATAATAATAATATTATTTCTTGACTAGTTTATTTAAAAGTAAGCTCCAGATTAAGTAACAGACTAAAAGGGTTAGCTTAGGGCTACTTGTATCCTTGAACACCGTGTGACATCTCGAGATGAGATTTTGGGGTGTTACAAACTTGGTATCAGAACCTAAGGTTTAGAGAGTCCTAGGGAGTCAGACAATCCGTGTTACATAGAGTCTTGATCATCAGAGTGAAGCGCGCCACATCTATGAGTAAGAGGCTATGGAGTGTTTTAGGAAAATCCTCTTTTTCTTTCATAATACATCGTACTTACAGTTGTCTCTATCTTCTATTAACTCATGCTCTTTTATGACAGAATATGCCTTCTCGCAAAGCTAATGCCCGTAGAAATGATAACCATCCACCTCAGCCCGCAGATCCTTTGAATGAAAATATATCACATGCAGAGTTTTGGGCTACCTTTTAGGCACTAACCCAAGCTGTGATTACTAATGTTCAAGCCAATAATTAGGCTGCAATATCACATCAGTAAGAAGGTGATTTTGCTACAGCCAGACTTCGTGACTTTATGAGGATGAATCCGCCGAAATTTTTTGGGTCAAAGGTAGGTGAGGACCCACAGCTGTATATTGATGAGGTGAAAAAGATCACCCAATTTATGAATGTTATCAAAGAGGGGAGTGTAGAATTGGTATCCTATAGGCGGTAGGATGTTGCTTATGATTGGGTAGTGATGTGGAAGATGAGTAGAGGAGAGAATACAGCTCCCATGACTTGGCGGATATTTCAGGATACATTCTTAGACAATTTCTTTCCACTTGAGATGAGGGAAGCTAAGATAAAGAGTTTATGAACCTGAGACAGGGCTCTATGACAGTAAAGAAGTACTGCCTTAAGTTTAACCAGTTATCTAAATACACTCCTGATTTGGTAGCTGACACCAGATCTAGTATGAGCAAGTTCGTGATTGGTGTGTCTGGATTAGTAGTTAAGGAGTGTAGGACTACTATGCTCAATAGAGTCATGGACCTTTCTAGATTGATGATGCATACTCAGCAGATTGAGGCAAAGAAAATGGAAGAGAGGGAGAGAGTAAGTAAGAGGGCCAAAATAGGGCAGTTTAAGTATAATCAGGCTAGATCTCATGGAGGAAATCATTCGCAGTTTCAGAGTCGTCTGCTTTTTCCAATGCCATTTTCAGCTAGTGCCCCCACACCTAAAACTAAGCAAGAGCAGTGGGGTAAATCTTCTATGTCTAGGTCCTAAAATAGTGGGAGTGGTAAGCCCAGTTATCCTCTATGTGCTAAGTGTGGTAGGACTCATTTCGGTGAGTGTTTGGATGAGCAAAAGGGTTGTTTTGGTTGTGGAAAGTTGGGCCATAGAATTAGAGAGTGTTCGTATGCTAAGCAGGGGTAAAGAGATTTGGAAAAAAAGGGAAGCTTAGTCTCTGGTATATTGGAACTAATAGAATTCTGAGTCATGTTGGGAAAGTAGCTCATGAGCTTGGTTTTCCCACAGACTTGTCAGTCGTCCATCCTGTCTTTCACATCTCTATGCTTAAGAAGTACATCGATGACTCCACTGTTGTAGTTCCTTTAGAAAGCTCAGAAATTCAAAACAACCTTTCCTATGAAGAGATTCCAGTAGAGATTTTAGACCATCAGATTCGTAGATTGAGGGAAAAGAAAGTTCCCTTGGTCAAAGTTCTTTGGCAAAATCAGTCTGTTGAGGGCGCCACATGGGAAGCAGAAGCAGATATGCGAACCAAGTACCCTCATCTTTTCACTGTAAATTCAGATTCAGTTCAAGGTAACAAGCTTCCTCAAATCACCTCTTTTCAATTCTACGTTCCAAGCTTTATATAACCATTCATTCGATAGTTCATGCATTTGCAATCAGTTTAGTCATGCTTCCAGTAAAGTAATACATGCCAGTTATAGCGTCAGTTTTCAGCATCTCAGTTTTGTTAGCCACATTCGAGGATGAATGTTTTCTAAGGGGAAGATATTGTAAGACCCCTCAAATTTCTAGCTTAATTCAGTCTTTTAAGCTTGTTAAGGGGCCCCAGACTTAGAAAATTCTAGCTAAGTATTCAGACTTAGTTTAATTTTTAACCTTCGAAAGTTGGCAATCTCATTTCATGACCTAGACGCCCGTTAATTATGGATATTTAAGTTAATTCATGATCAGGAAGGTCAATAGGTGAACCCGGACAAGTTTTGAATTTTTCAGACTTCGTTTGAAGCTCCTTTGGAATCCCAAAATAGTGAACCAACGCGATCTGGCGCGCTGCATCGACTATCGCGTTGGTTAATATTTTCCCCAGCTACCAGAGTCAAATTCCAGTGAGTCGACACTAACTTGGTGCGATGCGTCGGATATCGTGTTGGTACCATTGACGCAGCGCATCAACCTGCACGCCACTGGGCATATTTTATTTCAATCATTAAATATCCGTGTCTAAAGGGGCAATTAAGTCAATTTCCCCCACCCTTATTCCATCTAAACACAAAATTAAAGCCTATTACAAGCACTTTAGGCAAAATTTCATCAATTTTTTCTCAATTGAAAACCCTAAGTTCAATACCCATCTTCAAGAATCTCAAGAATTCCACCGTCCCGTTTCCAAATAAGTTCAAGATTCAATATTTCCAACTCAAGAATTCCAAGAACCCTCCTTTAAGAGTACAAACAGAATCTCAAAAGCAAGTTTATTCATCTAGTTCTTCATCCAAGGTATGTGGGGTTTGAACAAGAACAAATCTTTCGTTCTTATGCCCAAAAACTTGGGTTTTATTAAAGATTTTGATGATTTGCAAGTTGGGGTTTATACCCAAAGTATCTTGTTTTAAGTTTATGAACTTGTAAGTGATTTAAGCTTTGAAGTGCATGTTTACTCAACCTATTTATGCTTTGAACTGAGGATTTATACCATGAATTGCATATCCCTAATGTGAATTGCTATTTTAAAGTGTTTCCAAGATAGTTGTCAAGAATTAAGCTTTGTTATGAAATTGTGATTATTTAAGTATATATATATACTTTAAACCCAAGGAAGAATATTTGAGATTTTTAAAGTATTTCAATTCAATTATTGTGAGCATGATGCTTATAGTGATTTGGCATGATTTCCAAGTATGGGTTGTAAGCCATAAGTTTCATTCTTGGTAATCAAGAAAGATGATTTTTAAGCAAGATTTGATCTTTTGATCCTAATCTAAGATAGGGAACCCACATTGTTCATATAGTTTATGATTTAAAGTAAAGATAAGCATAATTAGTTTTCATTATAGACCCTTGTGCTGTTTTAAGGTGGATTTCCCCTAAAAAGTTCTAAGCAATAAGTATGGGAGTAATATTTAGCACCAAGTTGGGTATGATTCCAAGGTCTCATTCCCCAAAACTACATGTCACCGTAGGTTTCTGAATTGACCATAGTGGGCTAAGATAGTGATCACTTAAGTTAAGGTTCTATTTCGATGGCAAGGGTAGAACAGCTTTCCCCAACGTGGGCAAGACGTTGGACTCCATATCAGCTCATATGGTTTATGTTGGTTAGAAGAAACTCCCAAGCCAAAAGTTCCCAAGTCCTTGAGTCCCAACGTTTCTAAGTCGTAAAAGAAGAGATGAATCGAAAATCTTTTAGAAAATAAAGTGTAATGACTCACAAGATTTATGCCACATGTTTTACTATTCATAATTGATGATCTTTAGAATTTCGGATTACTCAATCTATGTGAGTCATTTATTCTTAGCATGCATGATTTTTTATAAACTATGATGGTATTGTTTACATATTACATGCACACCCATATACTCTGTACATCCTCAAAGTGTTGATCCACATATACGTCTATGTGCTACATTGTCTCATAATATAGGTTCAGGTGCTCAGTCTCAGCAGCGACAGTGATTTCTAAGCATTCCATCTATATTCCTACATTTGGTGAGTCCTCATGGTTCGAGGACCTACTTCTGCAGCTTTCCAATTTTCATTGTATTTGAGTTATTATTTTTAGTTCAGTCCGAGTCATTTGGGGGTCTGTCCCAATGACTCTCTAGTTCTTATCAGTACAGGCTTGTCGTACTATCAGTTGCTTTGACCATACTTTGCAGTATTTTTTCATTTAGATATTGTTTTCAGTTACTTAAGTTCTGACTGGCTATAATAACAATATTATTGCTTGACTAGTTTATTTAAAAGTAAGCTCCAGATTCAGTAACATGCTCAAAGGGTTATCTTGGGGCTACTTGTAGCCTTGATCACCGTGTGACATCTCGAGATGAGATTTCAGGGCGTTACAATATTACAAATAGTAGGATAATAAGTAATGAAAAACTCAACCGTTGCTATAGAAATTTTTCCAAAAACTTAACAAGATCATCAATTACAGCCCAATCAGAATCATGTAGCATACATTCAATTGAATCAGCAAATGAACCACAATGTTTGTTAAAAGTTATTGTAATAGGAACTCTATAAGTATGACAAGTTTTTAAATAATCATACGTAGCATTCCATCTAGTATCACATTCTTCAGGTATCAATATCGATCTAAGTCCATTTTCTTGACATTTAACTTTAAATTCTCTAGTTCTTTTTCTTCGATTATTTCCTTGAATAAAGCCAACAGCAAGCCGAATTTTTTAAATATAAAGGTTAAATATTCAAGACCATCTCTCACAATTAAATTATATATATGTCAAGCACACTTAACATGAAATATTTTAGGTAGCGGCGGAGAGAGCTTAGCTTTTAACTTTGTAATATCAGTCTTGTTGTTAGAAGCATTATCAAAAGCAATACATAAGACTTTTTTTCAATACCATAAAATTCTGCAACTTTACTAATCGAATCAACAATAAATTCTCCAGTATATCTACGATCTTCATCGTACAAAAAAGCAAGAATACGTTTTTGCATAACATAATTACTATCTATCCAGTGACAAGTAATGATTAAATAATTATTTTTATTATCAGCACGACCAAGATCAGAAATTAGAGTCATTCTACATTGAATATTTTTTAACAATGTAGATAAATAAAAAACATATTATGAATGAAGTCTAAAAATATCGGCCCGACAAATACTTCTAGGAATATCATGAAACATAGGATTATAAATTTCTTGAATATAATGAATAAACTCATCCGAAGAAGGAAAACTGAAAGGCAAATAACCCACAGCTATCATTTTTGCTATTGCTTTCCAGTCCCTATATTTATTATAATTCTTAATTATTTGACCTGTTTCTGGGTCCATTCTAGTTTGTGTTGGCTCACCAACAGCCTCACCACCTTTTGCAATAAATAACTCTCTTTCATAATTATCATTTATATGCCTCATTAACATACCTATACCCCCTTGCTTGCCTCCACTTTTATGCTTATATACTTATTGACAAATATTGTATTGCACCTCAGTATCTCTTATACGTGTAAAAAATTGTCATGCAATACTAGTTATTCTACGAGCTTTTGGGGCACGGGGAGGACGGGAGGGCGATTAACCGATTCAGATATAACGTTAGCATTTTCTACTGTGGGTGTCTCACCAATATTTTCATCATTTTTATCTAAATCAACCTCATCTACTTCATTTTTTTCTTTTATACCATAATTTTTCTGAGCTTCTACATAATTCATATCGTGAGCACCTACACCTACTTCTTTCTCTAAAGGTTGACTAAGCGGTACCGAAGGCACACGGGTATATCTACTACTTGAACTACCTCTACCACCAGTAATTTGCTTTTTATTACCACTACCACTTTCGAGACAAAAAATTTTGACACTTATACTGACAAGGTTTCTTAATTTATTCATAAGATAAATCAAACTAAAAAAATTTAAAATACAAAAATATAATAAAATTAAATATTCAACAATTAATACACTAATTAAAAATTAAAAATAAGAGATGAAACGACAATACCAAATTTTGGAAGTATCCAAAAGTTGCGACTTTAGAAACTTCCACTCGTACTTTGTAATCGTAAAATTAAAAAAACTAAATTGAGCACTTTAGGAATTATATAGAATATTTGAGAATTGAGAGAGAATGAGATTTGAGAGAATGAAAATTGTGTTGAAAATGATTTGAAAGTGTAGGGTATTTATAGAATTTTTTTTGGGTTTTAAAAAATATTTTAAATTAAAAAAAATTCTAATGTAAAGGGCCAAATAGCCCTTTGATGGGTTCAAACGGCCATATAGTCGTTGGATCCAACGGCTATATTGGCCCAATGGTCAAAATTTAATTTTTAATAAAAAAATAACCGAGCCAGTTAACCGACGGGCCTGGATCGGGGTAGGTACGGGCAAATTGGCCCAGCCCGGGACCCGAAACCCTACATCCCGGGGGATAACCAGACCGGGTCAAACTGTATCAGGCATTGTATGTGGGCCAATTTGATTGACATCATCAGCAAAAAAAATTAACACCTTTAGATGATGATTTTGCAGCGCAAGAGATTGTGCTACTGAGGACTGAACTTGGGTTGTTGGCAAAGTAGTTCACAACAGTGAATTCCAAGAAAGTTCATGCAATAGGAACACAGGGTGCAGCTTCCAAAGCTTATGGGTCTGAATTAGAAGAGGAGACGAGGTATTCAGATCATAAATTGGAGGATTTTCGGGCTCAAGGACAAGGTAACAAAGGTTAAAACTTATTATGATAGATACAAAGATTGTAGTAGGGAGCGAGATGGTGACTGAAGGATGAAGGATGACTCTAAAGAGAAGGGAGACCGATACATTCCACCTGGTAGAAGAGATGCAGAATCAAGAATGGAAGAGATATTGACTAAGCTGGTAAAGGGACAAGAAAATCAGGAGATCAACCTTAGGGAGATTAAATCTGATATTTCAAGTTTGACTCAAAAGGTTGAGCCTCATGCAACGACTATCAAGCAGTTAGAACATCAGTTTGGGTAGATGTCTGCCACTTTTCATTAAAGGCATCCAGGTGCCTTCCCGATTAACATGGTGTAGAATCCTTCAAACATCAATCATTGTCTGTCTATCACCACTAATTATGGTCCCACTCCTGATGATCCCTCTGTACCTACTATTGAGGAGTTGATGATTGATAATACTGAGAGTAATGAGACACCAAAGGCACAGTCTGAGAAGTCGATATGAGGTGATAATGATTTTAAGTATGATAGTGGTAAGGGTTGGGTCATAGAGCCCAATGTTTATGTGAACCCTTATGGTATGACCCCTTTCTTACCGCTAGTAAAAAAAAAGGAGGACCCCAGAGCAGTCACTATTTCGTGTTTGATTGGGCCTTTCTATGTGAAACAGGTTTTATGTGACTTGGGATCAGAAGTAAATATCATGCCAATAGTTCTGTACAAGCCGTTGAGGATGGGGGAACTTAAATCTACATCCATAAAGTTGTTGATAGCTAACTCATCTGTGAAGAAACCGATGGGTGTTTTATGTGACATAGAAGTAAGGGGGGCATCCTTATGTTCTCCGCTGATTTTATGGTTCTTGATTGTGAGGTGAACTTTCAAGCCCCTTATATAATGGGTAGACCTTTTCTTTACATTGGTCGGGTGTTGTTTTATATAGACTTGGGGGAGCACCTTCAAACTGAATAATAAGCAAGTAGTTTTTTATGTGTGTATAACAGCGCAGCAGCCAGGTAAATATGCGAGTGGTATCTATGATAGACACTATTGATGAGGATGATGTTGCAGATATCAGTGGGCAAGATATACCAGGTATTAAGGAGAGAATAGAGATGACGGCTACTCAGCTACCGATTGTTGAGACCAAGGTGGCGATATTATATGAGCATATTCGGCATGCGTCTGGATTGCATTAGAGACGGTTGAGGCTAGACTATAGTCTGTGTACTGAATTGTAATGTTAGAGCTACGAGCTAAGTTGCACTCACAAATAGATACTTTTGAGGGTTTATTATAGACCCAATTCATCAAGATTGAGATGTCGGATCTATGAGATATTAAGGAGGAAGAGGACCTACTTAAAGCAGAAGTATACTCTCTTACTGTGAGCCATATATCAGTTATCCCTCTAGTTGTACCCCAGTTGTTCAGCCATCACCTTGCGTGGTCCCTCACACTTTGATTTATTCATGGAGGATGATGTGGCGATCCCCGTAGTTAAGAACAACAGAGGTCAAAAGGGGGACTTGCAAAATCCAGACATGTCATATGAGCAAGCCCTGAAAAGGGCCACCCATGATTCTATAAAAACTGTATTTTTGATAGAAGAGGCGTGTCGAGCTAGCCGATGGTGCATCCTCTCGTAGTACACCACCGCCACCATGTCCTCCGACAATAGATATACCCCAATCTAGTTAAGATCATGACACAGACGCTTAGTGCATCCCAGGTATGTCCTCATTCCTTTTGTTTTATATTATTTTAGCACTTAGGGATAGTGTGCAGTTTTTAGTTGGAGTGAGGTATACCATAGCCGCCACGAGTTTTTGTTGTCATGCTTCTCTTCCTGTCAATCGCGGTATAGTTGTAGAACTGGCAAGTCTAGATTAAAAGTTATGTAGGATTGTGTTTTGTTTCGTACTGTGTTATATTTTTGTTTAATTAGGAGATTTTTATGTATTTAGGGCATTTATCATATTTTATTGATTTCTCAGAAAAATGATACCCCTCCAAAAAAATTTATTTTAGAACTGTGTGAATGTATATATATGTGTGTACATTATGGATCTTGTTATGGCATTAGGATTAGAGACATAATAATCACTTGCTAACCGTTTCATGAACTGGATAAGTAGTATTTTGTAATGTTGACTTTGTGTTATGTGTGTGTGAGATGTTACTTAGTTCCCTTCGTGTGTTGAATTCATAACTTTCCCAGTTGGTCTTGCCTAGGTTGCAGGATAGTATATTAGGAAAGGATCATAGTCCTTTTTTTATTTTAGTCTACATTTAGCCTAAATGACTCTTCCTACATGAAATAGTATCCTTTGATCCCTGTTTTGAGCCTTATAGCCTATTCTTCTTGTTATACCTTTCACTTTCTCATTTGTATTACAATGAATCTATTTTGGCCTTGATCTTTCTTGGACATTATGCACCTCAACTCAGGAAAATCGCCTGAGTTGAGGGTGACTATCATAGGGGTGCGTAGTGTAAAATGGGTATGTAGAAGGGTAAAATAAGAGAAAAAATAGTAGGGCTGGGTGTGGAAGGAAAAAAATATGAAAAAGGTGAAAAGTAAAGAATAAAAGACCACACCCAACCTAAATGTGCAATAAAGAATAAAAATAGAGAAATAAGGGTGGAATTAAAAAAAAACTAGCTATTAAGTGAGATCCCAAAGTTAGTGTAGTTCCAAGGAAGCTTAGTCACTTGACATGTACATATGTACCATACCAGCCCCCAAGCCTACATTACAAGCCTAGAAAAGTCCTATAGTGATTCTAACTTGATTATCTGAATGCTAAGGTAAAGAAAATAAGGGCAAGCTTATGGTATTTGATGCACATTGGTTGGAACTTCTCTTTTGAGTGTGAGTGTTTTTTGATTGTTCCTATATTGACATGTATTATTTCATATGAGCGAGTGGGACGTCTTTTTTGTGAGGACACATGAGTCATCTTGCTAGCTGTTTACATGTTTGAGTACTGTAACTTATATCTATGCATGATTTTCTGTTGCTAATGTAATGTCATAGCTTGATCCCATTGTGTCACATTGTTGTGCTTCATATTTATACATAGTTGGTTTTGAAAAGTTAAGATGGGGGGTGTTGTGATTTGAGCTTATAGTGTTGATTGACTGCCTTGAATAGCTTAGAATCTCCTAGTTAAGCGTCGTATTTTGTTTTGTTGTGCTTTGTTGCTTGAGGACATGCAAATATTCGAAGTTAAGGGTATTGATGTGCTATAGAAAAATAGCACTTTCGACGCTTAAAACTATCAAAAATACAAGTTTCTTAGGTTGTTCTGTTAGATATTATGCGTTTTGGGTATGTTTTGCAGAAAACTAGGTTTTGAATGCTAAGTTCATGAAAAAGGTGAAAATATGGTGTTTTTGGCTACTTATGTGATCAATCTTGGGTATTCGTGACACTTTACGAATTGTACGTGACCGATGCATGTGATAAAAGTTAAAGATTTGAAGCTTGATTGCAAGTGTTGAAAGGCCTGACACTTACCTATGTCTATATATGGACCACATGTAGCACTTGTTGTCTGTATGTGACTAAGGTAGGTGCCAAAGTTGAAGATCCTAAGAGTTGACGGTGCTTTATTAATTTGGCCATAACTTTTCACCCCAATATCGGATTAAGGCAAAATTGGTATCGTTGGAAAGCTAATTCAATTATTTATCTGATGGTTAGACCTTTTGCACTTACTTAGTCTATATGCGGACCGCATATAGAACATGCAAACTGAGTGTGGGCAAAGCATGTGTCAGAAGTCCAAAATTCTGAGAGCAAAGTTGCAGGATTTTTTGGTTTGAGTACATGCGCCTAGCCTCAGGATACCTGTGGAACATGTGCCCAAGTCCAGGCCGCATGTGGAGACCACATGAAGCCACCGATCCTTTTTTGTCCTTTTTCATTTGGGCTTTATTTTTAGGATTTCTCATGTACTGTAAATACCCCTTATGTGTTTTTTAGTAAAAGTGATGCACTCTTTATACTTACAAACCTAGTTTGATTCTGAAATTCGATTTTGGTATTGGAATTCTCTTATATTAATTTCAGTTGGTTAATTCAATTATGGTTTTGGGTTGTTACGTGTGATGATTGTGATTTCATCTTATTCTTTCAATCATGAATGTTGTTGATTACTTCACAAGCATAAGCGGCTAAAAACCCTTAGCTAGGGTTGTGAAAACCCTGGCGGATTGACGAAGTAGGGGAAGTGCTATAGTTGTTCTGAATCTATACCCATGCATACATTATATATCTTCACTTTAATAGTTATTCTAGCGGTTTCAAACATTAAGATCACACTTAGATTATTGCTACTTCTCCAAAAGATGAGAAGTGAGTAGGAAAAGATAATGGCAACAATAGTTTGGAGTTTAACTATCGATCCACGCTACTAGGTATTATCTAAGTAAGATGGTTAGATTTCATCTAGTAACTGGAGACTCAAAAGGTAATAGTTAACTGGGATCAAGATAAGGGTTAGTAAGGCGACATCCTGAGACTGAGAAGGTAAAGGGTGAAATCTGTCTGCTCATCCAAAAGACTGTAGATGGTACATAACTTATCGATTCTGCATTCAAGGTATCGGGTTGGTCCAACATAGCATGATAAGTCTACGGAGTTAAGAATCCAGGGGGAACACAATCCTAGTGTTTATCTATGACTGATTACAACCGAAGTTGATATTTGCCACTAGTTCGATATTGGTACTCAAAACCCCCCATTTTCTTTTACAGTTCTA
The DNA here is from genome assembly GCF_002878395.1 of Capsicum annuum. Lineage (NCBI taxonomy): Eukaryota > Viridiplantae > Streptophyta > Magnoliopsida > Solanales > Solanaceae > Capsicum > Capsicum annuum. The sequence goes on along the minus strand of NC_061115.1, from coordinate 21,315,081 downwards.
CCCGTTGATTACAACAACTGAGAGTCACGATTCCACATATTCCCTTGGGATTTAACCCCAATATTTTTTGGGTTACTATATTTGACAGTGACCACATAACCTTCGGAGTGAAGGTGTAGATTGGACGTTATCACCACTCTTTCCTCAACCAAGGGCCAGAGATCACGCTTGGGGCCAGGACGCCCTTCCTTTCCCCCCACCTAGACCTGTGACCACGCTTGAGCCCACACCACCCTTTTTCTGTCCAGGCTCGAGATCACGCTCGAAACCAAGACCCTCCTCCCCCGCCTAGTCCTGAGACCACACTCGAGCCAACGATCTTCTTCTGCCCTGCCCAGGCCCAGAGACCACGCCTGGTCCCAGGACCCCCTCTTTCCCACCCAGGCCCAAGATCATGCTTGAGCCCATGACCCACTCTTTTCTCGGCCAAGGGACAAAGATCACGCTTGCGTCCAGGAACCCCTTCTTTACCCCCGCCCAAACCCGAGACCACTTTCAATCCCAGTACCTCAATCTCTTCTACCAAGGGCTTGAGACCGCCCCTAGACCCAAGAACCCTCCCCCCACCCAGGACTGAGACCACCCTCGGGCGCAGTACACTTATCCTCTCCCCCTCTCCCCTGGGCCTGGGGCAGGAACAACGCCCAGCCCCCGGCCTATGATAAATGATATGTATATACCCTCCGTCATACTTACTTGGGTAAACATATGCCCTTACCGCTAGTGTGAGGAGCATATACGTACCATTTCATTGAAGGTAGGGGCATATGTTTACTCAGAGTATGACAGAGGGTATATACATACCATTTATCATAGTTTGGAGGTATATTTGTCCCTTTCTCGAATAACATTTTATGTGGTACCCTTTGACTTGGCACGGTGTTTAAGAAAAAAAAAAGGACTTCCGAAACTTGTTGTCTAAATTGATCCTTGAATATTTGTGTGGTTATAAATCATTTTATTAAGGGTGGATTGGCCAAAAAATTTGGTAAATGATAGTCCCTCCATTTCAAAAAACTTTTAAATTTTGTAGTATTAAATTAAAGTTATGTCAAATGTACTAAAATTTCTTTTAATCTTGTGGTCTTAAACATGTCATGTGAAAGTTATTGGAATTAAAGTGTTGTCAAAAAAGAAAAACGGACATTCTTTCTTATACGGACTAGAAAAAAGTAGGTTATTCTATATTTAAAACAGAGAGAGTACTTTGTAAAAAAAACTCAAATTGTTTTCCACTTAAATAATTTGACTGGTACTTGTTTCTTCCTAATCAACTTACTTATTAATTTACATATACTTATCTAATAAATTTCAATAAGCAAGCAACTCTCTGCCAACGTGTCTGCCTGTTGATGGGGTATTTAAGTAATTTGTCGTGATCTGCTTGCTTTTTATTGGTTACTAGTTTTACGTACAACGTCTTTTTTTTTTTTTTTGAGAAAAGATCAAGAAGCTAAGTGACTCTTGAAAGTCATCTTTTATATCATGTCAAGAGAAACAACATAGAATTATTGCTTAGAGAGTTTCATTATCAATCGGTCTCGAAATTGGATCGCAATTGTAGTTGTATGTTGATAAGAAAAGACATGTACTAAGAACCACCAAAATTGATAGGCATCCTAACAAAAAGAGCAAATTTTCTTGTATGATCCACCCTCCCAACGAAAAAAAAGAATTCATGTCAAACATTTTTGTTGTTAATGTAGTTGCTCCGTCAAATACTATATGTGATGACTATTTCATCTCCTATTTTCTACTGAAAACCTTTTAAAACATTTCATTTTGCCCTTAATTGTGATTTAATTGCCCCATTTTTTCACTTTATTTGCAACGTATGTTGTTGTACACTATAGTAAATTCGATGATGTTGGAGCCTTTGATCAAAACGTTGCAATTGTTGATTCATATAGAGTGGACACATGCTCTAACAAATATACAAATGTAAATTCACTCTAGATTTTGATACATCAATATAAAAATTCATAAAACGAATTCCAAAAGCTAACTCAACTTATTTTTTAACCCTTAGAAACTATGATGTCTTGCTTATTGACGCAACTCATAATCTAATAAGGCGTTCATTTATCATATATATGCCATTTTTCAATGATTTTCTTCATCATAAGAGTCTAAACAGATGGCACGATTTTTTATAGACACAATACATATAGTAGACTTAGAGCCGTTTGGGATTGCTGTTACAAAACTGCTTATTTAAGAAACACTTTTATAAAATAACTTTTCAGAAAAGTGCTTTTGAAAAAAGCAATTTGTGTTTGGTAAATCCATTTGAAACGTACTTTTGATAAACAGATTGTGTTTGGATAATCTTTTTCAAGAAGTATTTTTTTGAGACAAATGATCAAAAAGGACATATATCAATATACCTTTACTACTAAAATCAATATATAGAGAAAATTTATTTTAAATATCTATTGTAATATTTTTAATTAAAATTTTATTTTTATTTTAATTAAAAAGCACGTACTCTAAAATTTTCAATCAATATTTATATACATAAATACATTAAAAATATTAATAATGATATATTACTTAAATAATTTAAATATCACTTTAAAATATCAAACAAAAATAAATATAAAAATTATTTCATAAATTAAATCATTATATATGAAAAAATTAACGATAAAAATAATTATTCCTTCATACATCACAAAATTCTCAAAGATTTCATCCCTAATTTTATTATGTAATATCTCCATACTAGTAGAAGATTTGTCTAGTATTTCTGAAGGTATACCAGAAGGCTTATCTCCTTCTTCATGTATGTAAACTACATGGTAACAAATATGTCATTTTTCATGAATTATTTATTTAAAATTAAATATTCGAGAAAAAATTTACAAGTATTGTCAAAATATCATTTATTCTTGTAACTTAATTCATCTGTCATTTGTTATAATTAATAATAAAAAAATAAAAAGTTATATATTCTTCGGATCATCATCAATGATTTTTTTAAAATTTATTTAAATAAAATGAGTGAAAATAAAATAAAAATATATAAATCATAAATAAAATAAAGAATTATGATGTAAATATGAAGTATAAAATATTAAGATCAAACTTTAATCATACTTATAAGATATGTTAATTATATATATATGTGTGTGTGTGTGTGTGTGTGTGTGTGAGTGAGTGAGTGAGAGAGAGAGAGAGAGAGAGAGAGAGAGAGAG
>NC_061115.1:21205587-21311783 GCF_002878395.1 Capsicum annuum | reverse complement strand
GAGAGAGAGAGAGAGAGAGAGAGAGAGAGAGAGAGAGAGAGAGTGATAAGGCTATTTTAGTCATGAAAAAGATAATTTTCTGCTTCTGCTTCTGCTTTTTTTGAAAATCAAAAATTTTCTGCTTCTTTCCATAAGCAGAAAAACTGTTTCTGCTTCTTTCTAAAAGCACTTTTACAAGTTTACTAAACACCCTTCTTTTCAAAAAAAAAAGTCTCTTTCTCAAAATAAGTATTTTTCTTTGGTAAACAAGCAATCCTAAATAGGCACTTAATACATAGAATAATAACCAACTTTCCTTTAAAAATCAAACTCCCCCCTCAATATTGAATAATAATCATACTCCTTCCTTTTTTCCTATGCAATATTCATTTTGCCCTTGTAATTTTAATTCTATATTATATAATACCTCTTTATACTATATATAATATATATTTTCTAAACTAGGTATTTATAGCATTTTATTTAATTTTATTAACATTATAAGTAAGATAATAGTTTTTTATAATTTGTCACAAAATTTAATATTATTTTTTAAGATCGTTATTTCAATATTATATGTATTAGAGAGTCATTTGGTGTGAGGTGTAATTATACTAATTCGAGGATTAAATTCATGATTGTTTTATCCCATGTTTGATTAGAGGTATTAGTTAATCTCAAAATTATTTATTCCACCATTTATACCACAGTGATGAGATAAGTTATCACATATGCATATTGATATAACTTATTTCGGGATAATTACTCCCGAAATAACATTTCCAATCAAGTCACCCTTAAGTTGTATATATATGTGTGTGTGTGTGTGTGTGTGTGTGTGCATGCATGTGTATATATATTTTTGTGTTTCACTACTCGCTTACTACATCCATTTCATGTTACTTGACTTTTGTTGACATGACTCAATCCTTAAGAAAATTTTATATAGAGGTGCATTTTACTGAATTAACATTAGTAATGGCATTTTGAAATTTTAATTTTGTCTATACTACTACTTTATGTCGTTATTTAATACAAAGGGCAAAAAAGACATAATACAATTCTCTGAATTTCATAAATTGAACAAACAAATTAAAACAACTATTTTTAGTATGAGAGTCAAGTAATAAGAAGCGATACTATAAATAAATAAGATGTGATTGTCATTAATAGAGTATTACATGAATTATAATTGATCTAAATAAATATAATCTTTAAAAATTCGACCTTATTTTTATTCATTATTTTAATTTTTTTGTATTGAAATATGTTTATAAAATTAATATTATTTATTATTTTCATTTGTAAAATAAATATTAGAGTTTTGATCATTATTAATAAAACTAAATTTCTTATTATGTTAATTTACTTCATTATAGATCATCATTAGCTTATATACTTAATCAGTATTTCTTAATTTTTTTGTTCAAAAGATAATGTTCATGTTTTTAAGAAAAAAATTTTATATAGATTTTAAAAAAATAAAAATGTGATGATTTTAAAGAAGTAAGAAAAAAATTGATGATAAGAGGGTATAATAGACATTTTAAAAATTCAATTAGGATAAAGGAGAAAATATGAAGATTGTTCAAAATTGAAGGGGAGTTTGATTTGTAAGGCAAAGTTGGGCAGGAAAAATGATTTTCACCCTAATTTCTATTATATAGAAGAGGTGGTTTCGACCACCTCTCATGCAATTACCAAAAAATCCCTCCACTCCCACCTAATTACATACTATGCCTCAATATATAATAATTTCATTATTTCATCATAACGGTTTAAATATTTAATATATTCTATTAATTTATATTAATTAACTATAACTACATATTGGAAGTAAATTTTTTTTATTTATTTAATTGGCTATCATGTTCAAAACTAATTTGGTACCACGAATCACAATAATTAATAACTTAAAATATTTAAAAGACATATAGAAATTTTATTGACTCTCATTATTTTAGCAATGCCACATAAATTGAGATAAAAGAAAAAGTACTGCAAATTATAATAATTAACAACTTAAAGTATTTAAAAGATATATAAAAATTTTAGTTGATTCTCAAAATTGTATCGAAGCCACAAAAATTGGGATACAAGGAGTAAATATATTATTTTATGATTACGTAAAAATTATTATAAATCACAATAATTAACAAGTTAAAATACTTTTTTAAAAATAGATAAAAGTTCTATTCAACTCTCAAAATTTTATCGGTTCACCATAAATCATGACAAAATAAAAAATTATCGTACTTAATTGCAACTAAATATTTAAAGTAAATCAATTTTATTATTTTAATTGAATTTTATATAGAAAATTAATATTTTTATGTATTTATTTATTTTATTAAATTTAAATTTTAAAATTATTTTTTTCTTATATAGAAATACTAATAATTAAACTTAACTTTAAATTTTTAAATTACAAAATTAACAAATTTAATTTAATAAAATAAATTTCTAATGAATATTTTCTTAGAATTTCTGTTGGGTCAATATATATCAAGTTAAAAAGAAATAAAGAAAAATATATAGTAAAATTTTATTATTGTGAAAGATAAATATAATGTACTATCCAATAATGTTTAATAATATCATATTTTGCATATGCAAATATAGCATCCCATATTTAATTAATATACTATTTCGGTGAATTATCGATGATTACTATTGGATATGATAAAATTATATTAATTTTTATAGTAATAACATAATCAATCGCTCTTAATTAATTATTATGAGTCGTCTAGGTATTAAGAAAATAAATAATATTTAATGAAAAATAAAATAGAAATAAAATACAAAATTAACTCATAATGTTTTAAATTAAATTTTCGTCTTTCGAACGATGATTTTACTATATCACTCATTATTATAAGTCATTTATGTATTAGAAAAATAAAAATAACAAAATGATATGTCAACATAAAATATTTGATTGACTATCAAAATTATATTAGTGCCACATAAATCGGGACGGGACAAAAAAAGATATAAAACAACATATATTATTTAAAAATGAAATAAAAATTATAGTAAATAAAAATAATTAATAAAAAAAGATTTAAAAATTGACTGATTTCTGCTGCTTCAATCGTGATTTTAATGTATCACCCGCAATTAATTATTATAAGTCACATATATATTTAAAAATTAATAATATTGAATCCATGATTTTACTATATATATATAGATACATACATTCTATGAATAGAAATTTTCATGATATTTAAAAAAAAAATTACTATATATACTTAAAGGACAAAAGAGTAAAAACATACAAGAGATAAATGTAGAGAAATCAAGAAGCACCAAATGGATTATTAACATTTGTAACATTCAAAATATTTCTAAATGTTTCCAAATTCTTCTTGAATCAACAGATACACATAATAAAAATAATAAATGATAATAATTACATTTTACTAAATTGCCCCTAATTAATTATTATGATCATTTAAGCATTGTGTCACATAAGTTGAAATAGAAAATATATTATAAATCACAATGATCAAAAATTTAAATTATTTTAAAAATATAATTGGCTATCGTCGACACAAAACTCTAGACAAGTAGAGTAGCATATATTATTCAAAAATTACATAAAAATTATTATAAATTACAATAGTTAACAAATTAAAATATCTAAAAACAATTTAATATGTTACATATTTCAAAAAAATTACATGAAAAATACTAGAAATCACAATAATTAACAACTTAAAAAATTTCAAATATTTAAAATATTTGTTTGACTCTTGAAATTATATTAGTGTCACCGAAATTGAAATAGAAGAAAAGTATTATAAATCACAATAATTAAAAACTTAAATTCTTTTTAAAATATAATTGACTATCAATGCCACAAAAATTTGGACAAGAAAAGTAACGTATATTAATTTAAAAATTACATAAAAAATATTATAAATTACAATAGTTAATTAACAACTTAAATTATCTACATACATATTAAAATAACATATGCTGAACTCATGCTAGATTTCGAATGAATCCTAGAAAACATATGCAATTCTTTTATTAAAATATTTTATTTAAATATATCAAGATTGAAAAGATAAATAAATATCTGAATGTTGGGCCCGTGCTGACACGGGTCATGCTCCTCTAGTCTATTTATATATAATAAAGTAAAATAGTCTAGCCTAGAATTATGCCAAGTGACATCTTAAGAACTAGCTACTTGATATTTGACAACAAAAAATTATCATTTTATAACGAAAAACTATTTTGTTGATTATTTAAATATTTAATATTATTTCATGTTTCATATCTATATATATAATAAAGCAAAATAGTCTAGCCTAGAATTATGTCAAGTGGCATCTTAAGAACTAGCTACTTGATATTTGACAACAAAAAATTATTATTTTATAACAAAAAACTATTTTGTTGATTATTTAAATATTTAATATTATTTCTTGTTTCATATCTATATATATAATAAAGCAAAATAGTCTAGCCTAGAATTATGCCAAGTTGCATCTTAAGAACTAGCTACTTGATATTTGACAACAAAAAACTATCATTTTATAACAAAAAACTATTTTGTTGATTATTTAAATATTTCATATTATTTCATGTTTCATATCTATATATATAATAAAGCAAAATAGTCTAGCCTACAATTATGCCAAGTGGCATCTTAAGAACTAACTACTTGATATTTGACAACAAAAAACTATCATTTTATAACAAAAAACTATTTTGTTGATTTTTTAAATATTTAATATTATTTCATGTTTCATATATATATATATATATAATAAAGCAAAATAGTCTAGCCTAGAATTATGCCAAGTGGCATCTTAAGAACTAGCTACTTGATATTTGACAACAAAAAACTATTTTGTTGATTATTTAAATATTTAATATTATTTCATGTTTCATATTGTGGTAAAAAATAATTAAGATTCATTCCTATTGGATGAAAACTCATAGGATTTTTCAATTATTTATTATTAAGATTAGTATTTAATTATTTCATATTATTTTATGTTTTAATCTATTTTGTTGGCAACAAAATGTATTTTGGTGAATAATCAATTAGTAATCAAGCAACTTATATGGAAAAAATTGCTATGACCAAAAAGTCATTCCAAAATAAACAATATTTCAATAGATATGTCATTCCTTAAAATATGTGAACAATTAATTTAAACAACATAAATAATAATATTATAAAAAGTAAATATTTATGATTATACTACAATTGAGTAAATCAAAAAAATATTACAAAAAATCAATTAGTAAATAGTAATCATGTAATTTATATGAATAATTATTATAATAATCAAAAAGTCATTTCAAAATTAAAAAATATTATGAAAAAAAGGTTACCTCTCAAAAAATATACACAATTAATTTAAATAGTAATATTATTTAAAAAAACATTTTTGAGTTTACTACAATTTAGTAAATCAAGAAAGTATTACAAGAAAATCAATTAGATAATAACTAATTAATAATCAAGTAACTTATATGAAAAATATTATTATGACAAATGAGTCCTTCCAAAATTAAAAATATCATGAAAAAGATATCATCACTCAAAATGTGTATTTAATTAATTAAAGTAACAATACTATATAAAAAAGAACATTTATGATTTGATTATAATTGACTAAATCAAGAAAGTATCAAGAAATATCAATTAAGAGAATAACCAATTAGTAATCAAACAACTTATATGGAAAAAAAATATAATAATCAAAGAGTTACTCCAAAATTAAAAGTATTATGAAAAAGATGTGATCACTCAAAAGTCAAATGGTAACTTTGGGCTACAAAATGGAAGAAATTTATTTCAATATATTTCAAGCAATTTTATTTAAGAAAATATGCATTCATATTTATTGGAAGAATTTTCATTCGATATATTTTAGGTAATCTATATTTAAAATAGTATGCATTCATATTTAATGAAAGGATTTTCATAATTAAGAATAACTATCAATGAGTAATTACACTATCATTCTATATTAGGAAATGAATAAATGATAGTTTTGAATTTAAAAGGAGGGTAGATTGAAAATAAATAAATAAATAAATATTGAAATTTTTTTAAAATGAATATTAATAAAATTGCATAGTCCTAATTAATATTTGAAGTCAAATAAAATTTTGTCTTACAAAGTTATTCTTTAATTGACCAATTATATAACCTTATATATGACTGTAAGAATAATTTCAGATTTTAAAATAATCAAATTTGATAAAGATACTTCGTTTTGATGAACAAAAATTAATTAAAAATATTAAATTATATTATATAAAACTTTAAATGTGCAGGTCAATAAAATAAATTAGGAATAAATATGTATTAATAATAAAAATATCAATAAAAATTTATAATAAATTTTATATGATGAAATGTAGGTGTGATTTACTAATGAATTATAATAGATACAATTGAAGTATTGCCATAAAATAAATATTTATAAGACAAAAAGTATTTATGATTTCATTCAATGTAAGTCAATTAAGGAAGCATGACAAAATTGATTGAGAAATATAAATAGAAAATGAATAATCAATTAACAATTATATACATATATCTGGAAAAGAATATTGTACCAACTGCAATTAATCTAGAAGTTTTAATGTCATAACAATAAAATCAATCAGTAAATAGTAACCATGTAACTTAAAAGAATAAGATTATAATAACCAAAAAGTCATTTCAAAATAAAAAATTATTATGAAAAAAGTTGTTATCCTTCAAAAAGATATACACAATTAATTTAAATAATAATATTATTAAAAAATTATTTATGATTTCACTACAATTTAGTAAATCAAAAAAGTATTACAAAAAAAAATCAATTAGATAATAACTAATTAATAATCAAGTAACTTATATGAAAAAGATTATTATGACAAATGAGTCATTCCAAAATTAAAAATATTATGAAAAAGATGTCATCACTCAAAATGTGTATTTAATTAATTTAAGTAATATATAAAAAAGAACATTTATGATTTGATTACAATTGACTAAATCAAGAAAGAAATTTAAGTGATGACATCAAATGGTAACTTTGGACTACAAAATGGAAGAAATTTATTTCAATATATTTCAAGAAATTTTATTTAAAAAATATGCATTCATATTTATTGGAGGAATTTTCATTTGATATGTTTTAAGTAATCTATATTTAAAACAATATGTATTCATATTTAATGAAAGGATTTTCATAATTAAGAATAACTATCAATGAGTAATTACACTATCATTCTATATTAGGAAATGAATAAATAATAGTCTTGAATTTAAAAAAAGAGTAGATTGAAAATAAATAAATATTAAAAAAATTTAAAATTAATATTACTACACAGAAAAGATTGCATAATGTTTATCGAAAATAACTACTAAAATTGTATAGTCCTAATTAATATTCGAAGTCAAATAAAATTTTGCTCTACAAAGTTATTCTTTAATTGACCAATTATATAATCTTATATATGTCTGTAAGAATAATTTTGGATTTTAAAATAATCAAATTTGAAAAAGATACTTTTTTTTTTGTTTAAACCACCCGGTGTCCGGTACCCGCTTTTTAGGAGTCCGACTATATCCGGATTCACCCCGTGTCGGGCCCTTTTTTTTGGGGGGGTGGGGGGTGGGGGTGGGGGGTAGAGCTCCCAACAGAGTGTTTGTCCATACCCAGGGTCGAACCCTCGACCTATGGGTAGGTTGGGGCAGCTCCTTTCCGCTGCGCCACCACTGCTGTTGGTGAAAAAGATACTTAGTTTTGATGAATAAAAATTAATTAAAAAAATAAATTATCTTATATAAAAATTTAAACGTGTAGATCAATAAAATGAATTAGGAATAAATATTTCTTAATAATAAAAATACCAATAAAAATTTATAATAATTTTTATATGATGAAATATAGGTGTGAGTTATTAATAAATTAGAATATATGCAATTAAAGTATTACTATAAAATGAATATTTATATGACAAAAAGTATTATGATTTCATTCAGTATAATGTAAGTCAATTAAGGAAGCATGACAAAATTGATTGAGAAATATAAATAGAAAATGAATAATCAATTAACACTTCTATACATATATATGAAAAAGAATATTGTATCAATTGCAATTAATCTAGAAGTTCTAATGTCATAATGATTTACCACTATATAAGAAGACTACACTCAGTAAAAGCTAATTAATTTCTGCCATAACATGTTGGAGAAGATGAATTGTGCAATTGATTTTTGCCACAACTTATCTTGTCGTGATAATCGCTAAAGTAACTATTATATATTAAATATGAAAAAACTAATATTGATATTAGATAGTTGATTTTCTGCATTGCAAATATTGTTGATTTAGATTTAGTGAGATAGTAATATGATTTCAAAAATTAATAAACTATGATACTAAATTACTAATCCATTATATTTCTATATTCTCTTATATTATAAGAGGCAGTTTAGCAGCTGAAGCAGGCAGCAGGTCGACATGCCTGCTTCAGCTGCTACAATCGTGTTTTTACTGTATCACCCCTAATTAATTATTATAAGTTATTTACGTATTAGAAAATTAATAATATTTAATACAAATAAGTAAAATAAATATTTTTGACATGTCTGCTTCAGCTGCTTCAACCTTAATTTTACCATATCACCTCTAATTAATTATTATAAGTCATCTAAATATCAAAAAATAACAATATTTAATAAAAAATATAAAATAGACATAAATAATAAATTAACTCTTGATGTTTTAAATTAACTTGTCATTTTATATGAGGCTCACTTAGGTTATTTTCACAAGTAATTTCTTATAGTTATTATGCTATACCACTTTTAATACATGTCTGCTTCGCGGCTTCAATCGTGATTTTACTATATCATCATCAATTACTTATTATGATTATTTAAGCATTAAAAAAATAGTATATTATTAGTATCCTATATTGGAAGTCACAATAAGCAGTTGAAGCAGGTTGCTCATGTTCGACATGTCTGGCTTAACTATTTCAATCGTGATTTTACTATATTACAACAACAACAAACCCAGTGTATTCCCACCTAGTGGGGTCTGGGGGGGTAAGATGTGCGTAGTCCATACCACTACTTCAGGAGAAGTAGAAAGGCTATTTCTGATAGACCCCCGGCTCAAGACAAGGAGTAATAAACAAATACTTAATAAAGCATGAAACAAGTTGTCAAGACATAAATACGCCACCCACAAGGAATAATAAACAAAGAATAGTAACCACATTCGAAATAAGGCATGCAACAAAGTGTCCTAGCAATAATAATACATCTACCAAGTAATGTCCTACCCGACGACTCAAACTGGCACCAGCCTTCTATCCTAATCCGCATCCTCCAGATCTTCCTATCTAGGGTCATGTCCTCAGTGAGCTGTAACCGCTCCATGTCCCGCCTGATCACCTCTCTCCAGTATTTCTTCGGTCTACCCCTACCCCGCATGAAACCATCCAACGCAAGTTTCTCACACCTACGAACCGGGGCATCCATGCCTCTCCTCATCATATGCCTGAACCATCTCAATCGGACTTCCTGCATTTTGTCCTCCACCGAAGCCACTCCAACCTTCTCCTGAATAGTCTCATTTCGAACTCTATCACCCCTATTAAACCCACACATCCAACGCAACATCCGCATTTCCGCCACCTTCAATTTTTGAATGTGAGAGTTCTTGACTGGCTAGCGTTCCGCTCCATACAATATGGCTGCACGGACTGTCACCCTATAGAATTTGCCTTTAATCTTGGGCAGCACCTTCCTATCACACAACACCCCCGAGGCGAGCTTCCACTTGATCCATCCCGCCCCAATACGGTGGGAGACATCCTCATCAATCTCACCATTCCCCTAAATCATGGACCCTAGATACTTGAAACTATCCCTCTTACACAACGTCTGGGAATCCATCCTTACTACTACCTCATCTTCCTATATCACGTCATTAAACTTGCATTCCAAATATTTTGTCTTGTTCCTACTCAACCTGAACCCTTTAGACTCAAGGGTCTGTCTCCATAGCTCTAATTTATCATTGATATACACCCGCGTCTCATCAATCAAAAATACATCATATGCAAAAAGCATACACCAAGGTACCTCTCCTTGAATACGCCGCGTCAACACATCCATCACCAGAGCAAACAAAAATGGGCTAAGAATGGAACCCTGGTGCAACCCCATTAAAATAGGGAAATGCTCCGAGTCTCCTCCCGCCGTCCTCACCTGAGTCTTAGCTTCATTATACATGTCCTTGATTGCTATAATATACGCCACCGGTACCCCACTCACCTCCAAGCATCTCCAAAGCACCTCCCTAGGGACTTTGTCGTACGTCTTCTCCAAGTCGATAAATACCATATGTAGATCTCTCTTCCTTTCCCTATACTGTTCCACCAGTCTCCGCACCAGGTGAATTGCATCTATCGTCATGCGCCCAGGCATAAATCCAAACTGATTTTTTTGAGATAGACACTATCCTCCTCAACCTCAACTCGACCACTCTCTCCCAAATCTTCATAGTGTGGCTCAATAACTTAATACCTCTATAGTTATTGTAACTCTGAATGTCACCCTTATTCTTATAAAGAGGGATCATAGTACTTCATCTCCAAGCCTCGGGCATTTTCGCCGACTTGAAAATGTCGTTAAATAATTCAGTCAACCACCTTAAGCCAGCCTCGCCAGAGAACTTCCAAAAATCCACAGGTATCTCATCAGGCCCCGTCACCCTACCCCTACGCATCCTGCGAATAGCTTTTCTGACGTCTTCTACCTTAAAACGTCTACAATAACTAAAATCACGACACTCCTCTATGTGCTCTAGCTCCCCTAATACAATAACTCTATCCCCTTTTTCATTCAATAACCTATCGAAGTACGACTGTCATCTCTTCTTAATATGACCATCCTCTACCAATACTCTACCATCCTCCCCCTTAATGCATTTCACCTGGTCGAGGTGACGACCCTTTATCTCCCTAGCCTTCGCAAGCCTAAACAACCTCATTTTCCCTCCTTTCTCCTCTAACCCCGCATATAAGCTCTCGAACGCTGTCGTCTTAGCCACTGTGACTGCTAACTTAGCCTCTTTTCTAGCTATCTTGTACTCCTCCCTGTTAGCCCATTTCTCATCTTTATCCTTACTCTCACCCAACTTAGCATACGCTCCCTTCTTAGTCTCCACTTTCTTCCTAACTGCTTTATTCTACCACTAATCCCCCGACGATGGCCGGCACAGCCCCTGGAAATACCCAACACCTCACTAGTAATCTCCTTGATGCACCTAGCCGTCCTATCCCACATACTATCCACGTCTCCCCTGAACTCCCATACCCCCATTCCCGCCACCTTCTCTCTTATCTCCCTCGCATTTATTGGCGTAAGGCCGCCCCACTTAATTCTAGGTTTACCCTCCCCACCCCTTCTCTTCTTATCTTTCTTAATACCTAAGTCCATCACCAAGAGCCTATGTTGAGTCAAAAGACTCTACTCGGGATGACTTTACAGTCCTTACATAACACCATATCCCCTTTTCTAAGCAGCAAAAAATCAATTTGCATCTTGACTATCGCACTTCAAAAGGTGATCAGGTGATCGTCCTTATTCGGGAAGCTCGAATTCACCACTACCAACCCAAAGGACCTCGCAAAATTCAACAGAGCAGCTCCCTCTTCATTTCTCTCCCCAAAACCAAAACTGCCATGCACATCGCCAAAGCCTCCCGGTAATGCCCCAATATGCCCATTGAAATCCCCTGCTACAATAATCTTCTCAGAACTAGGCACTCCTCTTACCACCTCATCCAATGCCTCCCAAAATCGCATCTTCTCCTCCCCATCCAAGCCCACTTGCGGTGTATAAACTCTGCACACGATCATAGTAGACCCCCCAATGACCAACTTAACAGTCATCAACCTATCGCTGATCCTCTTAACCTCCAGTACCTTTCCTCTAAGCTCTTCATCTACTAAGATGCCAACTACATTCCTACGCCTCTCACTACCAGTGTACCATAGCTTGTAACCATCCACATCCCTAGCCTTAGACCCTACCCATTTAGTCTCATACACACACGTAATATTGATTCTTCTCTTTCTAAGAATCTTCACCAGCTCTATAGACTTTCACTGCAGAGTACCTATATTCCAAGACCCAACCCGCAGCCTATTAACTCTAGCAACCTCTCTTCCTCTACCTTCCCTAACAACCCCCACTCCCACACTCATATTTCCCTCCTCCCCTACCCCCAACACAGGCCCCCGCCCCAACTCTCTTGGACATAACCCTATCCTACCATCAATGCCCACAACCACAACTCCCAAAAAAAAACACACAACACCAGTAATCAAGCAACAACAGAAAATAGAAGGCACAAGCACAGTATATAATATGAAATAATAAAGAAAAGTCAAACCCACCAATTATAACTAAGTCAAGCAATGGAATAAGCCGAAAATATACGACAACAGACAATCCCAACAGATTAAGCGCAAGTCAAGATACAGGAGATAATACTATAATTTATACGAAGAATGAAATAGCAAAGATTAGAAGTCACCGGGTTACGCTTGTAGATCAAGTCCTTTTTTCCTGCATGGTATGTTGGGTCCCTGCAAACTGATGCAGAAACTGGTCGCCGGAATAATTGGTCGGAGCTTCGCCGGAGTGCCTCCGAAATCCAAACTTGTGGGAACCAAATCTGGTCAAAACCAGAAGTACAGACAGATGGACCCACCAGATCGTTCATTTATGACCGAAGCTGCGCGCTGCCTATGTCGCCGGAGTCAAGCTGACGGAAACCGTCGGCGAAAGCACAAGAGGTTCGAACAATGGGGGGTAGGGAACGAGAGAGAGAACTAGGGAAAGAGGGAAGGGGGAGTGGGGGTTATCCTTGCCTGTTACCGATGCTCCAACACCGTCACCGACGTCAGCCGGTCAAGCGGCAGTGGTCGTGGGTTTAGTGAACGTTAGAAAGATAGAGAATTTTAGTTTAAATTGCAAGATTTTTCTTATTCAATGGAATAAACCAAAATATATCATGATTTTACTATATTACCCCTAAATAATTATTATAAGTCATTTACATATTAAAAAAATTAATAATTTCTCTTATATTATAAGAGGCAATTTAGCAGCTGAAGCAGGCAGCAGGTCGACATGCCTGCTTCAGCTGCTACAATCGTGTTTTTACTGTATCACCCCTAATTAATTATTATAAGTTATTTATGTATTAAAAAGTTAATAATATTTAATACAAATAAGTAAAATAAATATTTTTGACATGTCTGCTTCAGCTGCTTTAACCTTAATTTTACCATATCACCTCTAATTAATTATTATAAGTCATCAAAATATCAAAAAATTAATAATATTTAATAAAAAAAATATAAAATAGACATAAAATAATAAATTAACTCTTGATGTTTTAAATTAACTTGACATTTTATATGAGGCTCACTTAGGTTATTTTCACAAGTAATTTTTTATAGTTATTATGCAATACCACATTTAATACATGTCTGCTTCGCGGTTTCAATCGTGATTTTACTATATCATCCCTAATTACTTATTATGTTTATTTAAGCATTAAAAAAATTAGTATATTATTAGTATCCTATATTGGAAGTCACAATAAGCAGCTGAAGCAGGCTGCTCATGTTCGACATGTCTGGCTCAATTGTTTCAATCGTGATCTTACTATATTACCCCTAAATAATTATTATAAGTCATTTACATATTAAAAAATTAATAATATTTAATAAAAAATGAAAATAGATATTTATGACATGACTATTTCAACTACTTCAATCGTCATTTTACTAAATTACTCATATTTAATTATTATAAGTCATTTAAATATTAAAAAATTAATAATATTTAATAAAAAGGGTAAAATAGACGTTAAATGATAAATTACTTTTTTATGTTTTAAATTAACATGACGTCTTATATGGAGCCACTTAAAAAAAAATTCACAAGGATTTTTTACAATAATTTTATTATGTCACTCCTAATTAGTGGAATAGAAAAAAAATATTATAAATAACAATAATTAAGAACTTAAATTATTTAAAAAAATATAATCGACTATCAATACACAAAAGTTTTAACAACTTAAAATATCGTTATGCAAATTTCATCAATCTAAATATAATATTATATGTCTAACTTAGAATTTGTCAACCAAACAAATAAAGCTTTTCACTAAATGATAGAATTATACATAACATAAAAACTTTAAGGATCAACATTGGATCGTCCGTAGCACGGCATAAGCCGGCTAGTATTAGAATAAACACTTAATTTGTCTATACTATACAATAAGATTCATTAATATTTGTTGGTCCATTATCATAAGAGAATAAGTGAACATTGTGAAATCGTGCAAACATGTTAGGACTTTAGATAATGTTATAAGATATTTGTTGAAAAAATGGTAATAAGAAAATATGAGAGAGGAAAAATTGACTATTATTGAGACTTTGCTAAAAATATTTTTTGTATGTTATAAATTTAATAATTTCAAATATGTGAACGATATTGAATAATTTTTTTATTATATAAAATTAATAAGATAATAATTTCTATAGTTAATTTTATTTAATATCGATCGCGCATGCGCGGGTACTAATACTAGTATATGTAACAACGTAATACACAAACTTGGTGTAACAGTCTTATTCTGTAATGCATTAATCGAATATGTGCACCGCAAGAAAAAAGGAGAGAGCAAACATTAATTAGGATTTGATCCAATCAAAACGCTCTATTTAGTCCTTTGAAACACAGAGGCAACAAAAGATATTAGATTAATTTTTATTATTGTGTACATAAAATATTTGATTTGGTAATGAGACCATGATTTTACATACAGCTTAATTTACAAAGCCAACACACCCTTGAAAGTATGTTGCATCTTTTAATTGTAAGCTTTAAATTTTATAGATTAACAAGGCTAATGAGTATAATAAAACATATTTGATTACCTCATCTATGCAATGAATGTTTGAGAATACATACAACCTTTTAATTTTAAATTTAAAATATTTAATCAAAGTGCTTTTATCATATTCAAGTGCTCAGTAAAAAAATTTCCTAATTGGGTTTATATAAATAAATTTTGCGTCACGATCTGATTTCTCAAGTCATAATGGCGTCTATCTTATTTTCCCAGTAGGCAAGCCAAGTCATAGCCCAGAATAATAGATAACAAACTAATAGGCAGAAATCAGAAGAGATCGCATATAATGATAGCAATAGTAATAACAAACGACAAACAATGATAGGCATAGCACACGTAAACATTATTATACAATAATTAATCATCATGATTCATCTCTAATTTCAACATCCTGGGGTTTATTCATAGGTTCACATGAATATACATCTATAAAAATCAATTCCACATAAAATTGATCACCCAACATGGATTTGAATTCAATTGATCATTCTCAATATAAACAAAGCAAACCCAATAAGAAATTCATAAAGAAATCCATAAACTTAAACATAGAAAAGAGATTCTTGGACTTCATGGACGAAAGGAGTCCATGAATGAACACTATGCATACCTTAGCTTGTGATTCTACGAAGATTGACGGAGAGATTCTTGAAATTTGACGGTGAATTCCCTTGGAATTGAACCTTCTATGAAAACTCTAGGGCTTGTTCTTGAGAGTTTTTGAGAGAATAGAGTATATTTTGGTGTAATGAAGGCTCAAACCCGTGTTTTTGAGCTTATATAGCGTAGGAAAATTGACCCTTTTAACCCTAGGACACGTCTTCAATTTCTGAGAAAATTTTTCAATTTTCATTCTTGGCGCGACGCGCCACTATTGTGCCAAGTCACTGGAAAGTGACAAATGGGAAATTGTACGGTGGCGCGACATGGAGCTAAAGTGTTGCCACCTTGTATGCGACCTGGAAGTTTTGCGCGAAGCACTACTATCACAAAGCAACACTGGGAATTGACAATTGCCATTTGAGCTATCTCCGCGACGCGCTGAAGGCTCAGGTGATACACTGTCTCACTAAAAAGACTCTAACGCTTCACCCGAATATCGGATTTGGACGAATTTGGTATCAATGGAAAGCTTATTAAATTTCCCACATGACAAAAAGTGAATCTTAAAAATACCATGTGTACAAAAGTGGATTCATCTTTCAAAGAAAGCTTCTAACATTCCTGGAAAAAATTTTCAAGCCAGGAAAAGTACGGATATTGCACATACTCATTCATGAAACATTAGTACCACCGTGGAAATAGCTGAGAAACACTGACAATACCTTTTTAAAAGATATTGTAATACCTTATAAAAAAAATTTCGATGGATCTTCCAAAAAGGAGATATGTTATATGTGGATTGTATACGGGTTTACGAACCTCTTATAGGTCCTATGTCAGGAAGCTTTATCTCCGTAGATGTATACGGGGATCGTGCAATGATCCTGGAGGTTGTGCACATACTTTATTATGTTGTGTTTTATTGTCTTATTGACTTGTCATCTGTGTATTTATCCTACCTTCCTTTACTTGTATTTGATGATCTTGTATCTACATGTTCTCTTTTGTTCTATTTATATGTGACATAATGTATACTGGTGTTCTATATCTTGGTGTGTTGTTGTAATATATGTGAGATATATTAGAATTGTTAGCGCAAGCGGTATGGGCTACCATTGTGGGACATTTTCTGATTGCAGGTGACGTTCCCTTAGTGTATATTTTGTATGTTTTATTTACTACTTTGCTTGGTCGGCCTATGATACCTACTGAGTACAAGTGGATCATACTCGTGCCTACTGCGCCCTTTTGGTGCAGGTCCTAGCTCGACTGCGCCTAAGCTTGATTGACTCGGATGATTGTTGGAGCTTCCAAGGTAGCAATTGGACATTCATACGTCTGAATTTCACCTCTATCTTTCTATAGTAGTTATGTCTTTATTAGTATTCGGAGATAGTTATTATTCTTTTGTGGTTATTTTTCTGATGTATTTGACTCTTGGATTGTATTAGTAGTTCTTATACTATTGACACCTGATTTTGGGCATAATTGATATTTTGGATAAGTTCTTTTTGCATTGTTATGATATTTATATGATTCGTCTTCATTCTAGAAGCCTTATCTTGGGATATTTCTATCTTTTTATCTTTTTGCATCAGTTTGGATAATAGGCTTACTTGTCAAGGTACACCGCAACAAGTACCATCATGACCCTCATTTTTGGATTGTGATAAATTGGTTTCAGAGCAGCCATGAGAAAAATTATCCTACTCATGATGTTGAGTTAGCAGTCATAGTCTTTGCCTTAAAGATTTAAAGGCATTACCGATAAGATGTTCATGTAGATATGTTCACAGATCATAAGAGTCTTCAGTATGTATTTTCTCAGAAAGATCTTAATCTTCATCAGAAAAGGTGGTTAGAGCTCTTGAAAGATTATGACATGAGTGTCCTTTATCATTCGGGCAAGGCCAACGTAGTGGTCGATGCTCTCAGTAAACTGTCTATGGGTAGTGTTGCCAATGTAGAGGACAGTAAAAAGAAGTTAGCTCAGGAAGTCCATCAGCTTATTAGACTAGGCATTCGCTTAGTTGATACAGAAGAGGGTGATATACGGGTTCAGAGTAGTTCAGAATTATCTCTAGTTTCGAGCTGAAAGAGAAGCAAGATAGAGATCCCAGCCTTGTCAAGTTAAAATAGTCAGTCCAGAATCAGAAAATAAAGGTTTTCTCCCAAGGGAGATATAGTGTTCTTCATTTTCAGGGTCGTCTCTGTGTTCTAGGTGTAGATGACTTAAGGCAGCGAATTCTTGTAGAAGCGCATGGTGCGCGCTACTCTATTCATCTAGGGGCCACAAAGATGTACCGCGACTTGCGGGAAATCTATTGGTAGAGTGGGATGAAAAGAGATGTCAGATTAAGCTCAAGGTAATAGTTCTCCTTAAGCTTACTGAGTTTCATATTCAGTGCTCATCACATACTTGGCATCAGAGCCAGGTTCAATAGAGTCCTAGGAAGTTTGAAAGCCGCATCTAGTAGAGTCTTGTACATGGGTGTGTTACGCGCCACATTTATGTGCAGAAGGCTATAAAATATTCTAGGAACTGTTTCTTATTCTTTCAGTATTTATGTCATGCCAGTGAGCATAATCTAAAGTCAACCTCTCAGTCTAATCCGTTTTTCCTCTTTATTTCAGAACATGCCTCCGAAGAGAAGAATCCAGCCTATCCAAGAAGATCCCTTGGACGAATATGTTTCTCATGTAGAATTCAAGGCCACATTCACTACTCTTGATTAGTCAGTTACTGCCCAGAATAAATGACTAGCTATCGTACTGGCTAATCCAATGGCCAATTCAGCTACAGCCAGGATTCGAGACTTCACTCGAATGAATTCTTCAATCTTTCTTGGGTTTAAGATAGATAAGGACCCTCAGGAATTCCAAGATCAGGTGCAGAAGATGACAAATATCATGGGGGTGACTACTGTTGAGAGTGTTGAGCTAGCTGCATATTAGTTGTAGGATGTTGCTCATACTTGGTTTAAGCAGTGGAAGTCAGAAAGGGCAGATGATGCAGGGTCATTTGAGTGAAAGGAGTTTGCTTCAGCTTTCCTTGATAGATTCTTTCCCCTAGAGCTTAGAGAGGCCAAGGTGTTGGAGTTTATCAACCTCAGGCAGGGCAATATGACAGTGAAAGATAATTCTCTTAAGTTTACTCAATTAGCCAGATATGCCCCTCATGTGGTTGCAGATAGCAGGGCAAGAATGAGTAAGTTCATTTTAGGGGTAAATGACAGCATGGTCAATGAGTGAAGATCCGCCATGCTGAATAGTGACATGACTTTAGCCAGGCTTATGACTTATGCTCAACAGATAGAGGAGTAGAAGTTAAGCAAAGAGAGAAGCAGAATAAGAGATCCAGGATCGGTAGCTTCACTTTTAGTCAGCCTAATTCAGAGAGAGTCAATCATTCTCAGTTTCATTCTAAGTTATTAGTCCTAGATCCTTCATCAGCCAGTGTTCCAGTGCCAAAATTTAGAGACGACAATAGAGATAGAGTGCCAGGCTCCAAGTCTCAGGGCAGTGTTAGCAGTGCCCAAACTAATCCTCTTTGTTAGACTTGTGGTAAGAACCACAAGGGCGTGTGTAGAGCTGGCAGTGATGTCAGTTGAGAGATACTATGAGAAATTAGTAGATATCATTTTTTGGTTGTAGGCTTGTTAATGCTCCTGAGTTGTCATTGGATCAGTTTGTTGATGCCTTTTTGGAGAGATTTGTGCCTTTTAGTTTGAGAGATCTTATATGGGACGAGTTTGATCATTTGGAGTAGGGCTCTATAATGGTTTTTTAGTATAAGGCATGCTTCCATGCCCTATTCAGATATTCCTATGATAGCATTTCCACCGAGTTTGTAAAGATTTAAAAGTTTGTAAAGGGTTTGGTTGTTTTCTTTCAGTTAGCTATATCTCAGATGGTTGTTCTTGGAGCTACACTTTAAAGTATTGTAGATCACGCTAAGATGACAGAGGGTATTATTAGTTCATCTTAGGGAGGTGCCAAGAGGGTGCATCGTTTTGGTAAGTTTAGGAGTCAGACCTATTGAGGTAGATATTTTAGAGGTTCTCGTGGTAGGCCAGTGCAGGTGATTTTATAGAGTTCAGCTGGTGGATCTTCTAGTTCAGCAGTTCAGGGTGGCCGTTCGGGCTCAGTTGTACTTTCTCTTGTTGAGACTGGTCGTGGAGGTTGCTATGTGTGTGATAATATTAGCCATATGGACAAGGACTGTTTTCACCGTGTGTTTAGAGTTACTTCTATTTTAGCTGTGAGAAGTAGGGGTTCTACCAAAGATGCAAGAGGTAGAGATGGTAGAGCCCATATTGGTGGTCGTAGGGCTACTCAACCAGTTGTAGTCGTGGATAGTGTTATGCTATACCATCCAGGCCTAAGGCAGAGACTTCTGATGTTGTGATTACAGGTATCTTTCTCGTTTATTTCAGACCAGCATCTGTATTATTTGATCCCGAATGGACTTTTTCCTATGTATCTGTATATTTTACTTTGGGTTTTTGAGCCACTTGCCATGCCTAGTTGTGTATCTACCCCTATAGGTGATTCTTTAGTGATGGATCGGGCGTACTGATCTTGCGTTGTGACTTTTGCCGGGCGTGAGATTTTGGTAGATTTGTTTGTATTAGATATGGTAGATTTTGATATTATTTTAGGCATGAATTAGTTAGCTCCTTATTATGTTGTCTTAGATTATTTTACCAAGACTGTGATTTAAGCTTCGTCGGGTGTGCCAAGGATAGCTTGGAAAGGTATATTTTATTTAGGTCCTAAGAGGGTCATATATTATGTTCAGGCTCGTAAATTGGTTGAGAGGAGATATTTATCTTACTTGGCCCATATTCATGACACAAGTGTTATTTCGCCTCCTTCCTTGGATTCTATCCGTATTGTCCATGAGTTTATGGAGGTGTTCCCTACAGACTTGCCTAGTATACCTTCAGATCAAGATATTGATTTTATTATTGATGTTGAGTCGAGAATCGAGCCCATTTTTATTCCTCCTTATAGGATGGCCCCAGCAAATTTAAAGGATCAGTTGCAGGAGTCTTTGGATAAGGAATTTATTCAACGTAGTATTTCACCTTGGGGTGTGCCTGTCTTGTTTGTGAAGAGAAAGGATGGGTCTATGTGGATGTGAATTTACTATCAATAGTTGAATAAGGTGATAGTTAAGAATAAGTATCCTCTTCCTTGAATCGATGATTTGTTTGATCAACTTTAGGGTGTCGTCATGTTTTTGAAGATTGATTTACGATTTTGTTATCGCCAGTTCAAGATTAGAGCTTTGGGTATTCCAAAAATAGTTTTTTGGACTTGATATGGTCATTATGAGTTCTTGGTCATGTCTTTTGGATTAACCAATTCCCCTTCCTCATTCATGGAATTGATGAATCGGGTGTTTTGATCATATCTCGACTCCTTTGTTATTGTGTTTATAGATGATTTCTTGGTGTATTCCAAGAGTGAGGTTGAGCATGATAAGCATTTACAAATTGTGCTTCCAAGATTGAGGGATGAGGTGTTGTATGCTAAGTTCTCTAAGTGGGAGTTTTGGTTGGAGTCTATTTCTTTCTTGGGTCATGTAGTGACTAAGGAAGGTATTATGGTTGATCCAGCCAAGGTTGTAGCAGTTTGTGATTGGGCTAGACCTACTTCGCCCATCAAGTTTCAAAGTTTTATTGGCTTGGTTGGGTATTATCGGTGTTTTGTTGACTCAAAAAAAGATTTTCATCTAGTGGTCTGATGCTTGTAAGGGGAGCTTCCAAAAGCTCAAGGACTTGTTGACTTCAACTCTTATATTAGCTTTGTCCAAAAAGGGCGTGGGCTTTACCGTATTTTGTGATGCTTCTGGTGTTGGATTAGGTATTGTGTTGATGCAGGAGGATAAGGTAATTGTGTATGCATCTCTTCAGTTGAAGCCTCATGAGAGGAATTATCCTACCTATGATTTGGAGCTATGCGCAGTTGCGTTTGCCTTGAAGTTGTGGAGGCATTACATATATGGAGTCCATTGTGAGATCTTCTTAGATCGTCGTAGCCTTCGGTACTTCTTTACTAGCAAGATTTTCATATGAGGCAGCACTATTGGCTTAAGTTGCTTAAGGATTATGACTTGACTATTCTCTACTATTCAGGCAAGGCTAATGTAGTTGTAGATGCCTTGAGCCAAAATTCGACTAGCATGGGTATCTTGGCGTATCTTTTGACCCAGGAGAGGCTTTTGGCCATAGAGATTCAGTTTTAGCAAACCAGATGGTTAGGCTTGATATTTCGACACTGGGGCGTGTTTTGGTATTTGTGGATGCTAGATTTTCTTTGATTGGAGCAGATTTGAGCTTATTGGTTTGACAATGTTGGATTGAGTTTGATTCAAGATAAAGTGTTGAGTGGGGAGGATAAGGAAGCCTCTCTTGATTCAGATGGAATTTTGAGGATTGAGGGCTGAGTTTGCATGTCGAGAGTGGTGATTGGATTAGGTTGATCTTGGAGGAGGCCTATTGTTCCAGATATTCTATCCATCCAGGTGTGACTAAGATGTATCGTAATTTGAGATAGCACTACTAGTGGGGTGTATGAGGAAAGATATAGCATATTTTATAGCTTGTTGCCTTTATTGCCAGCAGGTGAAGTCTGAGTACATGAGCCTGGTGGGTTGCTTCAGTGGTTACCTATTCCCGAGTGGAAGTGGGAAAGGATCATTATGGATTTTGTGACTCATTTTCTTCAGACTTCTTATAGTTTTGATAGTGTTTGGCTCATCATGAATTAATTGACCAAGTCATCTTATTTTATTTTGATTCAGGTCTCATTCAGTGCTGAGAGGTTAGCCCATATCTTCATTCATGAGATTATTCATCTGCATGATGCATATGTGTCCATTATTTTAGATCGAGGTTTTGTGTTCACATCTCACTTTTGAAAGACTTTTCAGGATAAGTTAGGTACTCAGGTTGATCTTAGCATAGGATTTCACCCCCGACTGATGGCCACTCAGAGCGGACTATCCAGATTTTGGAGTATATGTTTCACGTATGCGCAATGGATTTTGGTGGCCAGTGGGAGCAGCATTTGGTTTTAGCAGAGTTTGCATATAGTATTAACTACCATTTTAGTATTGATATGGCTTCTTTTGAGGGGTTGTATGGTAGGCGTTGTCGCTCCTCAGTAGGTTGGTTTGATGTTTTAGAGGTGAGACCTCGAGATATATACTTGCTTTGTGAGCCATTGGATAGAGTCCGGGTCTTTAGGATAGACTTGGATCGGCTCAGAGTAGGCAGAAGTGTTATGCTGATCGTAGACTTTGTGCCTTGAGATTTGGTGTTGGTGATCGTGTTTTTCTTTGAGTTTCACCCATGAAGGGGGTGATGAGGTTTGGGAAGAGGGGCAAGCTTAGCCCTAGGTATATTGGTCCGTTTGAGATTCTTCGAACTGTTGGTGATGTGGATTATGAGTTGGCTTTTCCCCTTGATCTATCAGTTGTTCATCCAGTTTTTCATATTCCTATGCTTCGTCGTTATATTCTAGATGAGTCTCATGTCATTCTTTGGGAGTCGGTTCAGTTAGATGAGTGGTTGTCCTTTGTTGAGGAGCCGGTTTCCATTTTGGCTAGGGATATTAGGCGGTTGCACTCTAGAGTGATCCCTGTGGTTAAGGTTTAGTGGCGGCATCGACCTGTAGATGAAGTTACTTGGTAGGTCGAGTCTGATATGCGTAGTCCTTATCCCAATCTCTTTGTTGATTCAAGTATTTCTTTTGCCTTAGTTCAAAGTCGAACTAGATTTTTAGTGGTGGATAATGTAACGACATAAAAATTTGATAAAATATGTGAAATTTGTGATTTAATATGATTCGACTGTTTTACCCCTCCCCGTAGTTGCATTGTGATATTTCTGGAGTGTGGGAATGATTTACATGATTTTTGATGCATTTTGGTATCATTTATGCAATATTGTGGTTTTTTATGGCTTCGAGACCCAATTTGGACACTGACTCTAAGTGGTGACTTCAGTTGTTAATCTGCATGAGGATTGATTAGAGAGCACAAAGAAATAACACTATTGAATAATTACATCTGGCATAGGTTGATCCCATTCAAATGCTCATTTCTTATATGGAGAGATCACAGGAAGAAATTGCCCATAAATGAAAGGCTCAACCAATTTGATATAGCCCCTGTCAATTGTGGATGTTGTCCTACTTCCGGCTGGGATAATATTTCTCACATTTTTGTTGAGGATCCCTTTGCAAACCATATTTGGCAATACTTCTCTTAAACTATGGGAATTCTTCATGCCACTGCCTCAATCAAGAACCTATGGTAGAATTAATGGAAAGCTAAGGCATCTAATAGAGCTCATAAACTGGTGTATCAGGCTCTTCCAATTATCATTTGTTGGGACTTGTGGAAAAATAGATGTGTTGTTACATATGGTGACAAACAGCCCCAATTAGCCAGAGTTAAATTCCTGATCTACAAAGATATTTCCCATTTGCTTTACTCTGCCTTTCCTTACATCCCCTATCCTTCTGGTTGGTCCACCCTGTCAGCTTATATGGAGAAATGTAGACAGGAGACAAAAGTCACAACTGTGTATTGATCTAAACCACCAGCTCCAATGGTCAAGTTGAATTCTGATGGTAATGCACTCACTAATCCTGGAAGGATTGGTGAAGGGAGGGTCATTAGAGATCACAATGGTGATCTCATCTATGCTTATGCTACCCCATTAGGGCAGGGGACTAATAACCAAGCAGAGGTAGAAGTTGCTATATGGGGTCTCTCTTGGTGTTTGAGTAATGGTATACAGCAGGTTGTGATGGAGGTAGATTCTGAGCTCCTGCTCAGATGGATAAGGGATTAACTACCAGTCCCATAGCACCTACAACCTCTTGTGGATTCCTTACTAAAGCTCATTTCACAATTTCACCAGTATATTTCTAGGTCTGTATAGAGAGAAGCTAACTTTGTAGCAGATGTTTTATCAAAAGTTAGCAACCAATCTGACCATCCTCAACACTACTTCCATAGTTGTTAGCTTCCCTCAGCAGTAGCAGGGTATTTTCAACTAGATAAACTGGGCATGCCAAGATTTAGGAGAAGAAAGTTGAACAAGTTGCATGAACCACCTTAGTGCATGGAAAGAACTAGAAAAAAGGCATAAACATGTCATATTAGTATTAGCCTACTTGTATATTGTAACCTCTGCTTTAGTCTCATATATTCATTTATTGTTGCACAAATTGAGGTCAGGTTTATGCTCCCCCTCTATGTACAGTTTCTCTTGTGATTAAATGATAAAGCCTGGGGTGTTACTCAGCCCTTAAAAATTTCTAAAAAAAAAAAAAAAAATTGGCTTCGAGAGCCTTATTTTGAACTTATGTGGATATCTTTTGATCCGTCCGACGAATGGTCGAACGAACTGTGCCAACAACTTCGGAATATCAATTTTAGGCTGGGTAGATCTTTGGTTCGGGTCTCGGTGCACCTGAGCTCATTTCGACCTATTGGTCGGAAAGTTGGAAAATTAAAAATATGAGTGTGGGACCCACATTTGATCGAAACGACCTCGGATGGAAAATCTGACTTCTCCAGCAGATCCAGAATGTTTATTTTAGGGTGTTAGCATATTTGGTATGATTTTACGGCTTTCAACTCTCATTTTGACCCTCGATTTGGAAAATAGTGATTTTGAATTTCGGGGGTCAACTTTGTAAAAACGATAATTTTTTGAAAATTTGATATCGGCATCGTATCCAAAATATTGAATTTAGTATGGTTGCATAGTTTGTTTGTGTATATCGGACTCTGAACGAATTCCGATCACCCCATCGAAATCCGGGGTGAATTTGAAGTGAAAACTCTGGTGCAATACCAGATTTTTCTTCATATAAATACCTCTTTTTGGCCTTTTTGGTTCATTTTTTATCTTGCCTCTTGGGAGTTAAACCCTAAAATAATGTGTGAGCTTAAAGGGAAGTTTGTGAGAGCTTGGAAAGCTAGATTAACATCTTTACCTTGGTTTTATTACGGATTAAAGGTAAGAATTCACCTTTTTCTTAGTAATTTCTTGATTAATTTTCAAAATCTCAAAAATCTTAGGGTATGAATTTTAAATCCAAATGTCACTCTTTTTCACTTGAATAGTATTTTTATCTTATAATTACTAGTTTTTCATCAATTTAACCTTCAAAACAACTCCGATTCTTTATTTTAACCCGGATTTCAAAGATTTTATCTAGTAAAGCTCAAAAATAATTTTTCTTCGATTTGAACCCCGTTTTTTACTCGATTTAACTTGGATTTTCAGATGTAGCTTCCTAAAAATATAGGAAACATATTTTTGAAGTAAAGTTCTGATTTTGCCCTTCTTTTTCGGAAACCCGTTTTGGGGGTTCATTTTGACCCCGAACCAAAAGTAGTCACTATGGATGTCGTTGGTTTTATTTTGATGCGTAGATTTCATATTTGATATTTTTAGTAGAGTTCAAGATCGCTCATGAAAAGTAAGTTTGTGGGTTCAAGTGTAGTGGATCGGTTTCGGCTTTCGAGGTAGGTTATGGCTTAACTCTTTCAGACTAGGTTGGGTAGTAAATGATGCTACAAAATGCATTTTAAGGGTGGAAACTAATCATGAAAAATATCTATTTATGTGTTTTTCCCGTATGAGGACTTATATGTGATGTAATTGTCGAAATTAAGTTATTATGTGATATGTGTGACCGTGTGGGGTCCTATATGATATTGATAGCCATGAATACATGTGAATAATTGTATTGTGTTGTTAAAATTCTTAATGTGGTACCATTGGTGTATTGTGATTATATTCATACCTTATTGGCATATAAGACATGTGGAAATTCATAGATGAAACAAAAATAATGAGTGGATATTGGCTCATGTGGTTGTGGAAATATATCATTATGGTTGGTTGTGGAAATATATCATGTGGTTGGTTGTGGAGATACTCATTGTGATTGGTTGTGAGCATTACATCTTTATATCATACTCATTCATGAAACATTGGTATCACCGTGGAAACATCTGAGAAACACTGGCAACACCTTTTCATAAGATATTGTAACACCTTATAAAACCCTTTCCAAGGGATGTGCCAAAAAGGAGATTTGAGATATGTGGATTGTATACGGGTTGACGAAGCCCCCATGGGTCCTACGTCGGGAAGCTTTAGCTCCGTAGGTGTATACGGGGATTGTGCGACGATCCCGGAGGTTGTGCAGCGACGTCGTGTATCATCATCACCATCATCATCATATACATTGCACTTACTTTATTGTGCTTATGTTGTGTTTTATTGTTTTATTGACGTGTCATCTATGTATTTGTCTTACCTTCCTTTACTTGTATTTTATGATCTTGTATCTACATGTTCTCTCTTGTTCTATTTATATGTGACATAATGTATACTTGTGTTCTATATCTTAATGTGTTGTTGTAATATATGTGAGCTAGATTAGAACAGTTAGTGCAAGCGGTGTGGGCTACCGTTATGGGACATTTTCTAATTGCAGGTGACGTGCCCTTAGTGTATATTTTGTATACTTTATTTGCTACTTTGCTTGGTCGGCCTATGATACCTACTAAGTACAAGTGGATCATACTCGTGCCTACTGCGCCCTTTCGGTGCAGGTCCTAGATCGAGTTCGCCTCAGCTTGATTGAATCGGAGGATTGTTGGAGCTTCCAAGGTAGCGATTGGACATTCATGCGTCCGAAGTTCATCTCTATCTTTCTATAGTAGTTATGTCTTTATTAGTATTCAGAGAAAGTTATTATTCCTTTGTGGGTATTTTTTCGATATATTTGACTCTTGGATTGTATTAGTAGTTCTTACACTATTGACACCTGGTTTTGGGTATGATTGGTATTTTGGATAAGTTCTTTCCGCATTGTTATGATTATTTATATGGTTCGGCTTCGTTCTAGAAGCCTTACCTTGGGATATTTCTATCTTTTCCTCTTTTCGTATCAGTTTGGGTGAAAGGCTTACTTGTCAAGGTAAGCCGCGACAAGTACCATCATGACCCTCATTTATGGATCATGACAAGACATGCACGGGCCCAATATATATTATTTTTTATCTCAATTTATGTGATACAAATATAATTTAGATAATCGATCATTAAAATAATTTAATTTTTTTATTATTGTGAATTATAATACTTTTTCTTCTATTTCAATTTAAGTGACACTAATATAAGTTCGAGTGTCAATTGAATATTTTATATCTTTTATATTTTTAAGTTATTAAATATGTGATTTATAATTCTTTTAGCATAATTTTTTAATAAAATATTAATACTCTCTCAGTCCCAGTTTACGTGTCTTCTCATTTTTAAATAATATATATTACTTTATGTCTTCCTCTATTCCATCGTGATTTCTGTGTCACTAATATAATTTTGATAGTCAAATAAATATTTTATTTTGACATATCATTTTGTGTGAATTTTATTTTTTTATGAAATATTATTAATTTTCTAATGCTTAGATGCCGATAAAAAATAATTAGGGTGACATAATAAAATTATGATTGAAACAACAAAACAGGCATTTTTAAATAACTTATAACAAGTAATTAAAAGTGATAAGACAAAATAATTATAAGAAATACTTATGAATAAAATTTAAATGAGTCTCATATAAGGCATCAAATTAATTTAAAACATCAAGAGTTAATTTATCATTTTATGTCTAATTTATTTTTTTATTAAATATTATTAATTCATTAATACTTAAATGACTTATAATAATTAATTAGGGGTAATATAGTAAAATTACGATTGAAGCAGCTGAAGAACATAGCACAAAGCATCAAGAGTTAATTTATTATTTTATCTTTTAAAAATTTATCATTTTATTTCTGTTTTTCATTAAATATTATAAATTTGTAATACTTAAATGACTTATAATAATTAATTAGGGATGAAATAGAAAAATTATGATTGAAGCAGCTAAAACAGGCAGCACAAACAGGCATATCGAACAGTTGTCTGCTTATCCCTCTTTATTATTAAGAGTAATACTCATATACATATAGTGCAAATTGGCAATATGTATTTGGCTTCAAAGGCTACTGTGTAAATCTATAATCTATAATCTATATCTATATCTATAATATTTAATCTATATCTATAATCTATAATATATTAAAAGTGTGAAGGGCCTTAAAATGTGTTTGAACTATTTTCCCTTCATTAAAAGTCTCTGCTTTAGACAAAACCGTCTTTTCACTTTTTTCCTTCAATTATTATTTTATTAAATTAAGGATTCCTAAAATAGATGAATAAATAAAGAAATATAGAAATCTAAATATACCATAATTATAATTCTCAAATAAATTTACTGCTCTACCGTATATTTACATGGAGAGACTTTAATCAATGAAGGACACTTCTAATTTCCCTTTTAAACTACTATTCTACTTTATGGAGATGTATTATAATACATGTCATAATTGCTAATAATATAATTATATTAGAGTTAAATTTTAATAAGG
This sequence comes from Capsicum annuum, assembly GCF_002878395.1. Lineage (NCBI taxonomy): Eukaryota > Viridiplantae > Streptophyta > Magnoliopsida > Solanales > Solanaceae > Capsicum > Capsicum annuum. The sequence continues at coordinate 21,282,680 of NC_061115.1, read as the reverse complement.
ATTTCTATTACTATTGGTAAGAGTAGACGTCATATTCAATATCATAGTTAAAAAGAAAATCAAAGTATTATTTATGGGGTTAGCATGAAAAAAGAGTGGTGGCTGCAAATACAAAAGTGAGGAGCAAAACACTAACCTTTTCTTCTGTCCTCTTTTTACAATTAATAATTGTCACTTCTAGATTATGCAACATATTGTTATTCATATACACCCATTACATGTCGGACTTCATAAACTTTAATCACATGTTGTGTATATATACCCAATACAAGGCGGACGACTCCATATACTTCAACCGCTGCAAAAGTATGGATAGGTTAGTAATATTTGTTTTCATTTATTTTTATTGTGATCTATGTTTTTGTGTTTTCATATGAAACAAATAATTTATTTGTTATAATTGAATTTGTCATATTCTAATTAATTGCATTTATACTACTGTATGATAACGTAACTCTCGAGGTAGGTGTTATAATACTTGTAATAGTAGTTTTGTGGAGAAAATTAAGTGGGAGGTGACAAAAAAGTCTTTAAATTAAAAATGATAACAACTTTGACCAAATAAGGTCAAAGCTTCATTTAAATTGTGATTAAGTTAATTGGGGTGTAAAGTATAATTTTTGAAAACTTTTAATTTTTTAAAAAGTCCTTCGACTCCAAATTTCAAATTTTAGAGTTTCCCCCCTTTTTTTATCTTTCAATCTTTCTTCTTCTTTTTCTTTCTCCCCATCTTCTTCTTCTTATTTTTTTTCTCTCGCTAGATTTTCCTCTTCTTTCAGCTTTTCTTCTTCTTTTTTTTCCCTTTTCATTTTGTTCTTCCTTTTTTAATTTTCATGGACTATTTTAAAAAAAAAGAATTGAAAAGTTTGAAAAGAAATTTTTTGATTTCTTTTAAAAATAAATGAAGAAATAATTTAGCAAATTCATCAACTACGAGAGTTGCTTCAGCAACTACGGTAATTATTGAAGTTGTCTTACAACAATTATCGAAGTTGTTGCAACAACTATCCAAGTTACAGTAGCAACTATTCAAGTTGCTGCAGTAACTTCGACTGTTGCTGCAGCAACTTCGATACTTACTTAATTTCTGAAAAAAGATCTGATTGAAGGAGCCCACGAAAAAGTGATATTTCTGGTAAAAATGGAGATAGTGGTGCTGGTGGTGAGCCGAAGAGGAGGTGGCGGTGGCGGGCAGCAACAAAAAGGGTATGGATGAGGAGTGGTGGTGATGGTGTACGGATCTTTATGTAAATATGGGGTAGGAATCTTTGTGTAAATAATAAAACTTGAGGATTTTAAAATTAGTGTCATTAACACTAATCTTAAAATTGTCAACTCTACTCAATATTTAAGACTTGTGTCCCTTTTTTTTAGTTTTGAAACTTTTTTGTCACCCTTAATTAATTTGTCCAGTTTTGATGAATATGAAAGATGTTGACGTCATAATGCATAATACGTGTTTTGGGATTTGAGATGTGTTATATTTCTAAGGCCTTCAGACTTTTAATATATTATAAATATAGATTAAAGATATAGATAATAGATTATAGATAAATTGAGATGGAGGAGCTATTACAAAGAGAATGGTGCTACTTATATGCAACAAAGTTGGAAAAAGATCCTTAGTGTTGATTGATCTTTTGCATCAAAGGTTTGAATAGATATAACGACAATCTTTGACACATCAGAAACACAAACAATGGGCTATGAAGAAGTCAGTGACAAACACTATAAATTCTTTTTATTTTAGGTTCATAACTCTGTATATAAAATCAAAATTTGAAAAATCTAGGCTTCTCAAATCTCACTACTATTTCTCTTTCTCAGCTATCAATATATTTTTTGTGAATGTCTTTGTCGTCATTGCATTATAGTGGACACTAAAATTAATTATGTGATTAGAATGTCATTTATTTTGAATTCGGATATGTGATTTTCAGTTAATATACATTTTTTCCCTTGATAATTGCATATTGTTATATATTTGACATTTATTTTTTTATTCACTAACTCAATTGTTTGTACATCCTAAATAGCGGATAAAATAGTTGTGGGCTGACAAATACAAAGAAGATTCTAGGCTTGTGTTTTGAAGTTGGTGGTTGTTCTGAGTTTCAATGTGAATTCTCTATCGATGATATAATTAATTCAGAGGTTTTGTGATGAAAGAGCCAGCAAAAAATTCATGAAAGAACCAATTATATTGTATACGAAAGTATCATAGCCGATTCAAAAAAAAATCAATTGTCAGATTTACACTTTTTCATAATTCAATTTTTCTAGCAGCTTTTCATCTTTGAATTGTCGCTAGTTGAAAGTTACAGGTGGAGCGAAGATATGTTGAGTCGAGAGTTGATAAGTTCAATAACTGAACCATATATGTTAGATCAGAATATGAAGGAGTGGCTACTTAAATGAGAAAAATGTATTTTGCAGAATAATCACATGTATTTGTAATTGCACGACTTGCTTGCAAATTACAACAACTATTTCTTTATCTTTTTATTCAAGATTTTATATTTTAATGTTAAATATTTTGAATAATGGTTAATCGTACATGTATCATGGTATATGTTATTTGTAAATGGCATAGTATTAATTGATGAGATATGCGATAAATTAATGATAGGTTGAGAAATTTATCAATGCTAATTGAAGTCTATGATAGACTGCAATGTGGAAAGATGCAAATTCTGAAGTTTGAAAAGGTAGTTGACAAAATTTCATGATGTCGGTGAGGGATAACCAAGATTTACCGGAGAAATGAGAAGTTGCTATAGATGGTGGAATACGTACAACGTTTGGCAGTAAGAGCTTTAGATAATAATTTTCTATGAATGATTTGGAAGTTCAAAATGTGGAAAATTTCAGTCATGAAATCCATGATAAAATGTTTACCTGAAATTTGATGAAAAGGATAAACGAACGAAATATTCAATGCCTAAAAAGGCTCTTTTGTTGGGTGGAGAAATTTTTGAATATAATTATAATATCTTGGATATAATTATAACTAAAACGTCAATATCCTTATTTGGAACTTTCAAAAGTTCAGAAATATTTAATTTTTAAGAGTTTATATATTTTTCTTTGATGTTTATAATATGTGTGTATAAAGTCTTCTACTCATTGATTTGAACACAATCTTTTTATACATGCAACTTTCATCTTTAACATTAAACACACGTGCAACGCGCGTATCTTAAACTAGTATATATAATATAAAGAGAAATAAGAGGCACTTTTACAAAACATCATGGATAAGTGTTAAGATTATTCATTATATTATTAATTAAAACACGAGTGACAAAGATTTTTAATGAAAAAATATCAATGCATTAAAAGTATTATATCCATGCTATTTAGTTTCCACGTAGAGATTATGGTGTCACCGCCATAACTATTAACATCTTATTGTATAATAAGGTATTATATAAGTTCATGGTAAAATAAATATTTTTGAATGTATCATAATTAATAGAAAACTATTTCTGATAAAACTCCTACTATATAATAATAATATTTTAACACTTCTAGATTTACTATATCCGCTTAAAATGTTAGTAGACTACAAAAGCTACTGTAAAGTAATATAAATATATCAGAACTAAAGATTTTTTTTATACAAGTTAAAAATATTTTAGAAGGATAATAAATTGTATTTCTACGAAATGTCAAATTAAATTAAATAATCCACAATATATTTAGATATTATCAAAATTCCCAAACGAACTGCCTGAGAATCGAACTATCAGTCCCAACAAGTCATAAATAACTTGGGGCAGTTATAGAAAAGCTCTGCATATTGAAAACGTGTTAAAATATAGAAAAATGATTGTGAGGGTCATTACAACATCCACTACTAAAAGGACTTTCATCTGCGTAAGTAAAGCATAAGGACATACCTAAGGGCTCAAACAGGTAGGGATACTGGGCACGCATATCACGCTCAGGAGAAAAGCCAGGTAGGTCAGTCGAAAACACATTAGGAAACTCGTAAACCACAAGGACTGAGTCACGTAATAGACTCTCAGCATTGACATCCCAAACATAAGCAAGAAATGACTCACAACCCCTCGATATCAGTCTCCTAGCCCGAATGTAAAAAAATAATGCCCGTTGGCACGCGGCTAACAGAACCCTGCCACACAATCGGGGTATGCCAGGCAAGGCTAAAGTAAGGTCTTATTAAAACAATCCAAGACCTCATAATAAGGAGATAAACAATCCATTCCTGGAATAACATCAAAACATGTTGTACCGGAGCTTGAGCATCGCATGTTGTCAGCTTCTAACCAAAGGCCTTGTTGGCTAGTCTTCTCACTGATGAAGGTAACCTATCATGGGCACATACCAAAGAGCAAATTGCTAAATTATCCCTCAGCTTTAGGGCAAAATTCTGGTGAGCTATTGTCAGATTAGGGTTGATACCGATTGGAGGAGATGCAAATCTTGGCAACCAAAGGGCAGTATTAGTAGCTGTTATGATTGAGGGTCTGAAGATTGACTTCATCCATATTATTGCTGATGAGTTGTTTGTCCGTGCTCACAAGACGGCAAGTGTCTTTTCATTCCCATGCTTGATCACAGAATTACTCAGGAGAGTTGATAATGATGTCCGAGCAAGCAGGAAGCAGGACATTGAGCAGGTGAGGGATGATTCAAAGTATAAGATGCGAGTCCATAAGCCACCTGTATATGAGATGCAATCTGCACCAGCTCCAGAAACTTCAGGGATGCCCCCAGGTATGCCATTGCCACTTGCTACTTATATGCCATCAGATTTTATGCTGCCAGGTACTTTTGTAGGTTCAGTATTGATGCCCCCAATGGGAGAGACTTTATACACTGTCTGTCCCACCAAGGTATTCGAAATATAGGCTGACACAAGAAAACTTTGCAAAAATTATGAAAACCTAAAAGAAGTTGGAGAGATAGTTAAATTCTTTGGCAAAAGAGTTCAAACCATTTGTTGACCGAATTGTTACTGAAGCACTCAAACCTTATGAGAATATTCATGACAAAATGGACAACATAGAGGAACATATAAACAACCAGTTGAACGAGTTATCAATTCCAGACTTTGCAAAGTTCATGGCAGAGTTTAAACAAGCACAAGCTGACATTGTCGAGCTGAAAAGACGGCCACCATCGCCTGCTTTTGATCCAGCCTTAGTGATTAGTGATGAAAAAAAAGAACTTGTTGATCTCATGGGTAGCCACTGAAATTTAAGGGTAAGCAAGTTGATGAAAGTGGGGAACCAAAGTCAAAAAAAAAAAAAGAGGTACGGGGATGAGATGCTGGAAGAAAGAAATGTGAGAAAAGCACTGAAAAGATCAAAAGAGATGAGGAGAAGAGGAAGAAAAAGGTTGTTGATGAGGCGGCGGGAGTTTCTACGAGTTCATCCCCAGCAAGGGGACCCACACCTAAGCTAGTTCTATTCGTGATACCTTCGATTCAGGAGGGAGCTGTTTTGAGCACCCTACCACTATTGGGGTCACTGATGTTGCACTGAGGCCAAAGAAGCCTCACCAAATTCGACTGATTCACAGGACTAAGGGATTTGCAAGTATTTCACTCCTTTGTACTCTATGTTAATGCATTTAAGGACAAAGCATATTTCTTTAAGTGGGGGTGGGGTGCTTGTTGTGTTTTGGTCACCATGGGGGTTTTATTGCCTGTGTTATTTTCCCTCATGTGCCATCTAGTAGAACCAGCATGTTTAGGCTATTGTTTATTTTTCAATTTTGTTATCATGATGTAAATTTTGTTTTGTGATTATAAATATGTTTGTTTCTTATAAGCACCTTTCATATGTATGGGAAAATAATGAATGTGGTGGAAACTATGAACATGGTTGTCTACAAGAATGCATTCTTGTCATTTGATACGTGTTGAACAACCATTGTGAATCTGTAATTGGCATTAGAGTAGTAAGATAGAGCAGGCATAGTCCCATGATGCAAGCCCAAGAGTCTGTATGATAAGTATGAGTTTATTGTCAGTGAGTGTGAGTATGTTGCTATAGTTCTTGCATGGTGTGTATAACTAGAACTTGCCCGATTCAATTGTGTTACTTTAAGGTTGAGTTAATGAGATAGGATAGCAGGACTCCTTCAATTGTTAGTCCACTTAGCCACAAAAACCATACCAAAATAATGAAATTGTTCCCCTTTTGAGCTTTTGTTATTATTTATTCAATCCAAATAAGTTTGATTCACTCTCTTTAGGATGTTAGCACCCGATTTTGGCTTTGGTCCAGTATTGGATAATGTGCACCTTAACTTAGGCAAGATGACTAAGTTGAGGGTGGCTACTATTGGGAGGTTGATAGTTTGGTAAAAGTGGGTTGAGTTGTAATAAAATATCTCATACAGCCCTGATCTAGTTAGATATATGCACCTCAACTGACATCATCGGCATAAGTTGAGGGTGGTTGATGCAGACCAAAAGAAAAAAAGGGTATTTTAAAGCTAATGGATGAGTGGCATGGATTGTAAGGAAGGTAGAAAAGAAATAGTCATGGCGAGTAGCAGTCAAGGGAGAAGAGAGTGAAATCTTTAATTGAAGTCATTTTCCAAAAATCATTACTCACCTAGCACCAAAGCCTCATTACAAGCCATAACAAGTCTTGTTTGATCTTTGCAAGTCAACCATAGAGGGCATTAGATGATAAGGGCAAGCTTATGGGCATATATGCTGTGTTTGTAACTTCTTTTGTAAGAGTGGTAGTCTTAGTTTAGTCCACGGCTTAAATGAATAAAGTATGGTGGACTTCTTTGACTGTGAGGGCAATCTGAAATGTGTCTGTCATTACTGATTTCTGTAGGATATTGTGTCTATGAACATGTATGTGCTGAATTTTAAATAGTGCCAATTATGGATCCTGATGTGTTGAGACTACATAAGTAAGGTGACAATTAAGTGGTTGTGTAATGCAGAGTTCAACGGTTGAATGCCCATCATTGTTCTTGTTCAAGCATATGATATGGTGTTAAGTTGCTTGAGGACAAGTAATTGTCTTAAGTTGAGGGTGTTGATGTTCCGGCTTTCAACGAAATATTTTACATCTTTTACAAGAGATAATTATGTGTCTTTAAGCAACTATTGGTGTATTTGATGCTGGGTTTTACTGTTTTTCAGGTAAAAGACTTAGAAGAAAAAGTAATTTAGGAAAGCAGAAACTAAAGATGAGTGACGTCCTAATTGACGGTCCGTCACCTCAGTGACGGACCATTAATGTTTCCGTCAGAGTTAAACATAGAGTGAGCCATTGAAAATTGAAGTGATGGTCCAAGTGAGAGATCGCCAGTCCAGTGAAGGGTCGTCACTGTGCCCGTCAACTCTAAACAGAATGAAGAAGAATCAAGGATGGGTTGACGGACAAGTTGATGAACCATCAGGTAATTGACGGACCGTCACCTTGACTGTCAAAGCTTGAACAGAATGATCGAATCTGGAAGTCCAAGTAACGGTCCAAGCGATGGGCCGTCAGGCCAGCGATGGACCATCACCTTGGCCGTCAACCATGACACGGTAATCTGTAGTTCGAATTTTAAATCCTTATTACCTAGAAACCTATAAGTTTAGGGTAAGATTAGGCATCTTTCAACGACTAAACACTTTTGTAACCTATTTTTCTCTGAGAAACAAGCTTATTATTGGGATTTTATCATTTTATCCATTATTATTCATTCATTCAAGATCAAGAACAATCCTTTGGATCTTTGTAAGTGATTTTTTGAAATTGTTTATGATAAATACAATGGAGTCTTCTTCTTTTATGATATGTGGCTAAAGCTCCCATAGCTAGGATTATGGAAGCCTTGGTGTGAATTGTTGCTTAAGGTTGTGAGAATGCCCAAATTCTGTAGAGAATTGCAATTGTTTAATCTCCTCTTCAATATAATGATCTTTCTTGGATGCAAACTCGAAGGGTGTGCCCGTGAACACCACTTGTTTTAGTAGAAAAGTTTGTGTTGGTAAAAAAGGAGATATACAAGAAATTCAAAGGCCTTAACCTTTAGGTTATGAGTTGGTGCCTTAACAGGATCAACCCACTTGAGGAAACAATTAAACATTGCACAACATTCTTTGAGTTCTGAAGAATTAAAGGGTAGTTATCTATTAAGGTTGAGAAACAAATAGATAGAATTTAAGAGTCCAATTAACCTTACAATTGAGATTGTTAAATTGTAATTATGAATAGCTCACAACTCTAACTGCATTAACACCTTGGTGAACATAATTCTAGTTTACTTATTCTCATAGAATTAAAACTTACAAAAAATATTCAGTAGTTTGAATACAACTTGTTACTAGTGAGTTACCAAACAAACCCTTCATTTTTCAAAATCTTCGATCAATAGTCCATTAATAATCATAACGCTTAGTTAACGCCATATTCCCTGTGGGATTCGACCCCAATCTAGTTGTATATTTGACTGTGACCACTTACACTCTTATAAAAGAGTTATAATTTGGGTGTATCACTGGGCTACTGCCGGTTGTGGGACTACTGGTGCTAGCGGAACCTCTACCCTAGGCGCCGCTGCCGTGGGTTGTGCTCCCTCTATCGACGGACCACCAACTAAACCCAATAACTATACCAATACATCCCGAAGAATCGAAGTAGATATAAAATTGGGTAGAGCCTGGGCTCCCTCTTGGCCTACCTACTGCCGTGGCAGAATAACTAGAGCTCTCTCCGTTTCAGGAGCTATAACAAGATTAAGTAATAGATCCCTAGCTTGATCTCAAACAGGGCCTCCTTCTTTATCCTGCTCCCAACCTCTAGGTCGTCCTTAACCCCACGTTGCAACTCTAACAACGGGCTAAGGGTCCCGATCCCAAGCTCTCAGACCTCGCGTCTGAGCTATCTGCGCAAAGAGTAAACCAATAAAAATTACATCCAACTCATACCTAATGCATGAAAATGGATCAGGAAAATGAAACTTTTCCCTAAAAATGCTATGTAGCCTCCCGAAGATAGGATATAGACATATCCGTACTGATTCGTGCGACTATACTAAACATCGGCTCCAGTACCAACAATACCAGTAAAACCTAAGCTCCAATACCAAGCTGTCACAACCCAATTTCTCAAGTCATGATGGCGCCTACCCTATTCCTCTCAGTAGGCAATCCAAGCCATAGAGCGAAATAATAGGTAACGGGCTAATAGACAGGCATCATAAAAGATCACATATAATGATAGCAATTGTAATAACAAGTAAAAAATAGAAAGAAAACATATACCATATATTAAAACAAGGGAAGGAAAAAAGATCAAATACACAAACGAATCCATCCCAAGACCTGGTAAGGCCGATACTAGAGCCACTACTAAAATATACCCAGAGTACTAAATAGAATCCAAAATATACCTAATATATACAAGCAATCTCAAGTACAAAAGATTAAACTAGAGTAGATAGAGGAGGATCAGCCTCAAAAAATAGTAAGCTCACCCTGCTCTGAATCAATACTGGAAGGTCGGAATCACGTCAATACCAGATGCTACTACTCGGATCTGCATTAAGGAAAAGATACAAAAGTGTAGTATGAGTACCAAAGCAATGGGTACTCAGTAGGCATCATCGGTCGACTGAGCTCAATACAAAAAAGGTATAACCACAATGCGAGGGTGTAATCTAAGTCATTAGTAAACATGGATAGAAAGATAAACAACTACCAAGCTAAGCAAATGTGGTAAAGGAATAAATATAAATGATAAAAAAAAATAACACACTAATAACAAAAAAAACATAACCTAACTAGGCCCTTATAAGCCTGCTAGGCACATTGAAGAAGACAATTAACCCAACCGTACCCCCATAAGCCGGTGGGACACACAATAAGAAATTAACGAAAATAAACATAAATAATCCACAACTGAACTGATTCTAAGAAATCATAGTAGTTATCCAGATGTGCACTAGGCTTGAACCGGCACCAATGGGTAGTAGTGAGAGGTTAGACACCCGACTCGAATCGGTAATGATGGATAATTGAAACACCTCGAGTTTTGGACTTACTATCTTAGTAATGACTCACTATACAAGTCGTATGGTGTAGGTATGGGTCAGGTAACCCAAATCGTTAGGTGTCTAGTGAATGGTGGTTGGGGTTTCTATTGTGGTTACAATTGGAGGGCATGAGTCATTAGGGGTGATAACAGTTCTTTTGGCCGATCCCTTAATCAAATAAGTAACTTAATTACTTGACTTGGCTCTGAGTACAAGTGGCTCACGTGAGAATAGGGTATGAGTAGTATAGTTGAATCGTATATTGTGCAGTGTCAATCCCTTTGCATTCTGCCTTGTGTACGACTAAACACACGAGTCGTGGTCTGGTCATGAGTTGGGGCGAGGGATTTATATGGTAGACAGTGTGTGGTGTCCAACCTTTTATTATGGTGACGATTTGGAGGGTTAACTCGTACCCACCTATAGTAATTTTTCAGTTTTAAGTTGGGGGTATTCTGGACATTTTTCATTTTTAACTCCCTTTGATACTTGGAGGATTCACTAACCTATTATTTCCAATCAAACACTCTTAAAAATCTCTCAAACTCTTTGTTCAAGCAAAATGCTAGGGTTTCCTCAAGCTAATCAATTAAGGGTTTTCGAGAGTGATTCTCTCCGTCTTCCTTAGTGTTTAAGGCATGTAACTCTTTCCTCATTGTTATTTTACTAAAGGCATGTGTTATAATGTATGATTTTTATGCTTGGTTATGATTTTGAAATAAAGGTTGAGGGTTTTGGTTGTTCATGTATGAATGTTGTTTCTCATGGTTTGATTATGGTTTTTTCTTGTTTTACTTATGTTTTCCATAAGTGGGTGCATGGGAATAGTAATTTCATTGAGGGGTCATGGTTGAGCCCCAAATTGGATGGCTTTTGGTTTTGATAATAGCATGCCCTCAACCTGTTTGTTAAAATGTCAATGAGAATGACTTTTGTCGCATACTTTAACTATTCATGGAACTCTTGCATTGCATAAATGGTAAATGGAACATGAATTGGTTTTGGTTAGTTTCATATGATTTTGTAAAGGCCTTGGTGGCCATGGTTTCATTATAAATGGTTTTGATTTAACTGGAAACAATGGAGTCTAATTTGGTCAAATGGTTTATATGGCATATAGTAATAGACTTTCAAGCTTTAATTTTGGTATGACGATACCAACGGTTAATTCCTAATTAAAAGACTCTTGATTAAATGGTTTGGTTATGTGTAAAAAGGTGTAATTAGGCTTAAAGAGGGTTGAGTAGCAAAGTTGTGAAAGGTGGAGGTCCCGGGGGATCGACATTGAAAACTCATGTTTGCTGATGTGAGGTTGGCCTTGGTGGCTGTGTGCATGATGTCACACTTTATATTTTAGGGATGTACTAGTCATCCCAGTTTTTTTCTCCGGTCATGCGGCTAACACGCACTGGATCCCTTTTGGCAGGGGGATCTTAACCCATATAGCCTGTGGGTGATTTTAGGACGGCTAAGCTACACAACGCAGGTTAAGGTTTTAAATGAATGCTAAACCTCATTCCCTACCCCGTCATGGTATATATATATATGTACATATGTGATTGCATATGAATATTTTATTTTGGTTTGAATGATGACACTATTTTATCTTTATCCCTGAGTTGCATGCTAGCGTTTACCCTGCTAACCGTCTTCGGGTGTTGTATCCCCATACGATGCAGGAATCGACCATACTACATTCCTTCTGCTCAGTGACTTAGATTCAGGGACAACTTTGAGTCACACTAAAGTGGTGAGCTTCCATACTCCGAAAGGCTCCATTTCATGCTTTGGACTTCTTTGATTTTGTTATTTCTTTGGTTTGGTTTTGGCTATGGTCGGGGGCATGTCCCATACGGATGTTACTTGATTCTAGTTAGAGGCTTTGTCAGACTACTATGGGCATGGACAGTGTCGGTATTAGTGTCAGTCTTGGTATTAGTATTGGCAGTGAGGTTGGCACCGGTTGGATATTTGATTGAGGTTGTTGGATTATGATTATAAACTTTATTTAATATCTCTGAATCGTTATTGATTTATCTTGTTATATGTTCGTAATTCATACGACATAGGGTGCAGGGTGATTACGGTTGGGTATTAGGGGTGGTCTCCGGTCCTGGTTGGACTTAAGATGTCCGACACGACTAGGCCTGGTTTGGGTCGTGTCAATAATAACAAGAGGACACGTGCCGGATTCGAACTGGACATAGTGGGTAATAACGAGAGGCCACATATATGAATATACAATAAAACTCATAATCAGATGTTGTACTCGAACCAAAACTCAAAGAAACCACAACCATAATCAGATGCCAGACTCGAACTGAAACTGAAAGGAACCACAACCATAACCAGATGCCAGACTCAAACCGGAACTCAAAGAAACCACAACCATAATCAGATGTCAGACTCGAATCGGAATTCATACTATCCATACCCAACTGTAATATTAAAATCATTGCCATACCATAACAATGTCAATGTGGTACCAAAATTCACAATCAAAGACAGAAATAAAGTATATACTAAACCTGAACAGAATCTAAAATACGTCTAATTATCGTATGCATATCTTACTTTAAAAGGGGCAAATTCAAGGTTTTGCAATTTAATTCCACGTCCTAAAGTGATGGACACTATATTATATTGAAAGACAAAATATCAAAATTTATTAAAATGGGATCGTAATCCGAATAAATAAGGCATGTTATATATATCAAATGATACGCAACTACAAGTACTTATCCAAAACTAGCATAATAGTACATAATTTCAGTAAATAATCTCAATCTAGAGATAGTGTAAGCCTAACCTACCTGGATGTCAAAGCTAAAATGTCTTTTAGCGAAGCCTCCGGATGGTTTTCTACTAGAACCCGAGCTTGAATAACTTGATGTTGATAAATAATTTATTATCTTTCCCGGACCAAATAAAACATCCACAAAATAATTTCCTATAGAAATTCCTCCTAGCGCCTTCTAATGATATACTCATATACATATAGTGCAAATTGGCAATATGTGCTTGGCTTCAAAGGCTACTATGTAGATCTATAATCTATAATCTATAATATATTAAAAGTGTGAAGACCCTTAGAAAAGTGATTTAAATCTTTTGCCTTTCATTGAAATACCTTGTAATAAACAAAACCGTCTTTTCACTTTTTTTCTTTAATTATTATATTATTAAGTTACAACTCCTAAAATATATGGAAAGAAATTAGGAATCCTAAATTGAGTAAATTATATGAATCCTAAAATATATATGAGTCCTAAAATATATGAAAAGAAATTAATAGTCCTAAAATATATGTAAAGAATCACATTTTATTTTAATTAAATATATAAGCTTCACATATGCATTCCAACCCCAAGGATCCAATTTTTTTTTACCTTTTTCACATTTTTTTTTGTTTTGTCTTTTTGCAAATATGAGCTTTTCTCTCTGGGTTTTTAAGCTTCTGTTTGTTGCCTTTTTAAAATAAAATAAAATAAATTACCTTCAAAATAAGTCCATATTCTTTCATTTTTAATTTAAATTAGGTTTAATAAAATTGAATATCCTTTGACTTTTAAGATGATTTTTTTTCATAATTTTAAATTATGTGTATTTGCCTCCGCAAATAAATCATTATTGATTGATTTTAATATATTTATTCAGATGAAGAAAGATTTTTGTGAAACGTGCAAATGAAACCTCTAGTCGATTATGAGTTAATTTAAGGTATATTTTTTATGTTCTAAATTTTATTTCTTATTCATGCAGCTTTATTTCTTATTAAGGTGTAATTCAAGTTAATACTCTTTTGTCAGAATCATACTTACATATAAAAGTTATTGAGAGAAAAATAAAATAAAAACTATGATTTGTCATGATAACCAATAAATTATTGTGTCAAATAAGTATTAAACAAAGTCAATAGTTGGCTAGAAGATAAAACAAAATGGGGATTAGAGATTTCATGAGTTAGCAACTTAAATTTATAATCGATTTCAATTTTCCGTCGGTTCTTAGAGATGGACGCTAGAAATAATTTGCATCGCTTGATTTATGTTTTAGTGTCATCATCAAAACTCTAAAACATATTTTTCCTTTCAAAGTATAATATTATATAATTGATATTTCAACGTATCTTTTTTATTTTTGTAAATTTTCTTGTTCATATATTTATTTCATAATTTATAATTATTAATCTTGGATGAGAAAACGCATGACATAAAATGTAATTTTACTTGTCTTGACGTGAGTGGTATGGAAAGAGAGAAATGGGAGATATTTTGAAGAGTAAGCTTTTCTGTATCAAGAAATTAGCCTTACGTGACTTTAAATGGATCCGATTCATAATAGTAGGATTATTGAAGGCGGATTAAGTACATTGTTTGATATAAATAATAGTAATTTATTCATTTATATATATTTATTATTATCGTCATTCACACGTGCGAAGCACATACACTTGACTAGTACATAAAGAGAAATGAGAAGCACTTTTACAAAACATCATGGATAAGTGTTAAGATTATTCATTACATTATTAATTAAAACACAAGTGGCAAAGATGTTTAATGAAAAATTATCAATCCATTAAAAGTGTTATATCCATGCTATTTAGTTTCCACGTAAAGATTATGGTGTCATCACCATAATTATTAACATCTTATTATATAATCTGGTATTACATAAGTTCATGGTAAAATAAATATTTTTGAATGTACCATAATTAATAGGAAATTATTTCTGATAAAACTTCTATTATATAATAATAATATTTTAATATTTCTAGATTTACTATCTCCGCTTAAAATGTTAGTAGGCTATAAAAGCTACTATAAAGTAATATAAATATATCATAACTAAAGTTTTTTTTAATACAGGTTAAAAATATTGTAGAAGGTAATAAATTATATTTCTACCAAATGTCAAATTAAATTAAATAATCCACAATATATTTAGATATTACTAAAATTCTCAAACGAACTGCCTGGGAACCGAACTATCAGTCCCAACAAGTCATAAATAACTTGGGGCAGTTATAGAAAAGTTCTGCATATCGAAAATGTGTTAAAATACAGAAAAATGACCGTGAGGGTTATTACATTTTGGCATAATACATAAAGTAGCCCTTCAACTTGGCCCCAACTGTTATTTATATTCTTTGTCTTTGGGTGGACACAAATACACATTTAAATTTATATAAAGTCGAACAAGTAACACATACCTCCTATCTGTGCACAAGTGACAACTGATTTGTATTATGCCACGTAGAACATGTGTGTATACTTATTCAACTCTATACAAGTTTAAGTAGCTATTTATACACACTCAAATTTAGAATGCATAAATATCAATTAAAATGAAGTTAAAGAACACATTTATATATTTATGTCTATTCTTACAAAAGTAGAACAAGTGTTAGAAGTGTGTTCGCTTGATTCAAAATTCATGAATCTAGAAAAGAGGGTCACAAGTTGGAATAAATGCATAACAAGAATTCTTTGAATTCCATCGGGTGATTCTTGATTAGTGCTAAGCTAACTATAGTGTAAAGCCGAATCTCTTAGATTAATAAAATCCAACAGGTATGTCGCTCCCGGGGGGTGCACATTCATAAAAGACATATAAAAAAATGATTATATCAAATAACACTGAATTATCCCTCGTACCAAATGAGCCCTCCTATATTTCTACTATATAAAAATGTGAGCCGGAGGACGACCAAAGGCATATATGTAAACATCTAAACATCTAGTCAATAGTCACATCAATAAAGAATTTCATCGGCCTTTTTTTTTCTAGCTTACTTGTGACAAAGAATTTCACTGGCCATTTCTTTTTTCTAGCTTACTTGTCTACATTTATGTGGCTAACAACATTTTTACTTTCAAATTCCAACTTATTGAACCACATTATCTACGAAGTAATATTTTAATTAAATTTAAATTTATAATCCAAATCTCCTTCCACAAAATATTAGATTGTTTATATAGAATTAATTATTTTTTTATTTTGAGAAAAGTATCTGAAATGTATTCAAACTTTGACGAGAATTATTGTAACACGTCTGAACTTTTCGAGGATCCTATGACCCCTCTGGACTATTTGTTAATGTATTTTAGTGACATTTATTTGCTTAATTGTATCACTAACTCAATCAATGCACTGAGAGTGCTTAGCTTGCGCCTTTTAAATAAATAAAATAGTTTATTGGCAAAATTGAAGGCAACATTCAGGCGAGTTTTGCGCACTACTGGCAGATTTTGCCAATGGATTACGACGATTGGTGGGATGAAATCATTTGCAGTGCTTAGTTAAGAGCAATTTTAGAGAGATAAATTTGATATATTATATAAATTAAAGGACACATCCATTGCTACGTGGCAAATAGAGATAGGTTTATAGAAATTTATTTTGACTCTTACGTGCTCAGTGCACGTGTATTCAAGTTTAGGTCCAACTAAGTAAATATATATCACTAAAATACACTAATAAATAGTCCAGGGGATCACAGGACCCGCGCAAAGTTCAGACGTTTTACAATAATTTTCGCCAAAATTTGGATATATTTAGATCCTTTTCCCTTTTATTTTTACTAGTTTAACTGCACGTGTCTCGCACGTATAATGTTTGATTATTTAAAATTAAATTTTTTTGTCTATTGCAGAGATTTTTAATAAAGTGTAAAAAAGTTCAAAATCACTTTCCAAAGATCCTTCACACTTTAATATAATAATGTAAACATAAACACATATTTAGTATAAGCACATATATATTTTACTATCAGAAGTTTCAAGTGATTAATGGATCATTACTTTTGCATTTGTCATGCAGTATCTTTTTTTCTTGTTATCAGAAACTAAGAGAGATGCATCAATTTGAACCATATTTGTGGTGCTGTTATTTTCTTTTTATCAATTGTTAAATTGTTTTCTTGTTTTTAAAGTTAAATATTTACAAATTCATTGATTACATTCTTATTACGTACTTAATACTTTTAAAATTGGGTACTTCTTAATTTTTTCTTATTCTAACGCTTTTATATTTATTTCTAGATATTTCATCTTGTTAAATCAATTTTTTTCATATATTTTTTATATATATTTTAAACTTTTAAAGTGAAAATTCTGACTTTGTCAAAATTTTCAAGACTCCAAGCTTCTAATATTATTAGTTTTTTGCCCAAAAATATTATCATGCATGAACTTGAAATTTAAAGTTGTTAACCTATTTCAAGATATTTCTTTTTGTTAATTGTCAAATAATTTTACAAAAAATATCATTAAATCAATCTATAAACGTTTTACTAGAGATTGAAAAGAATTACATATGTGAATTGTGATGCTCCTATAAAGCTTCAAACGCATAATTTTTGTATTCATTTCTGAATTGTAGGTGTAATCCCAATTGACATGCATGTCAACTTGCAAAAAAGATATTTAAAGATAAATTTTTTGAAAAAAATTGAAGTACATTAAATGGTAGTGTAAAGAACATTTACTATATTATATAAATATATTTATATGTAACCTTTAATAAAACTAGAAATTTGTAATCTTAAAAATAAGATATAATATTATATATAATAGATAAAGTAACTGCAGTAAGGTTTCTTTAAACTAACATGTAAATAACATATATTTTTCTTTTTGAATCCCGTTAATAAAAAGTTTAACAGTATTAATTTGATTTGTGCTTTATTTCTTAAGGATACTTTTCAACTATTAACAATTTATCTTTAGTAATCTTATATTATTTCATATGAAAATAAATATATGATATATTTATATGGGTATCTCTTTATCTCCTTGAGATAAATGCGGTATTTACTTTTATTTATATGTTATATTGGGTAAAAGACTATATTTTAAGAAAATATTGCTTGTCAAATTTTATAAAAAAATGTTACTATACAGACACTTATAATTTTAACTAGATATCGAGGGGCTTGTGTTACACGGGCCCAATATATGTTATTTTTTTGTCTTAATTTATGCGACACAAATAGAAAATAGACAATCAATCATACTTTTAATATATTTTTAGATATTTTAAATTGTTAACTATTGTAATTTATAATAGTTTTTATGTAGTTTTCAAATAATATACGTTACACTCCTTGTCCAAACTTTTGTGACATTGATAGTCAATTATAGTTTAAAAATAATGTAAGTTTTAAATTATTGAGATTTATAATACTTTTCTTCTAATCCAATTTAAGTGACACTGATATAGTTTCGAATGTCAACCCAATATTTTATATCTTTTAATGTTTTAATATTGTGATTTATATTATTTTTTACGTATTTTTTTGAAATATATAGCAGATTATTTTTTACATATATATTTTAAGTCGCTAATTATTATAATTTATATACTTTTTATGTAATTTTTAAATAATACATGCTACTCTCCTTATCCAAACTTTTGTGGCATTTATAGTCAATTATATTTTAAAAAATAATTTAAATTTTTAATTATTGTGATTTAGAATACTTTTTCTTCTATTCCAATTTAAGTGGTACTAATATAATTTCAAGATTTAGCCAAATATTTTATATCTTTTAATTTTTTAAAGCTATTAAGTATTGAGATTTATAGAAATTTTACGTATTTTCTTTTGAAATATATACAGATTAAGAAAATAAGACAAACAGATTAAACGGGAGAAAAAAATTAGAGGCAATGGAAAGGACCAATGAAGTTGTGCCAAAACAGGCATGTCGACCTCTAAATTTTTAAGTTGTTAATTATTGCGATTTATACTTTTTTTGAAATTTATAACAAATTATTTATTTTCTTAGATATTTTAAGTTGTTAACTAGTGTAATTTATAAGGCCTTTCATGTAACTTCCAAATAATATATGTTACTCTACTTGTTCATATTTTTGTGACATTGATAGTTAATTCTATCTTTTAAATCATTTAAGTTTTTAATTATTATGATTTATAAAACCTTTTCTTCTATTTCAATTTAAGTGGTACAATGCTTATATAACCATCATAATTAATTAAGGGTGATATAGTAAAATCACGATTGAAGCAGCGAAGCAGACATGTCTTAAATGACTTACGACAAATAATTATAAGTGATATAACTAAGTTACTATAAAAATGCTTGCGAAAAAAATTAAGTTATAAGACGTCAAGTTAATTTAAAACATCAAGAGTTAATTTTCACTTTATATCTATTTTACCTTTTTATTAAATATTATTAATTTTTTAATACTTAGATGACTTATAATATTTAATTATGGGTGATATTTAGTAAAATTATGGCTAAAGCAACAGAAGTAGACATGTCATAAATGTCTATTTTACTTTATTTGTAATTAAATATTATTAATTTTTAATACATAAATAACTTATAATAATTAATTAGGAGTGATATAATAAAATTGCGATTGAAGCAGCTGAAATAGGCAATACAAGCAGACATGTCGAAATCGCTGCTTCTATGATATAGAAAAGAAAAAATTATCCTCTTGTATAATTTTCAACTAAAATTAAAAAATAAAAACATTAAAACTAGTTACTTAATTCAAGCGAACGTGTTTGATCTGATGTTAAAAATAAGCATTGAAACATATTATATTTTAATTTTAATTAAGACAATTTAAATAAGTTGTAAGTTATTATTTGATTTTATAAAAATAAATATATAATTATTTTAAAGTTTGATCTTTATTATGATTTTCTATCACGTTTATTTAAAAGTTA
Organism: Capsicum annuum; assembly: GCF_002878395.1. Lineage (NCBI taxonomy): Eukaryota > Viridiplantae > Streptophyta > Magnoliopsida > Solanales > Solanaceae > Capsicum > Capsicum annuum. The sequence goes on along the minus strand of NC_061115.1, from coordinate 21,262,942 downwards.
TAATAAATAAACATGCTCTTTAACTTGTCCTCAAATCACCTATATGATCTCTAACTTTAAATGTGCAGAAGCAGACACTTAAACTTGTATAATATTGACAAGTAGACATACATGTTTTATGTGACATAATACACGTAAGACCCATATAGGACAAAAGTTGGCCACATAGGACATATATGTCTACTTATTTAATTTTATACAAGTTTAAGTGTCCACTTGTGCACATTAAAAGTCGGAGGTCTATTATGACGTGATTAGAAACCAAGTTAAAGGGCATGTTTATGTATCGTGCCTATCTAAAAACTAGTTAGGAGAAGCCTCTATCCTAAACTAATATTACAACAATGCCATATCAATTAATACGATATTTTTTAAATTTTGAAATTTAAATAAATTTATTTTTCAAACTTGAGAGCTAAAAAAATTATTGTCATTGAGGATCGATCTTGAGAACTCAAACATGAAAAGTTAGGATGAAACCACCAACAAAAGCAACTGACACATCTAGGAAGCACATATGTTGTCGGCCAATTGTGTGCTTCTCTTGCCCTTTCCCTACCACCAAAGGATGTGGTGCAGTGGATGAGGTTGCTCCTCCTTTAACCAGAGGTCTCGGGTTCGAGCCCTGGGTATGAAAAAATCCTTGGTAGGAAGCACTATTGGACAATAAAATTTTTGTGTCAGAAAAATAAATCGAGATAAGAAAAATATTACAACGATCGTTTTATTGATTTCAATATGTGTGTGTTACAATCTCAATGAATACTCTGATTTTCCATTTCAAATATAAATTCAAGGGCTTAAAGTTTGATCTTGAATTTGAACTTGATTTGTTGATTTGAAGGACTTGATCTTGACTTGTACTTGAATTGAAGGGCTTTTGAGCTTGTTCTTGAATATTGCGGACTTGATCTTGAATCTTGATAAACTTGATTTGAATGTTTGATCTTTTTAGAGAAATTACGGTGTTTGATCCACGAGTTTTCTCTTGCTACTTGTTAGAGTTTTGGGGGTTCTTTTCTAAATTATAAACCCCTATTTATAGTTGTGGAAAGGGAAGAATCATGATGAAGATAGACTTCTTTTTACCAATCAAATTCAAGTGATGTGGCGCCTTTTATGGGTTTTGATTTCATTGGGCCTGCTGCATCATTTTGACATGTGGCACGGTCCTATTGGCTCATTCACCTGACTTGGCATACCACGTCATTTGACATGTGACACTTGTTTGGACCTCTAGAATATAACAATATCTTGGGCTTAGCAAAGTGGACTCCTCATTTTGTAGCTCAAATCAATGGGCTAGTCCAATAGAAATTAGACTTTAATTAAATCCATATATGTTTGGACTTAAATAATTAATCCAATTATATTAATCTGCAATATTTATTTGGGACTAATATATTTTAAATTTAATATAATTCAAATTTTATACGGATCAAATTAATAAAATTCTATTGCTCACAAACTGTCCCTACTTCAAGACTTATCGAAATATTTAATTTTTTTGGAGATTAGTCTTGAAATATTAAGTTTGATTATCATGAACCAATATATATCCAAAAAGAAAAATATTGGACCTGAATTAATTTTTTTTTATTTGTAAAATCAATTCACGTGTATAGGAAATCAAAATGGTTGACTTTTGGCATTTAATGGTGATGTCACCTTTTGCTTTTCCTTATTTTACTAGAATTGAAACACTACTTTGGCTGCCTTGAAATCTTGAAGCAATTTGCCGCCTCGCCGCCTTTTTCTTTTTATCATCCCAATTAGTATTGTAATAGAAAAATTATTTTTCCTACACCAACACCAATTCCCTTGACTACCATCATCTCTGAACACCTATAAATAACCCATAGATTCTGTCTATATTTCAACGCCTACTTGTGAAGTTTTTTTTACTTCTGGCTGCAGCTTTCAATTTGGTTCATAATCATTGCGAGATAATTCCTTTTTCTTTTGTTTTCCTTTTTTTTCTTTTTTTTTTAGGGTTGAAACGAATAGCAATATACAATAATCGGCTTAGGGTGCGAGAGTTTAACTTCACCTCCGTACGTTGTAAGACCGATCAATTTGACTTCAAGACGGTGGCTTTGCAACAATCGACTTAGGGTGCGAGAGTTTAACTTCACCTCCGTACACTCTAAGATCGACCAATTTAACTTCAAGACGGTGGCGTTGCAACAATTGGCTTAGGGTACACTCTAAGACTGACCAATTAGACTTCAAGATGCTGGCTCTGCAACAATCTGCTTAGGATGCTAGAGTTTAACTTCGTTTCTGTACACTCTAAGACCGATCAATTTGGCTTCAAGATGCTGGCTTCACAACAATTGGCTTAGGGTGCGAGAGTTTAACTTCGCCTTCATACACTCTAAGACCGACCAATTTGAATTCAAGATGTTGGCTTTGCAACAATCGGCTTAGGGTGCGAGAGTTTAACTTGCCTTTGACACCTCAAAACTCGACCAATTTTGCTTGAAGACGGTGGTCGTCGGCTTAAGTTGTGAGGATTTAATTTGCCTTCGTCAACTCAAGACCTGACCAATTTTGCTTGAAAATGGTGGTCGTCGGCTTAAGGTGCGAGGGTTTAACTTTGCCTCCGCCACCTTAAGACCCGACCAATTTTACTTGAAGACGGTGGTCATAGCTTAAGGTGCGAGGGTTTAATTTGCCTTCGTCACCTCAAGACCCGACCAATTTTTCTTGAAGACGGTGGTCGTTGGATTAAGGTGCGAGGTTTTAACTTTGCCTCTGTCACCTCAAGAACCGACCAATTTTGCTTCAAGATGCAATGATTTTTTTTAAGTATGGGCCCTTACACCTATGTATTTATGCGATGGTCTTCTCTTAGTATGGGCCCTTTACAATGGTCAACTTAAGGTGCAAAGGGACAAATTTTTTCCACCTTAAGGCATGAAAATTTTGAGATCCTTTTAAGGGTAAACTCGTGAGAGGCTAGATTAAGGTGCAAATAGACAAATTTTGTCCACCTTAAGACATGAAAATTTTGAGATCCTTGTAAGGACAAACCCGTGAGAGGCCGGCTTAAGGTGCAAATGGACAAATTTTGTCCACCTTAAGGCAAGGAAATTTTGAGATCCTTTTAAGGACAAACCCGTGATAGACCAGTTTAAGGTGCAAAGGGATAAATTTTGTCCACCTTAAGGCATGGAATTTTTTAGATCATTTTAAGGATAAACCCGTGAGAGGACAGCTTAAGGTGCAAAGGGACAAATTTTGTCCACCTTAAGGCATAGAATGAGAGGCTAGCTTAAGGTGCAAAGGGATAAATTTTGTCCACCTTAAGGCATGACAATTTTGAGATCCTTTTAAGGACAAACCAGTGAGAGGCCGGCTTAAGGTGCAAAGGGATAAATTTTGTCCACCTTAAGGCATGGAAATTTTGAGATCCTTTTAAGGACAAACCCGTGAGAGGCCGGCTTAAAGTACAAAGGGACAAATTTTGTCCACCTTAAGGCATGGAAATTTTGAGATCCTTTTAAGGATAAACCTGTGAGAAGCCAGCTTAAGGTGCAAAGGGACAAATTTTGTCCACCTTAAGGGATGGAAATTTTGAAATCCTTTTAAGGATAAACCTGTGAAAAGCCAGCTTAAGGTGCAAAGGGATAAATTTTGTCCACCTTAAGCCATGGGAGCTTTTATATATCTTCTCAAAGATAAATCCGTAAAGAGACCAGCTTAAGGTGTAGAGGGACAAATCTTTCCCACCTTATGACATGGAAATTTTGGAAGCCTTGATTTGAAGACTTAGAGATTTTGTCAACTTTCACTATCAAATTTAGCATTTTGAGCTGTTCAACTTCTAAATTTAGGGAGTTTGGAGACTTCATCTTATGTGAATGAAGCTCGTATTTCATTGTAGTTTGCCCCCATTGAGCCACCAATGCCAGGAGTAAGTCCAAGATTTAATTAGAATATTTTCATACTTGGGTATTCTTATGGTGGATACTGTAGGAACATGTTTTTTTGACACTTATGCAACTGAACTCAGAATGAAATTCCAAGCGTCTACGTACCTCAATGAAGATGATTAAGTCATCGCGTAGTTCTGGGGTGAGTGTATTTTTTTCATCCTAACTTTTGCCTAGGCCGCCTCTTTTGAGGTTTTCAACCTAGCGGACATCCCTTTTTTTTAGTTGAACACAATTTATACTTTTGCGGGCTAGGAGTAGACATGCAGTTTATACTCGTGCCTTAAGAAGTGTCATCTTTCTTCAAGGATAGTACTTCTTCAATAACTTGGCATTAATAGGGATGATTTTCACTCCATCTGCATCAACAAGCTTGTAAGCACCATTTGAATATGCCTATTGTACGACATATAGTCCATCCTACTTTGGGATGAATTTTCCCCAAACTTTCGAGAAGTAATAATGGGACTTCTCACTGCAAAAACTTGATCTCCAACTTGGAAGCACCTCAATCGAACTCTTTTGTTGAAAGAACGAGATAGACGGGCTTGGTAACATTCAAGATTTTGTTGAGCCTCCAGCCTCTTCTCATCAAGAGCTTCTAAATTAGCAAGACGCAACTTAGTATTTTTTTCATCGATGCTCCTTTCTTGAATAGTTAGTCTCAAAGAAAGTAGTTGGCACTCAAGTGGCAAGACTGCTTCAACTCCAGAAGCAAGTGAGTGTGGGGTTTTTTGCATTGGTATGTGGTAAGTTGTTCTATATGCCCATAGAGCTTCTTCCATTCGTTCATTCTAGTCTTGCTTGGACTTGGAGACGACTTTCTACAATAGATTGCATAAAGTATTATTAAACGTTTCGGCTAAACCATTGGTGATAGCATGGTACATTGAAGACTTGCATTGCTTGAAACCAAAGAGATCACGGATATTGTTCATCAACTTGTTATCGAATGGCTTGCCATTGTAGGTTATTATATATTGAGAGATTCCAAAGCGATAGATGATATTCAATCGGATGAAATTCATAATATTCTCCTTCTTTAATTCTTTGAGAGCAATAGCTTTAGCCCATTTTGAGAAGTAATCTATTGCGGCCAAGATGTATAAGTGTCCACCAGAAGATTTTGGTAATGGATCAATAACATCCATTCCCCAAGCATTGAATGGCCAAGATGCTACAGTTCGATATAGTACCTCTGGAGGTTGATGTATGAAATTTGCATGGAATTGGCAAGCTTTGCATATTCTAGCATAGTCCAAGCAATCTTTCACCATCGTTGGCTAGTAATATCCCATCCTTTTAATGTGAAAATGGAGCTTCGGTCCAAGCTGATGTGATGCAAAAACTACTGAGTGTGCTTCTTGCAAAGCTTGAATTGCCTCTTTCTCTTCCAAACACCGTAAGAGTACTCCTTCAAATGACCTTCTGTATAGTGTGTCCTTATAGTAAAGGAAGCGAGGTGCAGATAATGAATGTCAGTCCTTCTCCGTGGATCCTCTGGAAGTATCCTATAACATAAGTAATCAATGATAGGTTATCGTCAATCTTCTTTTAAAGTCTCAAATACGGACATAAGGTATTCAACTTTATTTTCTTCATCCTCATTTGATGAGGGTACTACCCATTCTTGGCAGAAAGTAACTTGTATCTGATTTAGAAGAGTTAGGGTTGAGGCCAAAGCAGCTAGGGCATTAGCTTGCTTATTTTCTCTTTTTGGCACATGTTGGAGGGTTACTTCTGTGCATAATCATGATATGGTCGTAGTTCAAGATTTTTGCCTTCATAGCTTCCCAAAAGTTGTTTGATCACCAATTGGGAGTCACTAAAGACTTGTAATTACAGTTGTTTCATGTCAACTGCCGTTTCAAATCTAAGTATTAGCGCTTAATATTCAGCAACATTATTAGAGCAACGGTTGTTAGGGTAAAAGAGTATGGGATGACCTCTTCTTATGGAGTGATGAACACCACACCGGCACCAGCTCCATCTCGATGTGTGGCACCATCAAAGTACATCTTCCATAGGGGTCTAGCTTTAATAGTTATTGCATCTTATCAAGAAGTTCATCGCTCAGTTTCCAATCATCAGGTATCAGGTGGTCTGCCAGGAAGTCAGCCAATGTTTGTCTCTTTACGGCTTTTTGGGGAACATACACAATCTCAAACTGTTGAAGTTGAAAGTACCATCTTGCAAGTCGGTCAGTAAGGACTGGTTTAGACATTAAAAACTTGATGGGATTTACCCTAGACACAAGACGGACAACATAAGCTTGAAAGTAATGTTTTATCTTTTGAATTGAGAAGACCACTGCCAAACACAACTTTTCGGTTGGAGAATACTTTAGCTTATTCAACGTCATAATTCTGCTCAGATAGTAAAAAGAGTTTTCTTTGACTTTACTACTTCCTTGAGCTAGTAGTGCTCCAACTAACCTCTCTTATGCCACTATATAGAGTATCAATGATTTCCCAGGTATGGGTGCTGCAAGAACTGGTGACTTCATTAAGTATGATTTGATACTGTCACAGGCATTACTACAAGCTTGGTCCCACTCGAAGGAAGTGTCCTTCTTCATGAGATAACTAAATGGTTAATATTTTCTAGCCAGGTTTGAGATAAACCTCCTTAAATATGCTAGCTTTTCTTGAAGGCTTTTTAACTCATAAATATTTTGAGGCTCGGGCATCTTCAAAATTGCATCGACCTTGGCTTGGTCAATTTCAATTCCACAGTGTCACACAATGAAGCCAAGAAACTTTTCAAAAGTAACTCCAAAGGCACACTTTAATGGATTCATCTTAAGTTGATATCTTCGAAGTAACTCGAACACCATTCTTAGGTCTTTTAAGTGGTCGGCTCTCTTTTTTACTTTAGCACTAGATCATCCACGTAACATTTAACATTTTTATGGAGCAGGCTGTCGAAGATGTTCTGCTTAGCCCTTTGATAAGTGGCGCCAGCGTTCTTCAAACTAAAAGGCATTACCTTGTAGCAATAAATACCTTTGGGCGTGCGAATTGCAGTGAGTTCTTCATCCTTTTGTGTCATGCGGATTTGATTATAGCCGAATGAACCATCCATTAAGGACATTGCCTCATAACCAGTGGTGGTATCAATCATCAACTCTGGTATGGGAATTGGAAAGTCATCCTTAGGGCAGACGTTGTTGAGATTTTGAAAGTCAACACAAACTCGAATTTGGCCATTCTTTTTTCGTACTAGAACAATACTTGAAATCTATGTGGGATTCTGACTTCACGAATAAAGTCAGCTTTAATGAGTTTGTTAACTTCATTCTCAATCAATGGAACCAACTCTGGCCTAAAATGCCTTTGGGCTTGCTTAATAGGACGAGCCCCGTTCCTAACTGCCAACTGATGGACTGCTACTTTTGGATCTAACCCAGACATTTCTTTGTAACTCCAAGCGAAGACATCCATATATTCTTTGAGTATGTCCATATAAGCAATTTCTTCCTTCACTTCTAGAAATGCACTTAGGTAAGTTAGTCTTAGGTCTTCATCGGTTCCAAGATTAACTTTCTTCAAGGGATATATTGTGGCCTTTACTCCTTCAAGTTGTGACGGAGCATCTCCAGCATCTTCCCCCTCTTGAGGATCATCATCGTTAATGGATATGTGGTAACACCAGAAAGTATCTCCCATCACTTCATCAACCTTCATTTAGGACGAGACATCTTTCTCATTCTGTGTCGTAACATGATATGAGGAGCCAATACTTTCTCTATCTTCCTCACATTCCTTGGTATAAACCACAGTATGAGCTTTTTCTTTTAATACCTCGTTGTATGAAACCACCAGTTTTGTCCATCGCCTCATTCTAGAAGGAATCAAACTTTGGAAATCCTTCTGTATTTTAAGTAAAGAGTGCATCATGCTTTGATGACTTCTCTTACGTTGGTTGATTTTCTTCTTATTTAGAGGTCCCAACCTATCGAACACAGAAGTTCTTATAGTTGATTCTCCAAGTCGATAAAAAACAGAAGGACTTTTGTTGGATGCAGTAGACGTTTCTTCTATAGTGATATAGTTAATAACTGCCCTTCTTATGGAGATGCGATTTGGAGGTTGCTGCGTGTATCCTAGGCGATTTGGAGGTTGTTGTGTGTATCCTAGGCCTTAAACTAGTTAATGAGGTCGGGCTGGGTCAACCTGGAACCGACCTATCACTTTTAATTGGGTTTTGGGCCGGTTCGGTTTCGGGCCTGGTTTAATGGGTCGGTCCGATTTCGGGGCCAACAGAAAATTTTTAAGAAACAACCCATGACCGGCCCATTACATGTAACCCAGTCCAACTCGGGTAAACCCAGTCAAAACCAAAAAAAAAATTAAAAGTTTTTTCTCCAATACACACTATATACCCACCTATATATGTTTTAAATAAGTTAAACAATAAACACACAATATATACACACTATATATATAGTATATACTACAATAGAATTTAAAAAACATATGCATATATACACAATTACACATGTAATCATGTATACGACTATACGTTAGTTAAATATATATACTACTTTAAATAAAACATATACTACAAGATATATACTACAATATATATACTAGTTTATACGACATATACACATGTATACCTTAAATATATACTACTTTAGAGTCTATAGAAAATATATACACATATATACGTACCATTAAAGATTTTTTTGGAAATTTATATTGAAGTGATGTTATAACTGACAAGACTCAATTGCAGAGATTTTTGGGAAGCTTGAATTATATTTTTCCTTTTTATGAGAATTTATCTCGTGAGTTAGCCCTGTTATACGATAGGCTAAAAAAGGATTATGAAGGATCTTGGACGGATAGTCATACAAATCTTGTTAAAAGTATTAAACAAAGTGTTAAAACTTTACCCTGTTTAACTTTAGCCAATCCTGCTTGGCAAAAAATCATTGAGATAGATGTATCTAATATTGAGTGAATGAATGTTATATTTTATTGATTGTAAAATGATTCAAAATTTATAATGTACATGAATGAAAAATCTACAAAGTTTTCATCATTTTTCCCAACTCATCCATGTTCACATTAAAGAGAACTGGCATAGGATAGTCAAAATCAATAGTGGCAAAACCATACATTGGACTTGATTGTGCTGAGTTCTACCTTGAAGTCATAATTTCTTCAAGATTATGTTCGTCTTTCGGCTCTACCCCCATTCCTTGATTTCTTCGTTCCGCGCAAATCCAATCTCTAAGGTAAACTAGAACATTCATAGCATTGCTTCCCAATGAGTGTCGTTGTCTCCAAGCTGTTGTCGTCCCTGACTAAAAGCGCTCTCTGATGCAACAGTTGACATTGGAACATTCAATATATATCTAGCTAATCTTGGAAGTACAAGATATTGTGTTTCATTATTTTTCTATCGATCCAACGCATTGATCCATCATCTACGATCCTCTATCAGCGTTCGAAGATAATACTTAAGCTCTTCCCGAGAAACTGTTGTGTAAGTTCCCTCCTCAAAACTGTTTGAAACATTTAAATCATAGAAGTGATCAGAAAAATCTGATACAAGATGACAAGGAAGACACTAACATACACCAAAACCGTCCATGATTTGAAGAGCCAAGGACCCCTTTTGGTGACCCCTCTCGGATTCACTACACAATAACAATACAAGCACGATAACAACAAGATTCTAAGGTGTTAAACACCTATAATTAGCGATCCACAAACTAAGATTACAACACAATAACAAGAAAAAAAATGATACAACAAGGTCTCAGGTTTGGACACCCAAAACCGAGAATGAACACAACAACAATAATAAGATAGAATGATAGATAACTTGACACACAATGCACAAACACTAAGAACCAAGGTGTATATTGAACACTAAGACCCAAGAATTCATACAAATAACATCAAGTTCTTACGGTGACCTCAAGGGAATGGAATTCCCAAGTAACCAACATTTCAAAACAAGCAACCAACACAAGTGATTCTACACTTGTCATAAGTGATATCCATACTTGTATGAACACTCTCAAAGAGCTCTCAAAATATCATCTAAGTTATGAGAAAATGACCTAATATGTTCTATTTATAGCCTAGGTTATAACTTATTACAAAATGACTAAAATGACCTTAATGAGCCAACACTCCAAAGCTTGTTCCATTAGTTGGTCAGTCACTCGAGCACGAGTTCTTTACGTATTGATCCACAATCATGATCGTACTCATATCATCCCCCCTTCTTGAAAAAGGATTCGACCACGAATCCGAACCTTCAAAACAATAGAGGAGACAAAAGAACACATATTTCTCATGACATGAGGGTTAAAGTTAGCTTAATCAACAAAAAAATATCAAACCACGAGTGTACATTCTACACATGCCGTGGGAACTTAGGGAATAAGATACCCTTATAAGCACCAAAAGAAATATTTGTCTATCTACCTAAGCGTAACAAGAAACAAGACCAAAAGAAAGTGTACTTCCTTGGAGCAAGGACCATAGTGTACTCTCGGGTTCTTCATCATCAAGAGGTCAAAGTGGAATCAAGACCTCACCTTCTTCGGGCCAAGCATCATCATGAGGTGTTCTCCTCATCAATCCGTAAGGCAAATTATCTTCCCCTTCTTCCACCACCCTCTCAGGTTCACCATCATCTCCATCATTCTCTTGAGGGGTTCCTTCACTAAAATTATTTTTGGTCACTTTATCCCCAATAAAATAAGGATCACCCTCCACTAGTACAATGTTTCTTCGGTTTGGGCACTCGCTAGCTTTGTGACCCCAACCTTGACATTTAAAACAAATGATACCCTTAGAATTAAGAGTGAAAGAATTAGTACCTTCAAGTCATGGACAACTTTGGATTGTTTTATCAAATGGCTTCTTCTCTAAGGGCTTGTAGGACTTGTCCCACCCGAAGTTCTTCTTAGCATGATTGTTCCTTTCAACTTTAATGGCCGCTTCTACAAGGTCCTCAATTCGATCAAACTTGTGGACAACAAATTAAGAAATAACTTCATAGCACAAGCCACCCTTGAACCGATCTAGGCAATGATTTGGAGGTTCGACTATGTCAAGACGTAGGATCAATTTTGAAACTCATCATAATACTCCTCCACACTTCTATCTCCTTGTCTTAAGTTGTAGAGCTTTGTTAGTTGCTCTTGTTTGTACCTTTCTATGACATATCTCTCCCTCATAAGAGCTTTTAATTCATCCCAATATGGAAGGTCAAGATTGTCATTCCTTACCCATTGCAACCGTTTTGTCTCCCACCAAGTAGATGCATAACCTTCAAATTGAGCAATGACATGTGCGGCTTTATTTTGGGAAGTTAACTTGTTGAGTTGGAAAATCCGATTACATTGTAACTCCCAATCAATATAGAGAGATGGATCACTAGTCCCTTTGAAAGAAGGAAGAGTGATATTAATGGAATTTAGGCCCGTGTCGCTACCCACATTGCCTCCTTGGTCCACCAGACCTTCTTGAACATGAGGTAGGTGTCCCAAGTTGCCCCTACCATGAGTAGCTGGTCCAACTCTTCCCCCTCGGCCTCTATGTCCCCCGCCATAAGCTCTTCTTCTATTGCACACAAATTCTGCAAAGAGAGTTGCTTCATCTAACCCCTCACCTCTATAAAGACCCTCACCTTCCACATCATCAATTTGGATTGGTTGGTTTTGGTTTAGTAGTGCTCCCGGCATATCAAGGGGGTCTCAAATTTGGGAAGCTTCTTGATGGACTTGACTTTGGTTTCTTGGATAAGTAGGGACTTGGTGGATAGGTTCATGGGTTGGTCTAGGTGGATTAAGCAATTGGGGAAATGTATCTGGGGTGATAGCATGTCCACTAGTCGAGGCGTGGTAGTGTTTTGGACTTGAATGGTTGGATCTAAACAAACTTCCAATGTATCCATTCTCCTTGAAAAGGAACCCTCCATCCTGTCCATCCTTTCCTCCATCCTCTCCATTCGACCACTAAGATCATGTTTCACGTTTATTATGGCCACCAACAAAGCATCCATGGTTACCTCTCTCGAGGCTCTTGGACTACCTTCACCCGAAGCCATCGTACCTAATAAGAAATATTAAACAAAAACAGACAATAACAAGTTAAGGTTAGCAAAAATCACCCTCACTAACTCTCAAGCTCACACTTTTTCAAGTATCACTCAATTGGTCTCACAAGTGTTGGTACACCATTTTTACTCCAATGAAGTTACTTGGTCCCACTTGCGGCTTAAGGTCGAAATGGATTTTTGTTTGTAATGACTCAAAATAAATTTGTACGTACTTGAGTCAAAAGGCTACAATGAGTTTTCAAAAAGATAAAAGCACACAAAGAAACGTAAACACGAATAAACTGACCCAAAACTAATTTACAACCTAGTAGACAATTACTAGTTTGTTAATTAGCAATAGAATCAACAAAATGCAACTAAGAAACAAAGATTAGAAACTAAGAAATCAAAAAATTTGAGCTTACTTATGTTGCATGAACAGTAAAATGTGATGACGTGGCAGCCACGTAATTGGTCGTGGTCCCACACAATTTTTTTTTAATCACCAATTTGAAGCTTTTGTCTTGATACAATGTGGAATGGATGAGTTTGTCTTTTGGTGGAAAAATTCAAGTCTTAGAAACTTTTTCAAATTTCAACTCAAAAAGTGAGACTTGACTTTACTATTCCCAAGAAAAAACAAGGTCCTTGAAATAGGAAAAAGTGGTTGACAAGTCTTTGAAGTGATGTGTTCAAGTCTCTTCACCAACAACTTTTCAACCTTATCTTGCACCTTTTTTGGATCTATGTTATACCTTATATTGATTAAGAGATATCAAGATGTGAAGAACAACAAGATCTCAACAACAATTTCTCAAGAACACCACCAACATTCACCTCTAAGTCCACAACAATTGCAACACACGACCAAGATCAATAATATCAACACACGACAAACTTCCAATTTACATCAACAAGGTCAACAACATAAGCTCAAACCTTTAGATCTAGATACTTAAGTGTTAGTGAGAAATAAACCAACACTAGAAACAATCTAAACAAACAAAAGACTACAAGATCTAGCCACAGAGAAACATTTCTCGGCCAAGAACAAGAACAACTTCTACACTTTCCTTTTTTTTTTTGTATTTTTAAGCTAGCTAGCACAAGATTGATCTTGTGAAAACAAAATCAAGCCATGCTTTGATACCAACTGATACAAAATCGACAAGGAAGACACTAACACACACCAAAATAGTCCATGATTTGAAGAACCAAGGACCCTTTTTGGTGACCCCTCTCGGATTCACTATACAATAACAATACAAGCACGATAACAACAAGATTCTAAGGTGTTCAAAACCTATAATCAGCGAGCCATAAATTAAGATTACAACATAATAACAAGAACATAAATGACACAATAAGGTCTCGGGTTTGGACACCCAAAACCGAGAATGAACACAACAACAATAATAAGATAGAATAATAGATAACTTGACAAACAATGCACAAACACTATGAACCAAAGTGTATATTGAACACTAAGACCCAAGAATTCATACAAATAACATCAAGTTCTTACGGTGACCTCAAGGGAACGAAATTCCAAGAAACCAACGTTTCTAAACAAGCAACCAACATAAGTGATTCCACACTTGTCACAAGTGATATCCATACTTGTATGAACACTCTCAAAGAGCTCTCAAAATATCATCTAAATTATGAGAAAATGACCTAATATATTCTATTTATAGCCTAGGTTACAACTTATTACAAAATGACTAAAATGCCCTTAATGAGCCAACACTCCAAAGCTTGTTCCATTAGTTGGCCAGTCACCCGAGCACGAGTTCTTTACGTATTGATCCACAATCACGATCGTACTCATATCAAAATCACTATGTGCCGACCTTTTAGAAGATGATGGCTCCTCAGGAGGATGAGGAGCGACAGTTGGAGTGATATTTGTCGGTACAGCTAAATCAAGTAAATTAGCATAATGGTTATATAATTTATCTATGTAAATATTTGCATCACTCTTAGTCGTATACAAATCTGGTTGTTCTGGTTCTTCATCATCAAAATCATTATTAGTATTTATCTCTAGGTTAAATAAATAAGAGAACTAAAGTGGCATATATTTCATACATAGATTTACTATATCACCAACTAAGTAAATAGGGGTAATCGGAAAAAAAGATTTTTAAAATTTAGCAAACATAGCACCAACAGTTTTTTTGTAACCTTCTTTATTGTTATATTCTTTGAGCAAAGAAGAAATATCGACAATATATGCTAAAATACTACAAACAGTTGGATAATAAGCACCGAAAAATTCAACCGTAGCTATATAAAATTTTTCCAAAAACTTAACAAAATCATCAATTACAACCCAATCAGAATCATGTAGCATACATTCAGCCGAATCAACAAATGAACCACAATGTTAGTTAAAATTTAGTGTAATAGGAACTCTATAAGCATGACAAGTTTTTAAATAATCATACGTAGCATTCCATCTAGTATCACATTTTTCAGGCATCAATATCAGTCTAAGTCCATTTTGTTCATATTTAACTTTAAATTCTCTAATTATTTTTCTTCGATTATTTCCTTGAATAAAGCCAACAGCAAGCTGAATTTTTTCAATATAAAGCTCAAAAAATTCAATACCATCTCTTCCAATTAAATTATATATATGACAAGCACACTTAACATGAAATATTTCAGGTAACGATGGAGAGAGACTAGCTTTTAACTTTGTAATAGCAGTCTTGTTGTTAGAAGCATTATCAAAAGCAATACATAAAACTTTTTTTTCAATACCATAAAATTCTACAACTTTACTAATCGAATCAACAATAAATTCTCCAGTACATCTACAATCTTCATCATACAAAAAATCTAGAATATATTTTTGGATAACAAAATTACTATCTATCCAGTGACAGGTAATGGTTAAATAATCATTTTTATTAATAGCACGATCAAGATCAGAAATTAGAGTCATTCTATATTGAATATTTTTTAACAATGTAGATAAACAAAAAACATATTGTGAATAAAGTCTTAAAATATCGGCCCGACAAGTACTTCTAGGAATACCATTAAACATAGAATTATAAATTGTTTGAATATAATGAATAAAAGTATCCGAAGAGGAAAAACTGAAAGGCAAACAACCCGCAACTACCATTTTTGTTATTTCTTCCCGGTCCCTCAATTTATTATACTTCTTAATTACCTGACCGGTTGTTGGGTCCATTCTAGTTTGTGTTGGCCCACCAACATTCTCACCACCTCGTGCAATAAATAACTCTCTTTTGTGATTATCATTTATATGTCTCATTAACGTACCCGTACCCCCTTGATTGCCTTTTCTTTTATGCTCATATATTTGTTGATAAATATTGCATTGCACCTTAGTTTCTCCTTCTATACGTGTAAAAAATTGTCATGCAATACTAGTTGTTCTTCGAGCCCTTGGAGCACGGGAAGGAAGATTAACTAATTCAGATCTAACATTAGCATTTCCTATTGCAGGTGTCTCACCAATATTTTTATCATCTTCATCTAAATTAATCGCATCTATTTCATTTTCTTCTTATATACCGTTATTTTTCTGAGCTTCTGCATAATCCATATCATGAGCACTTACACCTACTTCTTCCTCAAAAGGTTGACTAAGTGGTACCGGAGCTGGAGGCACACAGTTATATCTACTACTTGAACTATCTCTACCGCCAGTAATTCGATTTTTACTACCACTACCACTTTCGGGACAAATTTTTTTTATACTTTTACCGAGGTTTCTTAATTTATTCATAATATAAATCAAACTAAAAAAAATTCAAAATACACAAAAATAATAAAATTAAATATTCAACAATTAATACACTAATTAAGAATTAAAAGTAAGAGATAGAATGACAATACCAAATTTTGAAAGTATCCAAAAGTACTTTGTAGTCGCAAAATTAAAAAAATAAAATTGAGCACTTTAGGAGATATATAGAATATTTTAGACAGAATGAGATTTGAGAGAATGAAAATTGTGTGTTTTTTGGGTTTTAAAAAATATTTTAAATTTAAAAAAAATAATAAAAAGGGCCAAAATAGTTGTTTTGAGGTCCAAATGGCCATATAATCGTTGGGCCCAATGACTACTTTGGCACAATGGTCAAATTCAGAATTTTTTTTTTTAAAATATAATTGGTCGGTTAACTGGCGAGCCAGGACCCTTTTTGGTTCGGGCCGGGTTAACCGGGCTAAAAAAATTTGGCCTAGTCCAGGACCCGAAGCCCTACAGCTGGGGGCTGATCGGGCTGGGTTAAATTGGGTCGGGTTCCTAAATAGGTCAGGTCGGTCCGGGTCAAACTGGCCATTTGACACCCTTACTAGGCCTTCACGTGTCTGTCTAATTGTGTCTTCCGATGAAAAATTTGCCCAACCTTGATGGCTCATTAGGATAATATCCAACCTTTACAAATAGCTTGTATGCATTTTGGTCGAAGCCCTCTTTCGTATGCTTCGTAGGGAGTGTCCTATCTTATGACAGATTTTAAGCCACCACAGACTCTCTAAGTAGCCTTGAGGATGAATTTATTGGATCAATCCTCAAGATTGGTAAAGTGAGCCCCTTTAGCACATTATCTTGGACATTCGATGAGTGATTTTTATCTTTATTTACCTTTTGCACGAAGCGAAGAACAGGAGTTGCCTTCTTTTTCGTAGGTGCGATGCTTTTTTTATTCGGAGTGAAAAGGGCCTTTTTGGTAGCGACTTTTTCGACAGTCACCGCGATCTTCTTAGATGCAAGATCATCACACTTGGTCTTGGTGTCATCTTCAACCTTTTCTCATTCATAACATAATTCTTTAAGTAGAATTTTGCATAGGCAAAGTGTGACTCGGCTTCAGTGAATGGCTTATCATCGGCAACTATCTTTCTTTTCAGTCCGCCTTCGAAGTACTTCAAGAATTGATAGTAAGAGAATGAGATAATTTTGTTCTCGTATACCCATGGCCTACCAAGTAATATGTTGTATGAAATTTTCATATCGATCACATGCATTAATGCATTTGATTGAAAATCATCCATATGAATCCCTAACTTGATAGCTCTCATGGCCTTCTAGGCCCCTTGGTTTAAGCCTTGGATCATTATATGGCTTTCATCCAATTCGTCGGTAACGATGCCCAGTTCCTCCATTATACGGATAAGTAGGATGTTAACTATGGATCCCTCATCAATCAAGATTTTATTTATCCTTTTTCCTAGAACTTGACCTACCATGTACAAGGGACGATTGTGTAGGGTTCCTCCAAGCAGAAGATAGTTATTTGTAAAGGTGATTTTTGTACCACATACATATGCCTCTTAGCTAAGTGGCTCCGTAGGCTTTTCATAAGATGGAGAAACCTCCACAGGTGGGTTTTCACCTTTTGCCCCCTCTTGGCAGTATCAAAATAAGATGTCTCAAGATTAACTTGAGCAGTCTTTGCAAGAAACCAACTTGGTAAGAATTCTTTCAAAGTTATTGCACACCGCAGTTTTTAGTGGTGAAGCTCTGTCACCCTCATCTTCTTTAGAAGTTCAACCAATTTCTATTTTCTTGGTTTCTTTACCATTCTCCTTCTGATTGGCTGCTCGAACGACTCCTTTTGTAGACTCATTTTCTTGCGTCTGCATTTGGTCACTAGAGTCCAACCTTCATCATCGCCTTCGTCAACTGAAGACCTGTCAGTCTTTAATATTTTCTCATCGTGCTCTTTGACACATATTTGGATTAGATCGAGAGAGCCAAAAGTGATAGAGATTAGATGAGAACTGGTCATCTCATCATCGAAGAAGATCTTCTTCTCATTTACCAGTTGCATGATTTTGTCTTTAAAGACAAAGCGCTTTTCTAGAGTGTGACTCATAAGCCTATGATATTTGTAATAATTAGGGTCATTAGTTTTTCCAGCTTCGTTGGGCCGCTTCATCTCTGGGAGCTTAATGAGTTTATACTCAAGGAGTTCGTCAAAAATCTCGGCAACATCAGAATCAAGGAAGAGATATTCCTTTTCTTGCATCTTCTTTAAAGTTTTTTGATTTTGACGTGCTCCAAAAGTCGTCTTCACACTTTTCTTCTTACTCATCTTCGTGGTGACCTTCACAGGAGACACATCACTATTCATAGATTTCTTGTTGTGATTTTGAGGGACAAACTTGTCCCATCTTTTGGTTCCTACTTATCCTTCCCCTTCGAAGGTCATGGATAGGTGCTGCTCCCTTTCCAGTAGAAGACATGCTCAACTCCATATCGTGAATATGGGTAGCTAACTCTTCAAAGGATTTAGGCTTAATGCCTTGCAATATGTAGAAAAGCTTCGAGTGCATTCCTTGGACACACATCTCTATTGCGGAAGCTTCGTTGAGCCTATCTTTGCAGTTTAGGCTAGCATTTCTCCATCAATTGATGAAGTCAATGACTGGTTCATCCTTTTTTTGCCAAGTATTTATGAGCTCTACCATTCTCACTCTACGCCATGTGCTATAAAAGAAATTTAGGAACTCATAATCCAATTGCTCCCAACTATCGATGGAGTTAGGCTTAAGGTACGTAGACCAATCAAAGACATTTCCCTTTAGGGAACAAACAAACTGTTTGACAAGATAGTAGAGGCAAACCCAGGATTTGAGCTTGACGGGTGCACCTTTATATTTAAACATAATAATTGATTGTGCCAAAGTTCGACATATAGTTCTTTGAAAACTTAATATTATTAAATATCATTAATTTGGTTTGATATGACAAAAAAGTGTTATTCACCTTACTTGAATTCGATGCACTTTTATATTTTCAACAATAATAGAGAGTTTTTGAAAAATAAAAAATCTGAGAGATTAGTTTGCTAAATGATTGCTACGAGAAAACGTTGGATTTAAGCCTATTTCAAACTTTAAATTGCTAATTTTAAAATAGAAAATAAGTCAATGATTAAAAAATAAAAGTAAAAGAAACATTATATAGTATAAGATAGGGGGAATTTACCTTTTGAAATTGGAGGAGAGCTTGTATTTTTGGAATAAAATTAAAAATACATAAATAATGTTTGTGTCAATGTTATCTGGGGGAGAGAGCAGCAATAATGCTGCAGCAAATTGTACTTGGAAAAGGGAGCAGTAAAATAATTGTAGTTGGGTGAGTTTCGAACCCAAGTCTTCCACCTAAAAATTATAGTTGGGTGGGTTTCGAGCCCAAGTCCTCCACCCAAAAAGGAGATTTTATGCTACAAGTTCAACCACTGCACCAACACAATCAGTTATCTTTGAGGGTGCACAACATATATTTAGTTAAATTCACTAGTATATATACAGATATACAACCTATATATGCAGAATTTTTCTCGAGACTAGCAGGTACACATGCACCCCTACTCTATACATAGGTCCGCCTCTGCAATATAGTCAACGTAAGTTCCATCATTATTACATGTCTCAACAAAGTGTGCAACATGCTGTTTTGGGTTACCTTGGCCCTCAAATTATTGAAATTTGGGTGGTTGATAGCCGGCAAACATTTTGAGGCTATCTATCCTCGCAGTGTAGGGCTTGACATGTGCAAGGAAAAACTTGGTGACAACATCATACTTGTCTTTGAGGGTTCCTTCAATGAATTCCTTCAATTACTAAATTGGGATCATTCCCTTAGAAGAAACTTGCACCTCTTTAGCTGGTGGTGTTTGTTTCACAAGATGTTATGTCTCGTGAGCCTCTGGAATTTTTTTCAGGTGCCTGGCTATACTCTTCATCTATCAGAACTTGAGCATCTTGATTCTAAACATATTTGGTTAGGCTCTCAATTGCCTTTGTCAGATTCGCAAGCTGCTCCTCCATAGATGAGGTATCAGTCATCATTGCTTGCATGATCATTGGAGATGTCTGAGAGTAACATGGATTATCGCATAAGTTGATTTTTGAAGTGCTTAACTTATGCGGTGTGAGTGGATATGACACATTTGTTGAACGACCATCACTCTTTGCATCAGAGTATTTGGAACCAGAGTGCTCAAGTAGAGTTAGAGTCCTTTTAAGCAATTCCGCTACATTGTTTCCTCCTTTCGAAGCACTTGCATTGGACTTTGTTCCTTTTGGAGTTGAAGATCCAAAAATCGGAGTTGGCACAGACGATACTAGATGTGTTTGTTGTCCTAGCAAGACTGTCTTGCTCCTTGTGACAGCTCCCAGGCTTCCAAAATTAACACCAATGATGCTTTCCACTTCAGCAGAGAACTTTGAATCAGCAACCTTGGAAGCAGTTGATTGAGAGTTGACTTTCTTGGAAGTCATTTCAGTATTGTTGAACTTTGAAGTTGGAAAAATTGATATGAGAGGTAGAGATTGTCCCACTGGGTGTGTTAGAATTTGTTGGACAATAAATTTTTTATGTGGGAAAAATAAATCGACACAAGAAAAATATTGCAACAATTGTTTTATTGATTTCAATATGTAAGTGTTATAATCTCTATGAATCCTTTGATTCGCCTTTTCAAATATAAATTTAAGGGCTTAAAGCTTGATCTTGAATTTGAACTTAATTTGTTGATTTGAGGGACTTGATCTTGACTTGTGCTTGAATTCAAGGGCCTTTGAGCTTGTTCTTGAATATTGCGATCTTGATCTTGAATCTTGATGAACTTGATTTGAATGCTTGAACTTTTTAGAGAAATTACGGCATTTGATCTACGAGCTTTCTATTGCTACTTGTTAGAGTTTTGGGGGGTTCTTTTCTGAATTATGAGATCCCTATTTATAGTTGTGGAAAAGGAAGAATCATGATGAACATGGACTTCATTTGGCCAATTAAATTCAAGTGATGTGATGCCTTTTATGGGTTTTGATTTTATTAGGCCTGCTGCATCATTTTGACATGTGGCACGGTCCTATTGGCTCGTTCACTTGATTTGGCATGCCACATCATTTGACACGTGAAGCTTATTTAGGCCTCTAGAATATGACAATATTTTGGGCTTAGCAAAGTGGAATCCTCATTTTGTAGCCCAAATCAATGGGCTAGCCCAATAAAAATGGACTTTAATTAAATCCATATATGTTTGGACTTCAATAATTAATCCAATTATATTAATTTGCAATATTTATTTGGGACTAATATATTTTGAATTTAATATAATTCAAATTTTATACGGATAAAATTAATAAAATTTTATTGCTTACAAGCGCTTCCCCCAAAATGGGGCCTTATGCGGCGCGAATCCAGATTAGTTGGACTCCAATGCGGGTATCGAACACTGAATGAGAAATAAAAAAAATCAGAAAAAAAAACTTGCCCTTTTCCTTTTATTAGATAATAATATTAATTTAGTTTTTTTTTAAAATAATTAAATACCAATAAATGCATTTAAAATTAAAATATTGGGTCTGTTATTATCTAGTTTTATGAGAAAATTAGGTAGAGGTGACAAAAAAATCTTTAAATTAAAAATGACGACAACTTTGACCAGCTAAAGTCTAAGCTTAATTTAAATTCTGATTAAGTTAATTAGGGTGTAAAGTGTAATTTTTAAAAACTTTTTAATTTTTTAAATGTCCTCTAACTCCAAATTTCAAATTTTAAAATTTCTCTCCTTTTCTCATCTTTCAATCTTTCTTTTTTTTCTTTCTCTCTCTAAATTTCTTTCTCCCCATCTTCTTCTTCTTCTTCTTATTTTTTCTCTCTCTTTGTATTTTCCTCTTCTTCCATCTTCTCTCTTTGTTTTCTTTCTCTTTTCATTTCGTTCTTCTTTCCTTTTTAATCTTCATGGACTATTTTCTAAATAGATTGAGAAGTTTAAAAAGAAGATTTTTGATTTCTTTTAAAAAATGAATGAAGAAATAATTCAGCAACTACCATAGTTGCTGTAACAGTTACGGTAATTACTGCAACAACTACTATTAGTTGTTGTGTTACAATAATTATCGAAGTTACTGCAACAATTATCAAAGTTGTTGCAGCAATTATCGAAGTTGCTGCAACAATTACTGAAGTTGTTGCAGCAACTTCGATAATTGTTGTAACACAATAACTAATAGTAGTTGTTGCAGCAATTATCGTAACTGCTGCAGCAACTATGGAAGCAACTCTTACAATTGCTGAATTTGCTGAATTATTTCTTCATTCATTTTAAAAAAAAAAAAAAAAAATTCTTTTCAAACTTCTCAATTTTTTTTTAGAAAATAATCCATGAAGATTAAAAAAGG
Organism: Capsicum annuum; assembly: GCF_002878395.1. Taxonomy (NCBI): domain Eukaryota; kingdom Viridiplantae; phylum Streptophyta; class Magnoliopsida; order Solanales; family Solanaceae; genus Capsicum; species Capsicum annuum. Next base: position 21,240,746 of record NC_061115.1, on the reverse strand, counting down.
AAGAACGAAATGAAAAGAGAAAGGAAAAAAAAGAAGAGAATATGGAAGAAGGAGAAAATTTAGAGAGAAAAAAATAAGAAAAATAAGAGCCCGTTTGGGATTGCTATTATAAAACTGCTTATTTGAGAAATATTTTTATAAAATGGCTTTTTAAAAAAGTGCTTTTAAAAAAATACAATTTGTGTTTGGTAAATTCATTCGAAAAGTGCTTTTGATAATCAAATTGTATTTAGATAATTTTTTTCAAGAAGTGTTTTTTGAGCAAATGACCAAAAAGGACATCTATCAATAGACTTTTATTACTAAAATCAAATTATAGAGAAAAATTATTTTAAATACTATTATAATATTTTTAATTATTATTTTTTAATTTAATTATAAAGTACGTACTCTAAAATTTTCAATTAATATTTATATACATAAATACATTAAAAAAATTAAATGGTGATATATTACTTAAATAATTTAAATAATACTTAAAACATCAAACAAAAATGAATACAGAAGTTATTTCATAAATTAAATCACTATATATGAAAAAATTAACGATAAAAATAATTTGACCTTCATACATCACAAAAATTCTCAACAATTTCATCCCTAATTTTACTATGCAATGTCTCCATACTTGTAGAATATCTGTCTTGTATTTCTGATGGTATACCAAAAGGCTGGTTTGCTTCTTTGATCTCTGTGATGATGCTTTCATTAGCATAATAGTTAAAGTCTTTTTTAATATATTTTTATGGTGTCAAAATTTACTACGAATAAGCAATCATCATATACATACATACATACATACATACATATATATATACACACACACACTATATTTTAACAAATATGTCGCTTTTCATGAATTATTTATTTAAAATTAAATATTCGAGAAAAAATTTATATATGATATCAAAATACAATTTTGTAACGTGATTCATCTGTCAATTATTATCATTAATAATAATAAAATAATTTATATATTATTTACACATCATCATCAATGATATTTTTAAATTTATTTAGAGAGAATGACTGAAAATAAAATAATAATTATGAATCATAAAGAATTATGAAGTAAATATAAAATATAAATTTTTAAAAATCAAAATTATATATATATATATATATGTTTGTGTGTGTGTGATAGGGATATTTTTGTCAAAAAAAAATAATTTCCTACTTCTGCTTACTTTGAGAAGCAAAAATTTTCTACTTCTTCCCAAAAGTAGAAAAACTGTTTTTTCTTATTTTTAAAAGTCCTTTTGCAAGTTTACCGAACATCTTTTTTTAAAAAAAAAAAAATCTCAAAATAAGTGCTTATTTTGGAAAATAAGCAATCCCAAATAGGCTATAAGATGGGGAGAAAGAAATTTGAAGAGAGAGAGAAAAAAAAAAGAAAGATTGAAAGATAAAAAAATGAGGGAAATTCTAAAATTTGAAATTGGAGTTTTTTTTAAAATTATTTTTAAAAGAAATTACACTTTATATCCTAATTAACTTAATCAAAATTTAAACAACGAAAAAGGGTCAAAAATATCCCTAAACTACCTGAAATGGATCAAAAATACCCCTCATTAATTTTTTGGCTCAAAAATACCTCTCCATTAAATATTTAGCTCGAAAATGCCACTTCCTCTAATAGAATTCTACCAAGCATGCCACTTGGGTTAAGAAAGCCACATGGACATGTCACATCATCGTTCATGTGTAAAATTCTTCATTAATTCCATCACTCTAATTTAAAACCCGATTTGACCCCCAAAAAAATCCAATCCAAAAACTGAATTATACAAACTACAATTGATGTTTGTTCACAGGACATGCACTGTCAATGCAATCCCGAATATGAGGACTTAATTGTGGTTCTTTCTCTTCATTTTTTGTATCTGTTTATCTATTATATCTACGTAGAAAGCACACTTATGCATACTTTGGGATTTAATCTTGCTGTTGTGCTTTAAAATTAAGATCGGGTTTGGAGGATTAATGCATGGTATGCATCTTTCTTTATCTGCATTGGATATTTTTACGATTCTTGATTCAGAAAAAGGCGACTGCTGAACTTGAATCCAGCTGCGGATAACTCTCTTGTTGTTGCTGATGACACCTGTGATGTCCTGAAGATTAAAAGGAACAAGGTTTTCAAAAATAACTTAAGATTTCGACTTAGTAATGTTGTCTCTATCGGTGTCCTGATGTCAAGTATGGCAATCGCATACACATTCTTTCGTTGATGACACTATTGAAGGTGTCACTAGGAACCTCTTTGATGCTTACTTGAGTCTTGAAGCGTGTGCGTTATAGTTTTTTATTTTCTTCCATCTCCACTTTTGTTTCCACTCAGTATTGATGAGAATATGTTGCATTAGGTATTTTGGATCAATTTTTTTTGTTTTGGGTCAGGTTGAGTTCTAATTTGTGATGATGGAATTAAGAGGGGATTTTACATGTGGACTATAATGTGGCATGTTCACGTGATCTTTTTTATCCGCGTGACATGCTTGGTGAAATTCTGTTAGAGTAAGGGATATTTTTGAGCTAAATATTTAATGAAGAGATATTTTTGAGTCAAAAAATTAATGAGGAATATTTTTAATTAATTTTAGATAATTCGAGAATATTTTTGACCCTTTTCCCTTAAAAAAAAAAAAAAAAAAAAAAGCGTTGACATAGCTGGTCAAAGTTGTCTGGTTAAATGGTCTTTTACCCCAATTCTTCTCGTAGTTCCCTTCAAACAAAAAGCCCCTGATCCCCCACATTTCTCTTTTCCCTCTCTCACACCACCACCCAGCACGCACTGCTCGAGCTATCGTCTCTGCATGTCATTCTCTCCGTCAAATCAAGCAATCGCTCCGCTCACTTCCTCTCACTCTTCGAATTCACAGGTACACTTTCTCTCTCTCCCTCTCTATGTATGTTTGTGTTTCCGTTTATTATTTTCTCTCTATATACATCTCAATGCTTGAGCTTGAATAGCAGCAGGTATGCATTCGTCATGTGGCTATAGGTTTTGTTAGTATAGGTACTAGTATAACCCTAGCTACGGGACGTGAAATGGGTGTTGGTGAAATTAGGTTTAAGCCCTTTAATTTGAGCTCGAATAACAACAGATATGCATTCGTTGTATAGTCGTAGTTTCTTTTTTTTTTTTTTTTAACGTATAGTTATTATAATCCTAGCTATGGGACTCAAAATGGGTGTTGGTGAAATTGGGTGAAGCCCTTTAATTTGAGCTTGTATAGCAACATGTATGCATTGGTCTTATAGCCATAGGATTTTTGTATAGATACTATAACCCTAGCTATGGGACTTAAAATGGCTGTTGGTGAAATTGGGTGAAGCCCTTTAGTTTGAGCTTGAATAGCAGCAGGTATGCATTCGTCATATGGTGAAATTGAGTGAAGCCCTTTAATTTGAGCTCGAATGGAAATAGATATGCATTTGTCGTATAGCCATAAGTTTTGAACATAGTTAATAGCAACAAATATGCATCGGTAATACGTCCATAGGTTTTTTAGTATAACTACTATAACCCTAGCTATGGGACTCGAAATGGGTGTTACTTAGTCAACACTGCAGTTTGACGTCCTGACACTAGACTTCAGTGATGCTCTAAACACAACTCAGGTTGTTATTTCTCTACTTTATGTTGCATCTCCCAGCTGTTTCCCTAATGGACATGATAGGAGTAATTTATAATACCAATTCATAGACTTAAAATATAAAGATAAAACCTAAATAGAATGGAACGAATCTCTTGAACTGCTGTATTCGGCCCAAACTAATTCGGACTCGGAGGAATAAAATATTAGATATGGAACTGTAAATTTAAATTCACAGCATTTGTCTAGTTGATAGAGAGGAAAAAGAGGGACTGAGGAATTACATATCAGACTTGGAGCTTCATTTTGTATTTCACTTGCTTAGAACTGTTAATTTCAATGTCGTTCATCTGGACAGTGGTGCCCTAGCCACGTCTTTGTTTTATTTTACATGCTTTATGTTGCATATCTAAGCCATATGCATTTATGGTTCTCAGCTATATGCATGCTATTAATGAAAGTGACACAAGTAATTTCTAATTGTCTAGTAGTGGAAAAAAATGGGGCCAATATAGTGCACTGGTAGTGTGCCCTGGTGGTCAATGAAGTGGGTGCAAACCTTGGAGACCATGGTTCAATCTCAACTGCGACGTAATACCACTTTTTGTTCCCGTTAATTTGTGTGTTTTCACCTGTCAAGGATCAATTCAGCCATTTTTTTTTGACACTGGTTCTTTTTTTGAAACTGACAATTTGGTCGATTTTATGTGTGAGCCACATCTAATTTCTCTTTGAGAATATGTTTTTAGAGAGTTGGGAACTTCCTGGAAACCATTGCAAGCTGCATACCACTGCATTTCAAAATGTTCTGTAAAATAATATGAACTAGTTTAACTCTAGGGAACCAAAAGCAACCATCACCCTGCAGCAGAGGGAGTGTCTTCTTAAGTGGATATGTATTTCCTTTGTCATTGCATCCCATTATGATAGAAGACCTTCTTAATCTTTTCCTGTAACTTTTCTCTCTCTCTCTTAAATTTCAAATAAAACAATTTTTTTTTGATACTGAAAAAACTACAAGTACATATATTTGAAATAAAATATGACATGCCAACCAAAGGGATGCAAGCAAACAAAGAAGCAGCAATAGAGGATCACAGTTCTCATTTCTTCAAGTAATTTTTGCAGTGAAGTGCCATCCGCAGCTTGGCTGCCCCAGGAAATGCAGTCTTCAAGGTCACAGACATCTGTTATGAGTTCAGCAACTGGAGAACCTACAACAAGTTCTTCAACTCCGAATGCAGATTCAACTCAAGAAGTTGCCCAAGGGAAATTTATTCCCCCTCCTGGATATAGTGTTGGTCAGGCTTCTTTCTCTTATATGAATGCTAGTGTCCCGCCTGGAAGCTCTCAACAGTCATCTTCAAGTCCTGTTAGTCAATCTTTACATTTTATGTCTTTGGAGATGTACCAGTCCATTTGTAGAGACTTTGAATGACTTGGCTTTTGTTGCAGGTCATTCCATCAACTTCTGGAGGTTCTTCAGCACCACTCCAACCTCCCATTCCTGGCCAGTCTGCAAATGTTGGCTCTTCATTTTCATACAACATTTCACAAACTGATAACAATTTCTCCAGTGGCTTACAGTTCTCAGCTAGCACCTTGAGGGTTAGTTTCTGTTGATTGATGACAGTACTATTACATCATACATTTTGGCTGATATGTATTATCAGAATGTGTTACATGTAGTCAGTGGCTACTGAGAAGATTCCACCTCTAGATGTCATACGAAGACTGTTATTTTATGTTGCGTGGCCATGCCAATTATAGTGGCCAGTTTGTTTAACATGTGGTATATTAGAGCAGGTAAATGTCCAATGGGAAATCTAACATTGGATCTACTTGTATAAAGCCTGCAGCTGAAGATCCCTGTAAGTTTGAAATTATCAGAGTTAGAGTAAGTAAAGTTGGCTAAAATCATAGTATGTAGGATTGTGAAGAACATGTTGTGTAGGATGTGTGCTTTAAGTCCATACAGGAAAACAATATTTTTGAAGGTATGCTAGGGTCGGAAGACAGTGGTAAATACTGCAGTGGAGATCCTTCTTTTTACAGGATTGAATAATTGACAAGTTTTGGGAATTGGTCCTAGATACCCTTTGCATTGTTACCTGGGGTTTCATTTGGTTAAAATTGCATCGTACAGTTCAGGAAGAGCATAAGTGTTGTCTATTATCAAATATCAAATTACATGGAAAGTTAGAAACTTTACTAGGACACTTAAAGATTTCTAATCTACATAAAGGTACTTATTGGTTTTGCATTTAATTTTATTCATCGCTTAACAACAACAACAACAACAACATACCCAGTGAAATCCCACAAGAAGATAGGATTTAACAGTTCCTGAATACCAGAAGTCCTTGTTTGCTTTATTCTTTTACTGTTCTGGTTCCATATTTTAAGAGTTAATTTTTAGTAAGTTCGTTTAAGTGATTTCTCGTATGAAGTTATGTGTATATGTGATTTAACTTTTAAAGCAGTTGACAGCTCTGTTCAATCAACTCTAAAGACAATATGTTGCTTTCTTTCGGAATGTTTTTTTGTGTGGTGTTCTATGAAGGGCTGCTATGAATCATCTGTTATTCTTTGCTCCCCTCATCTGCTGCTGTTGGCAAGTGTGAGGGTTGCACTGTTGTATTTGGGATATTGCATTGATGAAGTCTTAATCTTGTTTAGGAAGTCCCAGTCATCATTTGCGGCAATTGACCTTCCAACTAATTATGAAAATTTTATTCATGGATTTTCCTAGGGTTCTCCTATGTGTCTTTCAGAGGGTGTTTTTTTCGTTTTTAAAGTTTTCCTTTTGCTGGCATTGGTGCGTGTCTGACAAGACCTATTTGTTTGTGGCAGCCTGCTGCTCCTGATCATTCTGTGGATGTAAAGAATGTATCTCCTGCAGCATCATTACAACCTCCTCCTCCTCTGGTGTCCACAGGGTTGAACTCATTCATACCTGGAACTGCAGCTGCTGCAGGTCCCCTGTTAAGTGGTTCAAACTTATCTTTCAATGGAAATCCTCAGATGGCGCAGATAGATCAACCAATGAAACCAGTATGTGTTACTAAAATGCTGTGCCTCTTGAAGTTTAAAACATTACTTATGGCTGGTGAAGAATGGTGTAATATATATAAATTGAACGCAGAGCATTTTCTATTGTGAGCAATTGAAATAATTGTTCGTGACTTCACAACTGATTTGGTCTTATTCTAGTTGCAGAATAGGGGGGTAGATGTTGCACAAGAAACAGGAGGAATGACTTCTGCAACTTTTGTCATGCAATCTATTACACAGGCCGGCCATATGAATTCTGGTTCTCCAGCAACTGCATTTCCAACTTCTCATATGGGCTCTCCAAATATGAGAATGCCCCACGCACCCCAATTTCTCCCTGCAGGAGTTCCTAGAAATCCTGTTACGCCTGGTCCTCCTGGTCTTGGTCCAGCTATACCTCCATCTTCCAATCTTACTGCTACAGCCTCACCTGGAGGTCCTTCTCTACCCGTAAGGCCCAATGTGCCTCCTGTTCATCCTCTGGCCAATCCACCTGTTCAGCAACAAACATATTCTCCCTATCTTTCTCCAACTCCTATGGCTCCAGCTCACCAGGGACCTTGGTTGCAGCCTCCACCTGGCACTACCATGCTAAGACCACCATTTCCATCATATCCTGTAGGTTTTGCTGTTCCCTTTCCTTTGTCAGCTACAAGTGCGCCACTCTCTTCAGTGACATGGCCTGAAACTCGTCCTCCTGGTGTTGCCCCAGTGGCAGCTCCACCTGGAGTCCCAACTACTGCTAGCCAGTCAACCCATGCTTTAGGGTTGCAACCAGAGTTACCTCCCGGAGTTGGTATGCATATAGTCTCTGCTAAGAAGAATCTTCCCTTTCGGTATCCTTGCTATTTATCCATTCTTTATTTCACAGCATATGGTATTTAATTTCTTTTTCCCCTTTTCAGACAGCGGTAAGCATGTAAATGATGCTGACTCAAAAGAAGGAGCTTCAACCAGTGAACAACTGGAGACCTGGACCGCTCATCGGACTGAAACAGGGGCCATTTACTACTATAATTCTTTGACAGGAGAATCTACTTATGAGAAACCTGCTGGCTTCAGGGGAGAGGTAGGTACATCACTTCTCAGTCTTTGAGCTTTAAGCAGGTGCATTTTAATACTAAGTGTCTTCTTCATTTCAAAATGAGTAATGGAAATCTAGTACTATAATTCTCACAAGATAATAGGTCACGCCTCTGCCTAACTGCTTTCATTAGCACACAGTTCTCCATTTTTTATTTTGAAGAACCCATAGCTCTTCTAGATCTTCTTTGTTTCTTGAGGAGACTAATTTCGTCCCTTGGAGTTTCCTTTTCTATGCAACGTAGATGATAAAGAAACTAAAGGTCTTTTATCCCTTTCACTTCTCATGCTAGCATTAGTCTTTCTAATTTTGATTATTTTTCTGATAAATGCATCTTCGCAGAAAATAATTTTGTACATGGAGTTTACACTTGGGAATTTTTAGTTGTAAATTACCTCCTTCGCTGCTTGCCAGGTTAAGAAACGTGCTTTCCTAGGTAACCTAGGAATCCATACCAAGAGATAAGGAAAGCTTGCCTCCTCCCTGCTTAGTAGCTTCTCATAATAAGAATTAACAAAGAAGATGCCATTATTATCCTCCGCTCACCTCCAAACATCAAGGTTAAACTGTGAGATATTTTGTTTGAGGAGCAACTCCATCAAGCTCTGGAACTCTGCGATCTCCCAGTCTTGCAAGTTCCTCCTAAAGCTCAAATCCCATTAAACTTCTCCATCCACAGTTCATTGACTTCTTTGCTTATGACCGTTGTAGTTTAGAATATTCAAGAGTTTGGAACTTTCTCAAAAAAAAAATAAAAAAATAATTGCATTGTCTATTGTAACATTGCTAGCAAAAATTAACTTCGATCTGGCTGTGACGTAGTTTGTCACTATTTTCGCTCTCTATATATTAAAGCTTATTGTCTACATTATTAACACACTTTACTTATCCATGCATGTCAGTTTTCTTTCATAACATATGACACTAGTGTTTTTCCCCTACTGGTGCAGCCTGGCAAAGTAGCTGCGCAGCCAACTCCTGTTTCATGGTACATTTCAATAGTATAATAACTTTTTGACTTGTGCTACTGTATTTTGTGACTCTGAATAAATTCACTATATTGTATTAAGTGAAGTATCATGGTCAGTGAGGATTCATAAAGTACAGTCAATCCCAACTTGTTCGGCACTGAGGGTAGTTGTTTATTCACGTGAGCACCCCCATATCTAATGGCTTATGCTACATGGTCTGACTGCTGAAGTGAATATTTGCATACATGTGATGTTCTTCAAGCGCACAAGCCAAAAAGGGTGATCTATTGGAACACGCATATCCAAAATATAAATATTTTACCAGAACTTTATATGCTAGTGCTGAGATTCATTAAATTGTCCCTTTTCAATTTATTTATGCTGGTGAATACTTTTGAGCTTGGTCAAATAGTATTGTAAAGACCGCCCATCAAGGGAAAAATGAATGATAGTGGATAATATGGAGACGAGAATCTGTTTGTGCGCTCAGTATACCAGTGCTCCAGAGAAAGATGTGCTACTTCTTGCATTCTCAGATTCTTAGGGTTCATGATTTATGAGCATCTGCTCATGTGATGCTTCTTCTCCTTTGTTTCTTTCCCATGCCATACATAAAGTATTTTTAGTTTCGGAAAGAACATTTTAATTTGAAGTCCAATGGAATAAAACTAAAATAAAGGACCACTCAAACTGGATACGACCAAGCAAAGAGAATGTTCATCAGAAAGACAATATTATCAAAATCAAAGATCCTTCTAGCGTTCAAACTCTCTTTTTTTTCAAATGATATAGAGGCCAATCTTATCAAAATCAAAGATCCTTCTAGCGTTCAAACTCTCTTTTTTCCAAATGATATAGAGGCCATGATAGAATTTTTGAGCTCATACACTATGTAATGGAGCTACCCCTTGTAAATTCCCAACAACACCTTCTGGTTGCTGGGCATTAATACAATACTCTTCTAACGAGTTTTAAAAAAAGAATGTTCAGCAAAAGGGTAAAATAAAAGCCTCTAATAAGATCAGTATAGGTAGTTATAGTTAGCTTTTATCCTTGTTAATCAAAGCAGAGTGTTGAACTTCATAATTCGGCAAGATCCTAGAGGAATTCTTAAGCAAGTGTACCTTTTGAACTGAGATTTGGCTGGCTTTTATCTATTCTTAGATCTATGCCAGTAATTAGCGGATATGTTGAACTTAATTACTTACCTTTGTAATTACATGAACTGGAATATGCAAGAGAGGTATCCCTTTATAATTGTATATAAAGTCGGTTTCTTCATTTACTCTATACTGGTGTGCGTGTCTCTACTTAGTTTAGAAGGAAGGATTAGGTCGAGTTGAATTCTTTCTGAATCTCTATAATAGAACTGATTCAGTGTCACTGTTGAGTAGATTTGGTTGATAGTGTAAGCCTAGGTTGTCTTGTGAAGGGGCCAAAATATTTGGACAGGAAATCAGTAAGGAGAAGAGTCATTCATGCCTGTCTGGTGTCAGAATACTACCCTGTTTGTCTTGTCAGAGTTGCAGTTGTTCCTTAATTAAGAGTTTCACAGCTCAGCTTTTATTGTGTAATCCTAGGTCTTTTTCCTTTTTTGTTATCTCTGTTTTTGTTGGATGGAAGCTTCTTTTCATAAGCAAATGTTGATTGATCTGTGTTGTTTCTTATTTGCAAGCATATTTAATACTGAAGCAAGCTTTACCAGCTCAACTAACCATTCCAGCATCTTCACTTACAATCAGGGAAAAGTTGGCTGGTACAGATTGGGCATTGGTTGCTACTAATGATGGACAAAAATTCTACTATAACACCAAAACAAAGGTATGGTTAATCAGCTTATTCTTTTTTCCTAGAAAAACCTATTGTTTTATTAGAGGATTACACTGTTCATTTGTTTCATTTGGCATGCATTTTTTGGCGTAGAATAGTTCGACTTCTGAGGTCTTTATTTTTTTTTTTGAATAGAGTGAGTTTGGTCTGAGGTCTCAATTAGTCTATCAAATCATGTTGAATGTTCTTTCTCTTCCCTTACGAGAAGCGTTACCTACAACATTATTCTTGCAAGCATAGTCCTAGATGAAATCCATTTCTTTCTTTTAAATTAATTTAAAGCATGTATTTCTTACTACAAATGTTATAAGAAAATAGCCCCACGGGCTTTGGTGTAATGATAAAAGCTCATGGTGTGCGGATTAGCCGCACATCACAAGTTTAAACCTTGCAATAATAGCCTTGTAAGTGCACAAGGTTAGAGGGACGGACGTTGATTTCTCTGTTATAAAAAAATGATGACGAGGAAGTAGTGAATATCTTGAATGGGAAAATACAACGTGGTTAGAGGGCCTGAAAAATGACTCTGGTTGAGTCATAGGAGTAGCAATGTGAGATCTCGGGTTTGTAGGCCAACTATGACTTTGAGTTTAATCCCGTCATCTCCTAACCTTGCCGGGCAGGTTTACCCCACACTTGTGATTTTGCATTATGATGCATGTTAGAGTAGTCAACGTGCATGTGTTGCCATTTTCAAAAAAAAGTCTGTGCGTGTAAGCTGACCCAAGACATCACTTTTGTTGCAGCAACTATGCCTCTGTCGGAATATAGTTAGGTTACTGTCTGAATTTTAACTATCTATTCTCTCGATCTCCCCATTTTGCTCTTGTATTCTTTGATTTGGAGTTCTCTAACTACTAGAGGCTTTGTATTATCTACCAACATAAAAACTCCAAAGACATTAAGAAGACTTAACGGATATTGGATCTAAGATAGGGGTAGCAACATAATTAACTCTTAATCACAAGTAGTTGGAATTGCCTCTATGGATCTTTTGTTGTGATTATGTTCTGTATTTGTCAAAATTGAATCTTTGCAGATCTTTTGAGGCAACTTCGTTCCATGTGATTTAAAGTCAATCTTGTTCCTTTTTAAACCTTAAATTATCATGATTTCATATATATGAAAGATGCATTTTAAGGTCCATGTAGGACATTATTATACCATTTCAAGTAACCGTTGTAGTGTAACTTATCCTCTGTATGTGCTAATTGTATTAGTTATCAATGTGGTCATTTTTGGTTTTGTCTTAAAACTTATATTAATGCCAGGGCGCTCGACTACTGAAGTCATCCATCTCGTCAGGAGACTGGTGGAGCAGTATAGGGATAGGAAGAAGGATTTGCACATGACTTAGAGAAGGCCTATGATAGAGTTCCTAGGGAGGAGGTTCTTTGGAGGTGTTTGGAGGCTAGAGGTGTACCTATCATGTATGTTAGGGCGGTTAAGGATATGTACAACGGAGCCAAGACTTGGGTTAGGATTGGGGGAGGGGACTCAGAGCACTTTCCCGTCTTTATGGGGTTATATCAAGGTTCGACGCTTAGTCTGTTTCTTTTTGCCTTGGTGATGGATATTTTGACGTGGCACATTCAAGGTGAGGTGCCTTATTGTTTGCTTTTTGCGGATGATGTAGTCTTGATTGATGAGACACGTAGTGGAGTTAATGCTAAATTGGAGGTTTGGAAGCAAACTCTTGAGTCTAAAGGGTTTAGGTTGAGTAGGTCCAAGATAAAATATTTGGAGTGTAAGTTCAGCGAGGTGTCTCATGAGTCCGATGTGGTTGTTAAGCTTGATCCTCATTCTATAAGTAAAAGAGATAGTTTCAAGTATCTAGGGTCTATGATTTAGGAGAATGGAGAGATTAACGAAGATGGAGACTTACATGCACATCCATTACAGAGTGGTGGTTAGACCGACGTTATTGTATGAGGCAGATTGTTGGCCTGTTAAGAAGGCCCACATCCAGAAGATGAAGGTGGCGGAAATGAGAATGCTTAGGTGGATGTGTGAGTGTACTAGGAAAGACAGGATTAGAAATGAGGTTATTCGAGATAAGGCGGGTGTGGCTTCGGTGGAAGCCAAGATGAGGGAAGCGAGGTTGAGATGGTTCGGTCATGTGATGAGGAGGAGCACGGATGCCCCAATGCGAATGCGGAGGTCTGAGAGGTTGTCTAGGGATGGTTTCAAGCGTGGTAGAGGTAGATCGAAGAAATATTAGAGGGAGGTGATTAGACATGACATGGAGCAACTCCAGCTTACCGAGGACATGACCCTGGATAGGAAGTTGTGGAGGAGGCGGATTAGGGTAGAAGGTTAGTCTGAGTTTAGGGTATGGTATCTTTTGGTGTGTTACTTGAAGTATCTTGTTTATGGTATTATTTAGTTTGCTAATCCCTATTATATCTTGTTCTTTTACTATTCTTACTATTACTGTTCCTTATCTTAGATTGTTCTATTTTGAGCTAGGGGTCTATCGGAAATAGCCTCTCTATCTCACATGTGAGGTAGTGGTATGGACTGCGTACACTTACCCTCCCCAGACCTCACTTGGTGGGAATATACTGGGTATGTTGTTGTTGTTGTTGTTATATTAATGCCCGTTCATCTTAACATTTGCACTTTGTGATACTTTTGTGGATGCATTGGTCCTTAGAGGGCTCACTTTCACTCCCATGTGGATGCATTGGTCCTTAGAGGGCTCACTTTCACTCCCATGTAAAATTACTGGTCAATTATTCAATAAAAACAGCCTTTACTTTGGTAGGTAGATATCCTCCTATAGCCCAACAGATTCATAGCACTTTGCTATTTCAAATATTATATTTTAATTCTATGTGGTATATCTTCATCTATTATGTAACTCTACTAGAATGTGGAGCCTAGATATATGTGAATTGTTTGTATTTAGGCGTGTAATCTCACATGAACTTCACTTTCTTACGTGAGTTAGCTTGTAGTGCATACAGGCTGATGCATTTGGAGGTCTATGTAGGAGAAAACCTAACTATCTAACGACCTTTTCTCATTTTATTTTCTACATGTGTTATGTGCACCTTTTGTTTAATGTAGTCACTATTGATCTTGTCTAATATTGTGTGGATGCACTTATCTTAATGTTTGGATTTTTACAAAGCTTATCCTGTAGAGATATGATATTGATTCTTGGAGGTCCAACATTCACTTCCATAGAACATCTTGCTCTTATTACAGATACTTTATAAAACTTGCTTTTCACTTCTATAGGTATCCACCTATTTCATAACACTCCTGTAAGTCTTATCTATTTAGACTATCCTATTTTTAATTCTATGTTTTATGTTAATCTGTTATTACATTTTCTGGGAGTATTGAGTCCAAATATCTGAATTATTTGCATTTAGGCACTCAATCTCATCTGATTTCATTTTAGCTTTTTAAATGCTGGCTAAACTTGCAGTAAATCTACTATATCTTATTGGTGTATTTGGAGGAGTTAGGACATAACCCAACCTTCTCAATTGACCTTTTATTTTTTCTTCTGTGTCTGTTACTTCAACTTGTATCTTGTGGTGAATGGGTTATTCTGATCTTTCTCTTTGGAGTTCTCCAGGTTTAAAGATATTGGTCGTGGATTAACACTCTGGGAGAAAATATTATCATTGAATTGTGTGTCTGAATTATTAAATTGAGACCCTATTATAGACACTACATTAATCCTTTTCCAACTAGGAGACGACTGCACTCTAATCCTTTTTCAACTAGGACACTACATTGCAATCCTTTTCCAAGCAGTGCTCTATATGTTATTCCAATTTCTACTCATATTCTAACACTCCCCCTCAAACGGGTGCATACATGTCATATGTACCAAGCTTCCTATTCCTACTCATATTCTAACAAACACATCATTATCAATAAATAACATACACCATAGAACCTCATCCTCATCATTTACACTGCTGTTTATCCATAGCTAGGTAAGTATAGGCTCAGGGTGTGTGTGGTATTGGTATGAAGGAATATGTTTTTCACAGAAAATATTTTCATGAAAAAGAAGTTGGTTTCTTACTTATTTTCTTATGTTTGGTTCGAAAGTGGAAAATATTTTCTAGTGTTTGGTTGTTGAATGAAAAAATATTTTTCAGAAAATACATTTTAGTGTTTAGCTAAAGATTATAAAAATAAATTTTGACCCCGGAAAATACTTTTTTAGGGTTTGTTCAATATGGAGGAGGAAAATATTTTCTAGTAAAATAAGTCGTTTCTTTTATATGTTCTTGTGTTTGTTATGCAAGTAGGAAAATATTTTCTAAAAGTATTTGTATATATTTAAGAAAAAACAATGAGAACGCAGAGGGAAAGAAGGGTGGGGTAAGAAAAAAGTTGAGTTTTTTTTTGAAAAAAATTAAAATAATATTTGTTTTTGGGGGTGGGGGCGACGACTAGTTGGGGGGTGGGGGGCGTGGTAGGGTGCGAGGGTGGAGAAAGGAAAAAAATGATTATTTTTTAAAAACAAATTTAAAAAATTTAATTTTTGGGGGCGGGGGCTGGTAGGGGGGATCGTGTAGGGGGTGGGGTTAGAAAAAAAGTAAAAAATTTGAAATATTTTAAAAAAAATTAAAGATGTTTTTCGGATTGCGGGTGGTGGGGGGATTGGGTGTCAGGGTAGGGTGGGTGATTTTGGGAGTTGTATCTTGTATGAATATTTCAACTTGTGAGTGACGTTGAAAGAAAGTTTTAGAAAATGTTTTCCTTACTTTTTGAAGGAAAGTCATTTATCTTAGATTTGAGGAAAATAAGTTGATTTCGAAAACATTTTTCAAAACGTTTAAGCCGACCAAACATAAGAAAATTGGATTCCATACACACTCTCAATGCGAATCCTTAGTATTATGGAATTTTTACTTTTGATATGAATTCTTTTCCCCGTTCTTCACGGAAAGGATTTTTGTTGGTGCTTTATCATATGCTTTCTCGCTTGCCTCCATATTATATATAGTGTGAAAGGAGCACCATTATATACTTTAAAGGAAGATAGAGGATGACACAATACGGAAGATATTTATATTATTTTTGATAATGTAAATGATGTTATTCCCTTGTTGGACCTAATTGACTCCTTAGTTGGTCCAACGAACTAGGGCTCTCTCATTTGTATATGTACATATGCTGCACCTACTTAGTGCTTTTGTAGATAAAATACACTATCACTTGATTTAGAAAGAGGAAATTTTTGGTTTTGAAAACTTTGTACTTAATGAGTTTCTAATTATCACACAACCATTAATAATATTACATATTAATAACTTATAACCCAACTTTATCAAAGATTTCACATCATCAATCCTCTAAATAGTTCTTTGCTATCTTGAAGTTTCAGCTTTCCTCTTTCGCTGGCATGCATACGCCTCATGGATTGATTAGGAATTCTTTTTGGTGCACTAATGAAGCTCCAGTTTGTAGAGATTGGCTGTCGTACATAGAAAGTCATATTATGTTATAGATTTTCTGATATACTGTTTGTATGCTGCATATCTCCTATTATTAATAAAATTGCTTACCTTATTAAAAAAAAAAAAAGAACAAAATATGTAGGTCCTTAATGATAAAAGTGGGTTGTACATTCTAGCACTGATTGCTTGGTGAATTAGTTCAAAGATTGTCAATGTTGCAGTTACTTTTTCTAATGTCCTTTCTCCTTGTATACCTTCTTACCCAGTTAAGCAGCTGGCAAATTCCCGGAGAGGTGACAGAGTTGAAAAAGAAGCATGAAGCTGATGCTTTGCAGGCTCAGCCACCATCAACACCGAATGTTAATGAGTCAACTGAAAAAGGATCTGCTCCTATTAGTTTGAGCATTCCTGCTGTTAATACTGGTGGTCGTGATGCGACAACTCTAAGACCTTCAATAGTTCCAGGATCTTCTGCACTGGATCTTGTAAAAAAGAAGTTAATGGATTCTGGTGCTCCTCCTGCTGTTTCTTCACCAGCCCCAGCCTCGTCAGGAGTAATATCATCTGAATTAAATGGATCAAAAGCACTTGAATCTACAATTGGAGCTGCACAAAAAGAAAATATCAAAGAGAAGTCAAAAGAAGCTAATGACAATGGCAGTTTGTCCGGGTCCTCTTCAGATTCAGAGGATGATGAGGGTGTACCAACCAAAGAGGACTGTATCATCCAATTCAAGGTCTCTTTTGGAGATTTAGCTACTTCATAAGCAAGTCTAGTTTTCTTTTTTTTTTTTTTCCTTCATGATTTTATGGCCTACATAAGTTTTATACGTATACAAGTACATTCATCTGTTTATTTTGGTTCTGTTTACATTTGTAGTTTTTTTGGCTGTTTGCACAAGAACTTTATTTTGATACTAGTATGTTGTAGGTACTGGTTCTAAATTGCTGGTAGGAAGGAAGACAGACTTGGCCCATGCCCTTTCACCCTAAGTTGCTTGGACTTTCCAAAAATGTGGCCCGGATCCTTCAGAAATGCACTACTTTTGAAGGATCCGACACGCACTAGATGATATTTTGAAGAGTCCGAGCAACATAGCTTTCACCTACATCCCAGTGCTAGCACCAAGAACCTCTCTCTTCTAGAACTTTTGCTATGAAGTCTACATCAATGTTCCTTCCAACACATTATTTGCCATGGTGTGGTAGCCATTAAATTTACACCCAGCTTACTTTCTTGGATTATTAGCGTCAACCCACTACAAATTACTAAAGCCTTTCTTAATGAACTTAATATTCCAGGGTTTATAATTTTGACTTTTCCTTTACTCCCTTTGCTTTTTGTAAAGACCCCACAAAACTTCTCTGTGTATTACCTTTTCTGGAGATCTCAGATACATACAGGTGTCCATATTGTACTTCCCACTGTTTATTTCCTGTGTACAATTCTACCTTTTCAGGAGATCTCAGATACATACAGGTGTCCATATTGTACTTCCCACTGTTTATTTCCTGTGTACAATTCTCTCTTCTTCATTTTTTTGACAAGGATCCTCTGTACAATTCGCTTTCCATGGGTTCTCTTTTTGTGTTGCTACTTTTTTGTTTCAATTAATTGGTAGGATTATATGTTGTGTGGGAGGTGCTTTGGAGATGCTTGGAGGTGAGTGGGGTACCGTTGGCGTATATTAGAGCAATCAAGGACATGTATAATGGAGCTAAGACTCAGGTGAGGACGGACGGGGTTGCATCAGGGTTCCACTCTCAGCACGTTTTTGTTTGCTTTGGTGATGGATGTGTTGCCGCAGCGTATTCAAGGAGAGGTGCCTTGGTGTATGCTTTTTGCGGATGATGTAGTTTTGATTGATGAGATGCGGGGGTGTGTGAATGATAAATTAAAGGTGTGGAGACGGACCCTTGAGTTTAAAAGGTTCAGGTTGAGCAGAAGCGAGACAGAATATTTGGAATGCAAGTTTAATGACGTGAGGCAGGAATACGAGGTGGTACTAAGGTTGGATTCCCAGATGGTGTGTAAGCGGGATAGTTTCAAGTATCTGGGGTCCATGATTCAGGGGAATGGAGAGTTTGTAAGGATGTCTCCCATCGTATTGGAGCGGGATGGATGAAGTGGAAGCTCGCCTCGAGGGTGTTGTGTGATAGGAAGGTGTCGCCCAAGCTTAAAGGCAAATTCTACGGGGTGGCAGTCCGGCTGACCATGTTGGATGGAGCGGAATGTTGGCCAGTCAAGAACTCACATTCAAAAATTGAAGGTGGCGGAAATGCGGATGTTGCGTTGGATGTGTCGGCTTAATAGGGGTGATAGAGTTCAAAATGAGACTATTCGGGAAAAGGTTGGAGTGGCTTCGGTGGAGGACAAGATGCGGGAAGTCCGATTGAGATGGTTCGGGCATGTGATGAGGAGGGGCACAGATGCCCCGGTTCGTAGGTGTGAGAAGCTTGCTTTGGATGGTTTCAGGCGGGGTAGGGGTAGGCCGAAGAAATATTGGAGAGATGTGATCAGGCGGGACATGGAGCAGTTACAGCTCACTGAGGACATGACTCTAGATAGGAAGATCTGGAGGGCGCGGATTAGGATAGAAGGCTAGTGCCAGTTTGAGTCGTTGGGGTAGGACATTACTTGGTAGATGTATTATTCTTGCTAGGACACTTTGTTGTATGCTTTATTACGAATGTGTTTACTATTCTTTGTTTATTATTCCTTGTGGGTGGCGTATTTTTGTCTTGATATCCTGTTCCATGCTCCTGTTTATTATTCCTTGTCTTGAGCCGGGGTCTATCGGAAACAGCCTTTCTACTTCTCCTGAAGTAGTGGTATGGACTGCGTACATCTTACCCCCAGACCCCACTATGTGGGAATACACTGGGTTTGTTGTTGTTGTATATGTGGTGTGGTGAACATTATACGAGCGAACTTTCTCTTGATGTGGTCCACTTTTTGTTTTGTCCTTATCCTCTCATTTAGACTCGGTGCAGTTCGATACATAAGCTATTAGTTCTTTGTAGCAAAAGCTTGTTATGTAATAGTTGTGTAATATTTCTAACTTCCTAAATGAACTGCTTCTGTGTCTTTAGGAGTTAAACAATTTGAATATTCATCATGCATCCAATGGAAGATACTGATAATTGATAAGATGGGGTTGCTGGACTGTACCTTATTAGAGATTGGTAATTAAGGAATCTGAATTTAATATTAAACCTAGGTCTATTGGAGATTTCATAGGGAGGAGAATTGAATTATAGTGTGTAATTTGGTGTGCATTGACTTAGCTGCAACATATAGGTTTTATTGCACTGTCCTAGTGTCCTTCCCCGCGCTGTGCATGGCGGGAGGATAATGCACTGGACTGCTTTTTTGTAGACTTCAAATGGAGTTACAATGTGGTGGTGCAGTGAGAAACATCTGGGATGTGGTGAGAGAAATTACATGCTTCCATATCTTGACGGTAGGATGGAACTAACTATTTGTTTTGGGAGGACAGCGGGTAAAAAGGTTTCCAATGGCTTACAACCTGATACAAAATAAACTTTTTACTGTCATGAATATGTTTGTGTTTTAGGATGGTATAGGTAGCTGTACTTCATTCTTTAGAGGGGTTGCCTGAGCCGGAAAATTGTCTCAGTTATATCCTTCTGTGTTTTTTTTTTTTGGATGTGTTATCCTTCTGTATTTTGTTTTAATTAGTATATCATTTTGTTGTTCGTTATACTTGGACTTATCTTTGAACACTATCCGGTGGTTGGTTCCATTATAGATGTACAGTTAGCTTCTTTGCTGTAAGTACTCTTAACGGTGGTGTTTGGGCATACCATCATTTTGTCCCTTGCTTTCAGTTGAATTTTTGCTTGGTGAGTCTTGTCCTGTTTGATCTAAATGCATCCCACGCGTGTGAAATTTCCAGGAGATGCTGAAGGAACGTGGAGTAGCACCATTCTCAAAGTGGGAGAAGGAATTACCAAAGATAGTGTTTGATCCGCGCTTTAAGGTTCGTTGAAACTAAAGACTTTATGTGGGACTTAGTGGCCTTTTCTTCACCTCCTAAAAGACAGGTTTATCTCTCTAAATCGTAAATCTCCTAGACTGCATGCGCTTATTTTTGTGAATTCAATTGTCTGTAGTATGCTGCATCTGTAGCCTTTTAGCAATGCATGAGTTCAATCCTCAAGGAATCCAGTGCTTTTTGAGGTTGTAGGTGTTAACTGTAACAGGAATCCAGTGCGTAGGTAATGGTTGGTTCAGATTTTGGTTTATTATTCAAAGTAAGCAGGATTCGAAAGATGCAAACCAAATTTTGAAAGTGAGATTAGAAGAGTTCTATTTGCAGAGAACAACCTACATCTAGGAAACAGCAAGTTACATGACAAATGGGCCCTCAAAATATATTCCTATTCTTTATGATAAATGAGGCCTATTTGCGCCACCCAAAGGGAACAAGTAGAGGTCTGTTACTTTAAAAGAAAGCGAGGAGGAGGATCCTGGAAAATTTTGACATTTCATTGTTCCCAAGTACAGTGTGCTCATGTGAAAAAGTGCATCTCAGTTGCAAACAGTACACAAATGGCATTATTATAAAAAGCTGTAGCCTTGTATATGCCTCCATCAAACTGATGACATGAGGCTTTCGGGTTTTATGTATCTTCTTTGCTTTTGTTGCAAAGTGAAAGATGTTCATAATAAAGACTCTTTACTGCTCCAGAACATGAAATTGCCTTTTCCTTATTTAGAGAAGCTTTTGCTCATGTACTTTTTGCCTTATTAGAGAAGTGCATCCTTTCCCTTATATGTATATCATGAAAGACGTCATCAACATCGGATAAACCAAGAATAGGATGCGGCAGGATTTGACATGGTGATTCTATGTCCAGGAAAGGGACATTGGGCCTAACTCAAACTCAAAAACTAGTTCATAAGATGAGGGTTGTCAAATCACATTGGGAGACCACAACCCATTCCCCCAACCAATGTGATACATTCTAATACAAATTACATTATTGACATTGATTCGCTGCAAGCTAATAACTTTCTGAGATCACTTCACTTGTTGTGAGAGTAACTAAATGGTCTATTCATGATAAATTATAGTAACCTGTATATCCTCTTCCAGGTTCTGAGCTATCATATGATCATATATGCATAATCATGTTACCAGTTGTTTTTTTCCATTTTTTATTTTGTAGCACTTTCTTCATTACCTTCCTAAATAGCGGGTCTCTTTATCCAGGCTATTCCAAGTTACAGTGCTAGAAAAACTCTGTTTGAGCATTATGTCAAGACGCGTGCAGATGAAGAAAGAAAGGAGAAGCGGGCAGCACAGAAGGCTGCAGTGGAGGGCTTCAAACAATTACTAGAAGAAGCAAAGGAGGTTTATCTTGTTGCTAAGCTCTCTTTAGTTCTTTTCAGATGTAATGTCACAATATTTTTCTACTAGTTCTTCCATTACAAAGTGGAATCTTCAATTTCTTCTCGGCATGATTAAGTTTTAATTTGCTAAAGGTAGTTAAATGTCTATTTTCTACTTGACTTGACTAAAAGTGTAGGGGGTCGTTTGGTTTGAAGACAAGTTATGCTTGGGATAAGATTAGTTATATTGATTGTTTGGTTTGTTGTATTAAAAATAACATGCATAGCATAATTTCTAAGAAAAAGTTGCATGTTTACAAAATTACCCTTCATCTTATTTAGTATAAAAAGGGTTTGAGGGACCTCAAAGGTACTTTTGTCTATTTCATTCCACATTCTGGCAGGGTAAACTTATCCCGGTACCAATTACTAATCCTGGTAACTTACCCCATGGTTAGTAACCAAACAAAGCGGTTAGACAAATCTAAATTTTTATCGCAGGACTATCTATACTTGTCCAGCATACCGAACGACCCCTAGTAGTTTAAGGTTAAACTGGGGAATTTGGTACAAAACAAGTACATCCTGAAAGCATTATAAACAGTTTGGTATAATGTAATATATGATATAACTTTCCTTGTAAAGTAAGTGTTCTCACTTTAAGGCTAAGGAAGTTGAACTTTTTGTTTGAACATGAATTTCTAGGGCTTAAACTGCTTGCTGAACTTTTGTCCAGGATATCAATGAGGATACTGATTATCAATCATTCAAAAAGAAATGGGGTCATGATCCACGCTTCGAGACCTTAGATCGAAAGGAGAGGGAAGTGCTTTTGAATGAGAGGTACTTGTCAACTGGTTCAATCTTGGTTTATGTTTACTTACTCTAATGTCGTTTATTTCCTAACATTTTCTCATCTTCGTCTTAATAAGTGGCTTTTGATTTTTGCCGCACTATTTTCTACTCCCCCCCACAACCACCAACCACCACCAATTTAAAACGCTTCAAGTCATTGACGGCCCCTTAAACTTGTCCACAAGAATTCACTTAGCCACCTCAACGGGGAAAGCTTGAACGCAATTCCTACGGTAATGAATACGAGTGCAATTGAAATTCCTGGGGATTTATGCATTTGTGTATTGATAAGACCGTTTATTATTTCTTGAAGCTCAATCTCTCCCTCGGATGAACCATATAGCCAAGAGGAACCATGAACCAGAATAGAAGAGCTTGCCCCACCCATGAGTAAATATTTCATAGAAGCCTCTTTAGATTATACATCTTTCTTGTTATATCCAGATGATAGGTAGGAGCATAAACTGAAACGATCCGGGGCTACAAAGATGGCTATTAGTTCGTTAGCACCACATAAAAACATTCCCCCTAGAGTAGCTCTTAATACAAATAAGAAAAACTCTGTTATATACTGTTGTGTATCTACTTAACACCTTTACTATTTAAAATTGACATCTATTTGATACATTTTGCTGATATGGCATAGTGTGTGTAATACACCCATCAAAGCGCGTGAACAGTGCTTTGTAATATAATTTTCTTCTTCTTCCTCCTCTTAATTAATTCTACCACCATCAACTACTTGCCTTCATTGTCGTGGCCATTACAATAGCTGTAAAAGCACCAATTATGCTTTTAAACACAACACCTATGTTGCTCGGACTCTTCAAAGATCAACTGGTGTATGTCGGATTCTACAAAAGTAGTGTATTTTTGGAGAATCCAACATGGGTGGGGCATCAAAGTGAAGAGTCTGGCACAACTTAACTCAACAAAATTCTCTTGTTGTCTCATCAGGTAAAAGAATAATTAGATTTGAGTACTATAATTTTTTTCCGGTGCAATGTTATTTTTTCCGGCGATGTTCAATCCGAACATTACTTATGTCCATGTAATGCACCGATAATGACTAGTTAATTAATTAAAGTTGATCGTTAAAAAGAAAAAAAAAGTGGTTTTCAACAGAAAAATAAAATCGGATATAAGACTACAAAAAAATTCCAGCGTAACTCCATTTTTTCCAGCAATTCATTAGTGTTTTTCTGGCAAAACTTTATTCTTCCTCGTACCAATGAAAAATAGGATCAAGAAGAAGGTTACAATTGAGAAATGGGTTGAGGAAGATAAAATGGGTGGTTGCTACTTGCTACGTGTAGGGGGGTGCAACGGCTGAGAAGTTCCGACTATAAAGGGAGAGGGAGAGTTTTGGGTGGGTTTTCTTAGAAAATAAGGTTTTTAATTTCTTTTATAACTGAAATATATTTTTAATTAGTTAAATAGGTTTAAAATAGTTAATTTCTTTTATAATCGTTGTTTCTTTCATCAATGTCAAAACACATATGACTTATAAAGCAACGAATAAGTTTGCATTGGCCAAAATGGATCTGTCATTTGATTCAGAATGCTTTTTTTGGGGAGAATGGTTACTTTTAATTTATACATCCACAGGTATACTACATCAAAATATGTAGTTCCCCTTCAAAATTATTATAACTTACAATTTGATCATCTATCTGTTGCTCCTATAAACGGTCTAAAATATCAACAATATCTTCTGGCTGAGCTATTAGTTTCCGATTACTACAAAAATAGAACAGAGCTAAGCAATTCATCTTAAACTCCGGTAGACTGCTCTGCTTGTCTTTAAAACATCTCCTACTCCTTTCTTTCCACATTGTCCGCCAAACACAAGCAGGGACGATCTTCCTTTTTGGCTGCATTCCCAACCTTGTTCCAGCAGTTAAGCAATCCTTTTATATTCCCTGGCTTCACCCTTTTAATCCTCCTCAGACAGATGAACGTTCTCCACAACTGGTCTGTCCACATACAATGTTAAAAAAGATGGTTAATGTCCCAGTCTGTTCCCCCATAAAATTCCAAATGCTTTCTATTTAACTGTTGATCCAATATATTTTGATGCTCATCTCCTACAAAAAGGTTTTTTATTGTGGGTTTTGGTTGGGGGTTGATGATCTAACAATTTGTAATGGTACGTATGCCAAAAGAGATTTCGATAATAAGATAACTTTATTTTGGCTGGTGCAATTCTGTGTTGCGACTATGCTTAATTGTTGGAGGACTAATCACTGTAGTTAATATTATCCGATCTTATTCTTTTGCTGGACTGGATTTGTTCTTTTTCCTCTTGGTTCGTGGCAATTCTAGGATGGTTTGATGTATTTCCATTTCTTTTTATATGATCTGGTTGGTTAGGCAAGATTCTACTTACTATGTAGGGTGCTTCAGCTTAGGAAAGCAGCTCAAGAAAAAGCTCATGCTGTACGTGCTGCTGCTATATCTCAGTTCAAGTCCATGCTTCGAGAACAAGGAGATATTACTTTAAATACACGGTGGTCAAAGGTATGTTTAGATGTTATGATAAGAAAAATATCAATATAAATAGTTGCCTTGTAGATATTTGTACTTGTTTGCAAATTGAGTGCTCAGTCTGCATTGGCATGCCTAGTTAAGATTGAAGCTTTCAACGTTTATTGCTTAATTCTATGTAGAGTAGTATGTGGCACCTGCAACTTCTTAGTTTCTCGAGTTCTGTTACATTTAACTTACTTTAAATTTGCTCACCAAACCTCCTTTCATGTTCTTAATAAGGTGGAACATTCTGCAAAACTCATGCTGTGTTGAACTCCAATTGAGTCTCAAAGTCTACAATGTCATCAAATTTATCAATAATTCCTTAACTTTGAGAAGTTAAACATGAAGCCCATCATTTTAGACCAAGTGGCACAGGTTTATGTTGGGCAGTGCCAAATTAACATCTGACATTCCTAAGACAGAATATCTCATCATTTATAAATAACAAGTTCAGTAGATCGCACTTCTCACTTACCAACATACTTTATTGTGTTTTGATGAATTTTATGTTTTAAGCTCCTATTGAATATACTCTGAAATCAATTTTTTATTTTCCTTGGAAAGTAAATAAAGGTAGCACCAACTTGAAAAAACAAAAGGGCATAGTTGAATAATAGAATTAAAAATTTTGCTATCTGGAACTAAAATAATAGTTAAATATCGAATTATATCCGTTTGAATTAGATGATTAATATCATGTATGCAAATCAACAAGATAGAAGTGATTTTTTCTTTGTACATTGTTTTATGTACTCAATCAGTCCTGTATCGTCTCTCCTTAAAAACAATGGAAGTTGTGCTCAAATTTTCAAATATTCATATGGTTGTTGCAGTTGCCCATTTCTTAAAATGCTCTTGAAGGATAAAAACTATTTGCCCTTGTTTTAGTCTGGTTTTGATGAATATTCAATGTAAAGTTTACTTTAATCTTTTCTTTTCCCCTTTCCTTGGATAGATGCAATGCTCTTTTCCTCCCTTCCTAAGTTGCAACTTTCTGCTGATATTAGGTGAAGGATAGCTTAAGAAATGATCCTCGTTATAAATCTATTAAGCATGAAGAGAGAGAGGCTTTATTCAATGAATATCTATCGGAACTGAAGGCTGCTGAACAGGAAGTTGCACGAATTGCAAAAGCAAAACATGATGAAGAGGTAAGGATACACTTCTTTTCCAATGAATACAACATTTTCATTCTCAAAAGAGAAGTACACTTATTTTCCAAGGGAGCCTTGGAATAACTGGTAAAGTTATTGCCACGTGACCAGGAGGTTACGGGTTCAAGCCTTGGAAACAGCCTCTGGCAGAAATGCAATGTAAGGCTGCGTAGAATACACCCTTGCGGTGGACCCCTTCCCCATACGCTGCGCATAGCGGGAGCTTTAATGCACCGGGCTGCCCTTTCTTTTTTACTTCTTTCCAATTTCGGCACCTTGGTTGTCCTTGTTTTAGCATTTCTTTGTTCGATTTGCCTTTTGTTATATTATTGTATGAATATTGATTAGGATAATCCAAATATATTATCATGATATCTCATTTTGTGTTTGTCAACTCTCTCTCTCTCTCTCTCTCTTATATATATTATATAGGGTTTTAAATTTTCTTCCCTATTTATCCGTAACTAGTTATACTGTAAATCTTTGTTTCAAAAAGTTATACTGTAAATCTCGATGTGGAACTTAAATGTACAGATAACACCTAAGATTTGACTCTTATCATGCAGCTAATTCCTCGTCACCTACCTGTCTGTGTCTCTCTTATTTGCTTGTCACGTAACTAGTACAGGTAACACCTAAAATTTGACGCTTAACATGTGGCTAATTCCCCCTCCTCCCCCCACCCCCCACACACACACACACTATATGTAGGGGTTGGTACTTTTAATGGCCATTTGTAGAGTGGGCCAACACTTAATCCCTTATATTTTTAACTCTCTCTCTGTGCCTTATGTTATTTCCCATAAATCCAAATGCACCGAGATTGTTGCATTCCAATTTGAACCTACCATTGAAAGAAAATGGATCTTGCGCCTAACTCAACTCCAAAAGCTAGTTCATTGTAGTTGAGAATTGCTCAAAACCATATAAGGAGACAAATCATACCTTCAAACTGTATGAGAATCTAGCACTTCAGAACGTGCTGCATAGGTCACCTCTTTTGATAGTTTAATCCAGTGTTCTCAAAGGCATGCTTAAAGTATGCTTGAGCCCTGAAGCAAGGCCCAAAACATGCTGAGCGTTTCGCCTCGCTTAATGTGTGTTTCAGTGTCTATCGTCAAGCTCTAAGACAAACTTTTCCTTGTGAATGAGCGTTTCTTGAAGAGGCGACACTAAATGATTGATATTTCACTTTATCAGAAAAAAAAAATCAATTTCTTTGTCCATATGTTTGTTTTTCATGCTTACAGTTATTGGTCTTGGTCTTGGACTAAACATATAGATCTGTATTTGTTTTCTCCAATTGCGCCTTTTTTCACTTAAGCTTACATCTTATTAGCACTTTGCGCTTAAAGCCCCAACGGGTCTTAGAGTTATTTTGCTTTTGATAACACTGGTTTACTCATATTTATTGTCTTTTATTTAATGGTCTTATCTCTGCCGATTCAAGCTGTTGTGTTTGTGCCTCCAGCTAAGGGCTCTCGCTCACTCTCTTTGTTATGTTGATTCTGGTACAACAACAATATCCCTAGTGTAATCCCTTAGTCTGGGGAGGGTAGATTGACCTTACCCCCCACCCCCCCACCCCTACATTGGAAGGTAGATGTTGATTCTGTTAGAAAACTAAGTATTGATGCTTTGTGATTTTAATTAGCTTTACTTATTTGAATTTATATTTGTCTGTATTCAGACCGTCAATCTGAAGTTGGAAAGCACATGAGGTTCTGAAGATGTTAATGGTTTTCTGCATGATATTTGCAGGATAAATTGAAGGAAAGAGAACGGGCTTTGCGAAAACGTAAAGAAAGAGAAGAACAAGAAGTGGAGAGGGTGCGGTTGAAAGCCCGTAGAAAGGAAGCTGTTGAATCTTATCAAGCCTTGCTGGTTGAAATAATCAAGGATCCTCAGGTATTATCTTGTATAGATCCTTAAACTGTTACAAAGAAATATCTTAGTACATATGGATCATATCCCATTACTTGATTAGACAGTTTGTCTGGATAGTTAAAGTACCTTGAAACAAAACTTCTGCTTCATCTCATAATTGGTATACAACACCTCCAGGATTATTTCTTGGATAAAAACTTATGTTTCATCGTAATAAGTTCAGAGACGGTTTGCTTTCCTTCATCGTAATTCAGTAACAAAATTTGAAAGAACTTTTTTTGGCACAAAGCTCCATCCATCTTTACATGAGGTGTTATTCCTTGGCGCTCATCAGTTTATGTAGTTAAAAATTCTTGAGTTCTGGCTTTACATTTACTAAGAAGTCTGGACAAATTGTGTTTACTATGTTGTGAACTGTTGAAAAGGTCATTCCATTTTATTCTCTAGATGTCTATTTTCAAATTGTTGATATATTCTTTGGCATTGCACCCAAGGCATCTTGGACAGAGTCGAAACCTAAATTAGAGAAGGATCCCCAAGGACGTGCAGCTAATCCTCATTTGGATCAGTCTGAATTGGAAAAGTTCTTCCGGGAACATGTGAAGATATTGTATGAAGTAAGATGCCTGTTATTCTTTTTTAAGTTAATGCATCTTTTATCTCTGTTTTTTTTTTTTTTTTTTTTTTTTTTTTTCGTGTTTGTGTGTGTTGGGGGGAGGGGTTTCTCCTCCTTGCATGAGTTGCTAATATTATCTAATCTGAGTTAATTGCGTAAGTGTCATGTAGCCCCTTTGTTGCTTGAAAATTACTAGCAGTTTGCATCGTTCAAACTGACAAATACGTTTGGCTCCCGTCGTGCAATTTATCTGTTTCATTGTTTATCAAGAATATGGTAATCATGGTGGTGTTTATCTGTTTCTTGTTGGTATTCTTCTTTATTCTCATATTATATATTTTGGTTTCCTAGCGGTGCGCACAAGAGTTTAAAGCGTTATTAGCGGAGGTTATAACTGTTGAAGCTTGTTCAAGAGAGACAGATGGTAAAACAGTTGCAAATTCTTGGTCAACAGCCAAACAGCTACTCAAAGGCGATCCCAGGTATTCAAAGATGGCAAGAAAAGATAGGGAATCCTTATGGCGCCGATATGTTGAAGATATTCAATGGAGGCAAAAGTCATCATTTGACGAAGGAGACAAAGCAAGAAGTAAAGGATCTTCTGATTCAAGGAGGAGGTAAAGCAAGAAACAGGAGCCGCAGTAATCCTCAGCTATTTCTACTTTTCTTGGCCTTTTGACTAAGATCAAGAATAGTAATTCTCGAGAAGGTAGATTTCTTAGGACACTCTTATCTTTAAATCGGTAGGAAGCAGAGTACTTTCTGCCAGTTCCTTGGCAGTTCATTTATCAATTTAAAGCCAGCGTTCAGAACTTATTTTTGTCAAATCTGACAATCCTTGTTATCTTTTCATACTTAGGAGATCATGTTGTAGATTTGATTTCTTCTAATTCTGTGTATGTTAGAATTTGAGATCACAGCCAATTCTCTTTCGTAATATTGCCTTACAAAAGAAATAGAATACGTGCTCGAACTTTTTACCGTTTCCTTTGAATGTTGGGACTTGGGAGATAGTTCGAGTCCTCGGGAACTGAGTAGTGTACTTTTCAAGTTGCTAAGGTCAAGGGCAGAACCAGCTGGGGCTGAGGGGCTCATTCAAACCCTCTTTAACAGAAAATTACATTTAAACTTATTCTTGTGTATATATAGTTAATGTTGAACTCATTTGGCTTCATATATTTACTTCATATTCTGACCCACCTTAGAATAAAGCATTTGCAGTTAGGTGTATGTAAATCCCAGATGTGCCACTAGCTAGGGTAAAAACATTTTAGTACTGCCTTGCCAAAGAAGAAGTGTTCATGCCAGAATTTCCCATATACCTAGCTGCGAATGCTTTTATTTGTACTAGCTCTAGTAATTGTACTTATTTTTTGTAGCATTGGTCGTCTTTTGAAGTTAAAATAGTCCTTTTGCGAAAAGTGGTGGTTTAAGTGGTGAAAGTGTTGGATTTCACGACGTTTAACTGGTAACCTGTTGATTAAACAGAAATAACTTTACCAGAAGGGGCTAATTTTGACAAAATTGAATTTGTTGAACTATTTTACAAACCCAAGTGCAGTAATATTTTAAAAACTAATGATTAGTGAAGAAAACCTCCATGAGAAGTTGGATTATTGAGATAACAAACAAAATAACCTTGCCAATGATGACAACTCAATACTGACTAGTACCCCACTTTGTCATATGTTTACAGTTGCCAAAAATGAGCAGTCTGCTTAAAATCAAGAACTACTCATGCCACCAACTCAATGTACATGGAAGTGCGCCAATGTACTTATCAACGAGTAGGCTAAGAACAGTAGATGAAGAGTCTTGATGAAACAAAATATTACATCGCACTACTGATTGTCTAGATGGTACACTGTATAACAAAATTTCAAAGTTCAGTACTCTTCGCGCCATAAATTCTATCTAGAACATGACCTAAGGCCAATATATATAAGCCGCAACAACAAAGCTAACAATAGCAAACGTGAGTCTACCTTGTTGCCTTGTTGGAATAAAATCATCAGATTGGCGCGCTACTGCACTTCAGGCTTCAGGTTTTTCTGGCTCTTCCTTCTCGGGCTCTTCCTCTTCCTCTTCCTTTTTCTCAGGATCTTCCTCTTTCTTTTCTTCTTCTTCTTCATCTTCCTCTTCTGGAGGATCACCCGGCATAGGAGGTGGCAAGGGAGTTTTCATGGGACTGAATTGGGGAAAGATATCTGGTCTTCGTCCGGGCTTGGGTCTTTCCCATTCCTGCAAATAAAACAAGTTTCATCAAAATACCTAGCAGCTTTAGTGAAATTATTCTAGAAAGCAAAATGCAGTATCGGCTTAAATTCGACACTTTTCTATGTGGAATCATAACGTAAAGGTTATTATTGAGGACATCGAAATTCAAGAAAGACGTGTCCAAGGGCTTTTAGAAGCTCCAAGAAATTAACACTAAATGAAAGGATCAAAATTGTATTGCATCTCTGTATCTTTGGTACCAGATCCCTGGCAGACCAAGATTAGCTAGTTGGAAGAGACGGTACACCTCTTAATACGCTACGGAGAGATGTCATTGCACCCACTTACAGCACCAGGTAAAGGGAGAGGGAGGGTTCTCCTCTACATGCTGCTGCAATATCCATGAAAGAGTTGTACCTGCAACTACGGGAAGGGCTGAACAAAGGCCAGTGGTTGACAAATTGAGCATCAAACCTCATTGAGTAGCCTATGGAAGCAAATAAGGAAAATTGCAACACATACATCTACTACTCCCCCTTCCCGCCACCCTAGCCTGACAGCTAGTGGCTACCCTGGCCCCTCCTTTCTATCATCTCCTCCTTTGGAGTGGTGCGTCCAGTAGAGAGATAGGGAACCAGCTGCATGGATGAGGGAAAAGATCCATTTTGCATTGCAGAGAGGAAGGGAAGGGAACCAGATGAGGGTGAGGAAAATAGGCCATGACGTGTGACAAGACGGGTAATCAAGGTTACCTGGTAAAGGGCTAGAGGTGTGAACTCGGGAGAGCCATATATCGGTGAGAATATAGAAGAGGCATAGAATGGGAGGATGCTACCGAAGTTCTTCTCTTTTATTTTTTATATTTTGTCGTACTTCTCTTGGTAGCACTTTTGACTACTAAAAGGGAAACTTGAACAAACACAATGAGGGTCCTTGTTGGGTTTTGGGGGGGGGGGGGGGGTGTAGTGGGTAGGAGTAATCTCTCCACCAGACAACTAAAACATTAATCATTGGATATCATTTCACGTACCGGAACTTGAAGTGGGAAAGAGGAGAGGCTCAACCAATACTTAAAACTTTCTTGGCATCAAAAGTTGGTTATGTAGGCTGACAACCTTTCCTCTAGGTTGTTTCAACCGGCCAAAATGGTGGACTGCCTGAGACTGCTAAAAGAACCACTCTGACCAATCAAAGGGGCTAACTTTATTTATGAGCATAGGGAGTTCGGGTTGGTGTGAATTTTACACCACTTTGGATACAATTTCAGAAATGACACTCTTTTTGACCATATTAAACCAAAATCGGTAGCTTGATATTTTTGAGATGCACAATTTTTTTATAACCATCCAAGCCAGCTTGCGTGCACCTCGACTAATTACACGAAATACTGTCACCTCCTACCAATAACTGGTACCATGTGACTCTGTCTACCAAGACTAGAATAAGTAGAAAAATTTCACCGAGTGTTTCGTCTCTGTTGAAATTTGAACGTGAAACCTCATGATGCTCAACTTTCTACATTAACCACTAGGCAACACCCTGAGTGTGTGTAAATGCACAATTCAATTCATCCAAACAGCAACAATCATTCCCACCTAAATAATCAACAACTGTATCTAGATTAAACCTATAAGCTTCATCTCTTAATCATAGATTTAAACTTTATCACAGATCAAATTGCAATTTCCTTTGCTATTTTCTGAACGGATTTGGCATTTGAGTGCATTAGCACAATTTAATTCAACCAAATAGCAACAAAAAAGCTCACACTTAACCAACCAAAAACTATCTCTCTCTAATTTCTACATACTAATAGATTCTACTCTTAGCAAAAACTTAAGCTGCATGTTCATAATAGCTAACAGAAAAGCGCAGCTCCAATAAAACTTAAATAAAAAATGGAGTTTTCGCAAGCTTACGATAGGAAAATCGAGCGGAGAACGACGAGTCATCTTCTCTTCTTCCGGCGCCATACGAACAATTTGCGAACTCCGTCTAGAAGAAGACGACGATAGAGTCGTCGGTCTCATAAAAGCAAAAGTTCTTGTCGTCGGAGAGATTGAGCAAGTGAACCGGACACTACAGGAAGGTGAAGACGATGATGTTGGCGCCGGCGGAGAGCCGGAGCGGTTTAATATCGTCGCCGTATAAAGCGGGAGTGGCGGCGGAAAACCGGAGTGGTTTAAAATCGCCGCCGTATGTGGCGGCGGAGAAGATAACGCCGGTACGAAAGACGATAAAGCCATTGGAGTTGCGGCAAAGAGGGGATTTCGCAAATGTTGGGATAGTTGGGGATATTGGCGGAGGTGGAAAGAGTATTGGGCTTTTTGTGAGGCCCAGAATAATTTTAGAAAAAAATACATAAACTAGCATATTTAAAATTAAATTACAAAAAATAACAATTTTTTTATTAAATTACATTTTATGGCATATATATTTATATGTATTTATATCTTTGTAACAACAGTTTACAAAAATACAAAATACATATTGATCATAAGGACAGTAAAAATCGTATGTATTTGTATTAGCGACAGCGCTATTGTAGCTATTTCTCAGGTCCCTATATGCAAGACTAATCTGAAATATGTCAGGAAGCTTCCTTCCAAGAGAAATAGGCAGCTATCAAGAGTATATCAGCCACCATTTGTCAGTGAGTTTGATTCTGGGTCAAAAGATAAAGAAGTCATCCAGTCGTAAAAAAAGTTGAAATATCCGTTTGAAGGTCACAGCATTAACGGACCATATGCTGAAGATCACTTCTCTAAGTTCTCTGTTTGGATGTCAGCTGGACTGTACAATCCACATGCTACTAAGTAAGATTGATGAATCATCTTTCACAATATCATATATATGTACTACTTTCAATACTTATAGGAATTATAATTTGATTTTAGGAAAGGAAGGGATGAGTACTTCACGACCAAATACGCTGATCTAAAATCAAGTCTTGATTTTGTAGTAGCACACCCGGTGAAAAAAAGTTGGTTTTATTATCATGGCGCAATCAAGTAATTGTTGGAATGATGAGGTATGCCTCAAAGAAATATATATAGCAATTAACCTTTTTATTAATTTTTATTATTAAAACACAAGCTGATTTTACAATATGACCCAAAAAAATTTAATGTTTACAGAATGAATACAGCTTTTCTGGTAGCAGATGTATCATAGTGATACATCTGGGTATCATATGTATCACTATGATACATATGTTGTCTAACTTGAATTTAATTTAAAAATTTAATAAGGAAGCATGGGTTAGTTTCATAATTTGAACTACATTCTGTTGCATATTTTTATGAGCAAAATTTAATTTCTTTGCTCCATCCTATTATGATCGATGTGCAACTCGATACATTTGTGGCTGATTTAGCTTGTCTCTACGTTTCATGAGAAGTTTGTGTTTACTATATTTTTCTTTATAGTAATTAATATTTCAAGTTTGTGTATGCCTTATATAAATCACCAGTTCTTACACATCATAGTTTTTTATTACAGCATATCGATGTGGTATTCTACTATCTTAGAAAGAAAGCAAAACTGGATACAACTAGTGAATATGGATATACCACTGTGAATTACGTGTTCATGAACTACATCCATGATACATACACTCATTATCACCGAAGTCATTCTGAGATTGATCTTAACTCACTTGTTGAAAACGTTCACTCAATGAAAGTGGCTTCGGTGGAGAGATCAATTTGTGAGATTATGCAAGGACTATGCATTCCAGCTGGTATGTCATGGCATTTGATTGATGAGGTGTATGTGCCGATAAATTGTAAAAGGTCATTTCAATAGGTGTTGGCAGTCATAGTACTCAAGGAAAGATGCATTCGTGTGTACGACTCGATGAAAGGTCATAGAGGTCATGTTGATGAGATAAAGGAGCTTGCTGAAATGTTGTCTACTTATTTGACAATATCTAATTTTTTTGAGAAAAAAGATCGCACAGACTGGTTACTTCTAGACGCATACAAGGAAAAGTCGGACCATCATGCATTTGATGTTCACATTGTTGATGGAATTGTGCAACAATCAAGCGGAACATTGTAAGTATCATTTATTCTTTTGAATATATTATTTTAAGAGCTCATGGCAACACATAAAATACCTATTTTTCTATTTTTCAGGGATTGTGGCTTGTTTGTTGCAACATATGCTGAATTTTTAAGTGAACGACATCAGATACCATCTCAGAGTTTGATCCGAAAAAGCATCGTACAAGATACGCATCCTTGTTATGGGACTATGGTGTGAACAAGGCATGCACTGGATAGGTTAGTAACAACTAAGACCCGCCTAGGTCTAAACGCACCTTCATTCAATCTGAGGATACAGAGATAATTGATGTTGAACCATAGTTCTCTAGCATTTATTGTGTGATAAAAGGATTTGGTTTCTTATGTTTGTGGAATTATGATTTTTTGATTTTTTAATGTTTGGGGATTTGTAGATATATCATGAAACTATGTTTTTTTGGTGTAACATTTTATCTTAGAAGCAAATATTGTATTAGTACTTCTGTGGGCAGTTTAACTTACATAATCTATCACAAAT
>NC_061115.1:21173355-21202587 GCF_002878395.1 Capsicum annuum | reverse complement strand
TTAAACTGTAACCAATATGTTGCAGATGGATCACCAATTAACATGTTTATTTTAATTTCTAATATAAATCAACAACTTTTATACGACTTACATAAAAATATTACTCGCTCCGTCCCATTTTATGTGTTGTCATTTGATCGGACATGGAGTTTAAGAAATAACGGAAGACTTTATAATATTTACCAAATTG
This sequence comes from Capsicum annuum, assembly GCF_002878395.1. Classification (NCBI taxonomy): domain Eukaryota; kingdom Viridiplantae; phylum Streptophyta; class Magnoliopsida; order Solanales; family Solanaceae; genus Capsicum; species Capsicum annuum. Next base: position 21,202,397 of record NC_061115.1, on the reverse strand, counting down.
TCCTTTATCAAAAAAATGTGTTGCTATCTTTTTTTTAATTAAGTGGGCCCAATAAGGGTAAAAATGTAATTGTGTTTTTAAATATTTACCAAATAAAGAAACATGACATTCTTTTTGAGATAGACTAAAAAGGAAATGATGACACATAAAATGGGACAGAGGGAGTATGTTTTTGAATATGTATCAACAAATACCATATGAATCACAATTTATATTCTTAACATGTACTTATATGAATCACCAAATACAACTTAATATGTTAAGTTGTATTCTTTTATCGCCATTTATATTCAGTTATCATTTGAATCTCCAATTTCTGGAATAACCATTTATATTCTTAAAATGAATCACCAGTTAAAAGTCATTAGAACTGAATAAACTGTAACTAAAATGTTGAAAATGTCTCACCATTTAACATGTTAATTTTACTTTCTAATATGAAACAATTAATTTTACACGAATGGTTTATATGAATCACATAACAATATTAAGTTTTTTAATATGTATCAATTGAAAATAATATGATTAAAATGTAACAACAATTAACCTGTTGAGATTAAACAGTAGTATGTATCACTTTATAATTTCAATTAGGAAATGAATCACTAGCTTTCCTCATTAATTCTTAACATATCTGGATAAGACAATAGTACTAATGAATTATAAACAATAATCTTAAAAATACATGTCTTTTCCAACTGTAAAGGAAATATATCAAGAAACAAATTTTTGAGTAATTCACTCAAATTATTGAATTCAAAACCTTGAACTAAGTAAACATGTCTGATTAAACTTTAAAGACAAAATGTCACATCTCTTTTGGAAGTAGTTGCAAGTACGTCTGTTGTGGCCTTCATACCCACACTTGCCACAGCGATTTGATGTTGATGAAAACTTTTCACTTCTTTTTTTTCTACCTTTCTTGGGTCTTCCTGGTGGGCGCTTATATTTTGGAGGCAAAACCACATCTTCTAACACCTCCGGTGGTACATGCCAGTATCGTTTATCAGGCATAGGACAAAGTGGCATTTCATAAGTCTTCACCAATATCTCCTTCTTGTAGTAATCTGAGCAGTATGACTTCATTTCCTTTACATGTTTGATTTTCAAAACAACAATAGCGTGCGCGCATGGTATCTCATCAAGCTGAAATCTACCACAGTTGCATGTTCTATTATCCAATCGAATAATGTATTTTCTTCCTTCTTCATACACACCGTATATGTAGTTAGTTGATTCCCTAATCTGAAAATATTATTCCATAAAGTTTTATGTAAGTCAACATAATATATGAAACATAAAAGACCCAAATTAATTAAATGTAAAGAACAAAGTTTCAAGTAGAAGCATATTTCAACATATGTATCAAAATGATATATATGAATCCCAGATGTATCACTTTGATACATCTGTTATCAGAATGTTAAAAGAAAAAAAATCTGCAAACTTAGTTAAAGTATACTGATTATTATTTTAACTTACCATCATACGTGATGACTTTGCCTCGTTCAATTAAAGAATTTGTTGAAACCGACCTCCCAATGACTTTTTAGAAAGAAAGCTAAATCGGTCTCTATTTTTTCGGTTCCACACACCAAATAAGATTCTGACCTGTTCAAGAAAATCTAAAATTGGAAATTCACGAGCCTCAACAAGACGAGAGTTGATATAATCTGCAATATTGAAAGTCATCATCCTCCCCCTATTTATTAGAGCATGAACTCTTGACCACTTTTCAAATCCAATATTTTCCAAATATGCTTTAACTCTATTGTCAATATTTCCCACTTTACACATAAGCACATCAAAATCATCCAACTTGTACGTTTTAGCCATGGCAAAAAACTCATCGGTCATCTTGTCCTTACTCTTTCTATAACTCATGCAAACATTATTCCAAAGATGTCAAATACAAGCAAAATATGGTATACATGGATAGACCACACTAACCGCCTTAATTATGCTTTCATGTCTATCAGAGACAACACACATTATAGCGCTCACCGAAAGCACACTTGAATTGCTGGAAAAATCACGTCCAGGATGAATTATTCTCAGAATCTATAACCCCATACGTAACCGGTAATATATGTCCTGATACATAATATCAAACAATGATTATGTCTAAGTTACATAACAATTACCATCATTTGTAAGAAAAAAATAATACGTGCAATACCTGTTCCATCAAGTGTGCTAGCTGAAACAAATGTTTCCTGATATGGTCCTCTCATGTGACTACCGTCTACTACCACAATAGGCCTACAATACCCAAATCCCCTAATAAAAGGTTGTAGTGTTACTAATAGATACATGAACTGATTATCCGGAGACTTATGCATCCTTATATGTGAATTGGGATAAATCGAATTCAATATGTATACATAGGTAGGCATTTTCTTATATCAGTCAGCTGATCGCCCTCTCAACATCTTTAAAGCACGTTCTTTAGTCCACCACGCCTTAATGTAATCTATGTCCAAACCAAGTTCCCTTTTTGTATCTTCAATAATGTCGCTTGGGGTGATTATTCTTTTGTAGTTCACCAACTTTGGAGTTGTTATTCCAGCTACAAAGGTAATGGTTGCATGCTGTTGCTCAAACACTCTGTCCATTATTGAGCAAGTATGCTCATCGTTGAAGGTACGTACTATAAATGTATCAGTACCATGCTTACTGGACGCCTTGAATACCCAACTACATTCCGGCGATTTGCACAAAAAGACATAGCTGAAATATACATCAAAAAAATATATCGCTAATATGAAGTTACGTTAATTTGTTTATATATGAATCACCATATACCATATGAATCACTACTTCAATCAAAAAGTGAGCCAATTAACCAATGAATAAACAGTTAATATATATCGATAATATGCACCTAAATTTGTTATTCTTTTTTATTATATGAATCACTAAGTTATATGAATAACCTGTTTTTCCAACCTATTTATATGAACATCTAATTATATTAATCACAAATATGAATCACCATATATATAAATATCCACTTACAATACTTATTAGTTATTTGCATCATTTATATGAATCACCAATTATATGAATCACTGCTTATTTGAAACACCACTTACATTAATAACCAACTTAAAAAACAGTTATATGAATCACCTGTTACGTTAATCACTAAAATTAAAACTCAGTTACATAAATCACCAGTTATATAAATCACTAGTCATATGGTGATTCATATAAAATAATATACAAATGTATCACTACATAAAACTAATATACAAATGTATCACTACAGCTTCCAAATGTATCAAATTACGAAATAAATCAATAATTGTCATTAAAAAATAAAAAACGAACCTCTACTTGTTAGATCTCTCAGCTCTGAAATTGAACCTGTGATTGATTGCATAGTTACGCATTACCGAGACAAGTGTATCTTTGTTTTATACTTTTGGTTCACCTTTACAACACTATTATAGTAATCACTTATCAGTTCTTCACCACCCACATTAACAATTGGCAGAGATTCAACTTTACCAACTACAGCAGCTGCAAGTTCATACGGATTAACAAAATCATAACACTCAATCGTCATATCATCCGCGTCAACATCATCACTGTCAATTACAATATCACTAGTTGTAATACACAATGGATACTTCCCGAATATAGATTCAGTGTTCAAAATCTGAAGAAAAAATTTCACAGCCATATCATTATGAATCTCCAAAGCTGATGAATTGCCTTGAACAACATATTTGGCATGAATTCTTTTCAGAGATATGTCAATTTTCAATTGAGTTGATATGGCATCCATAAAATCTTGGTACGGCGTTTTTTCATGAATTACAATATCGTCGACCTGATAGTTATCATACCTTTGTTTCAGAAACCCATTCCCCAGAATGACGCAACAACACAGTGATGAGATCCATTGAAGAAATTCAGAAAAAAATAGTGAATATCAATTCTTTTGTTCCAAAATTGAAAAACTTTGAGAATCTAATGTGGTTTGTGTCATTTGTTGAATTGTTAACAAATGAAATTGCGTTTTTAATGCTTATAACAGTTTAGGCGAGATTTATGTTGTTAAAATCAGTGAAAATCCCATGCTTCCTAAAATAATTACCTAATCTGTTACATATGTATCACTTTTAGATATGTATCACTGTTTAAAAAATGTATCACCAATTCAAAAATCCGAGATAACATGTAATTAGCAAAATAAATGAAATTTTATGTAATATTGCTTAAACTATCAGGGATTTATGTAAGTTACTCAAGAATTAATACTTGGCCCGTTAAAGCTTTATATAGATAAGGACAACTTGTATGGATAGTAATACTATTTGGATTGCTATTTAAACTCTAACCAATTTTTGAGAATTATTTAAAATTTAACAAGACTTAGATTTTCCTAACTAGTATGTAAATGTTTCGGTAGAAAAAAATGGAAAAAGCTAGGTTGAGACGGTTCGGACATATGATAAGGAGATGTACAGATGTCTTATTATAGTTTGGCTAGGAATGAATTTAGGAAAGGTAAAGTTGTAAATCAAAGATATATTAGAGAAAGGTGATTAGACAAGACATGACACAGTTACAACTTGTTGGGTTCAAGATTAAAAGCATGAATGGAAAATGGAGGGAACTAAGTGGAGAGAAACAAATTGAGATAACACTCAAAATGAAAAGTGTACTAAAAAATGGGAAAGTCTACTAATTCTCCCACATTGGTGAGAAAATGAAACTTTCAAGTGTTTATATTAAGAAACACTTACTCCACATGGTAAGTGAGGCAAGAACCCAGAGGTGCCTTGCGCCGTCGTCGTCGTCGCTCGGCTTTGGATGAGATTAATTTTTTAGACAAAATTTATTTGAAACATGGGCCAAAATTCAGTCGGAAAAACCATTGCCACCTTTCGGAAGGGGCACTTAATGGCTATATAAACTAGCATTTTTTCACAGATTTTATTGAGTTCGAAGAGAATTCGATTGTTTGAGGTACCACTACTGTCGAATTGTTAAGCCATTTTATCCTGGGAGGAAAGTTCTGCAACCTCGGGTACTTAAGAGGAATTATTTCGTTAAGGACACTACATGAATTCGGAGGACTTGGCTCTTTCTGATTCATCTATTTTTCTTCAAAATACTGAAAACACACTTCTTTGAAAGAACATTTTAATCTTGTGTTAAAGGTGTTAGAAATCTTCATAAGCGTTCTTGATTTATTTTTGAACTTGTGTTGAAGTTGTTTTACCAAAATACAGATTTTTTTGTACCCGAAACAACAATCTTAAGGAAATAATCCATAATCTGCATTGTTTTTTATTTCTGTAGATTAAAACTTCAGGATTTCTACTCCGTTTGAACTTAACAAGTGATTTGAAGTCATAAAAACCTCATCACAAGTTAAAGGACACTCGGTTAACGATTGAAAGTCATAAAAACTTCATCATTAAACTAGAAACAAAGAGTGTTTAAAGTTGCTACAACTTTATAAGTAGTATTTTGATATACTAAAATTTACTGTCTTTTTGTGACAGGAAAATGACTACTGACAGTCATGTGAATGATGTTGCAATGACTGTGGCAGTAACTAATATTGCCATAACGAGTCATACGAGTGTTTCGCAGGCAATGGCACCAGCGGAGAAACTCAAAAAATTCACGGGTGTTGATTTTAAAAGGTAGCAATATAAGATATTCTTCTACCTTATAACATTGTGTCTTCAGGGACTTACATCTGAAGAAGCTCCAGAGGTGCCTGAAGAAACTTCGGACCATGAAAAATTTATTGTTATGGAGGCGTGGAAACACTCTGATTTACTACGCAGGAGTTACATTCTAAGTGACCTCCAAGATAACTTATACAATGTGTATGGTGGAATGAAAATGTCAAAAGAGTTATGGGGTGCGCTAGAAAGAAAATACAAAATTGAGGATACTGGAACTGAAAAGTTCTTCGTTACAAGATTCCTTGAGTATAAAATGATTAACAAAGAGTCTGTTGTATCCCAAGTACAGAAACTGCAAGTTATCATCCACGATCTCCCTGTGAAAGGTATGAGTATGGTAAATACCTTAGTTGAACGTGTTAAAAATATTCTTAACATTCACATAAATTTTATTATAGGTTTGAACATCAACGAGGTGTTTCAAGTCATGGCAATAATAGAGAAGTTGTCACCTATGTGGAAGGACTTCAAGAACTACTTAAAATATAAATGAAAGGAGATGACATTCGAAGCTCTCATAGTGAGACTCTGCATTAAAAAAGACAACAAAGTCGTGGAAAGAAGGTCAAAAAGAAATGCTACAATGAATTGAGCAAACATTGTAGAAGACGACCACAACAACTAGAAAAAATGAAAGAAAGCTAGACAAGAAAGCAAACAACCTAAGAAGAAATTCAAGAGAAAATGCTTTAATTGTGAAAAGATTGGTCACAAGTCAACTGATTGTCGTGCCCCAAAGAAAGGCAAAAAGAAGGAACGAACAAATATGGCTGAATGCAAGAAAAAAATGGACGATCTGTGTGCCATGCTGTCTGAATACAGCTCAGTGGAAAATCCTCGAGAATGGTGGATGGATTCCGATGCCACCCATCACATTTGTGAAAATAAGGAGTTGTTTGTTGCATTTTCTCCGACTCAAGGGAAAGAAAAGATCTATATGGCAAACTTCGCAACTGCAAAAGTTGAAGGAACAGGAAAAGTCTGCCTGAAATGACATCAGGCAAAGTGTTGACTTTGAACAATGTCCTGCATGTACCAGAGTTACGGAAGAACTTGATTTTTGTATTACTTCTTGATAAAAATGGATTCAAATGTGTATTTATTTCCGCAAAATATACTTGGTAAAGGAGAAGTGTACGTAGGAAAAGGCTACCTCACTGAGGGCTTATTCAAAATGAATGTAATGATAAAAGTTCAATTTCTTCTTATTTGCTTAAGTCTAATGATTTGTGGCATAAATGATTAACTTAGAAGTTTTATTAAACTTTAAGTGCAATAAATCAAAATGTCAAACATGTGTGGAATCAAAGTATGCTAAGCATCTGTATAAGTCCGTTGAAAGAAATTTCAATCCCTTAGACTTAATCCATACTGACATTTATGATATAAAGTCAACACCATCTCGTGGTAGGAAAAAATATTTTATAACTTTTATTAACGATTGCACTAGATACTGTTATGTCTATTTGCTAAATAGTAAGGATGAAGCAATAGATCCATTTAGGCAATATAAAATAGAAGTTGGAAATCAGTTAGAGAAAAAAAATCAAAACGATAAGAAGTGATAGGGGCGGAGAATATGAATCTCCCTTTGCAAAAATATGTGTAGAGAATGGAATTGTCCATCAAACTATGGTTCCGTATCCACCTTAATCTAATGGAATTGCGGAAAAAAAAACTAAACCTTAAAAGAAATGATGAATGTCATACTTATAATTCAGGTTTACCGCAAAACTTGTGGGGGGGAGTTATCCTTACAGCTAACTGAATACTCAATAGAGTGACACATAGTAAGACAGAATCAATTCCATATGAAAAATGGAAATGAAGGAAACCCAACTTAAAATATTTCAAAGTGTGGGGGTGCCTAGCAATGGTCCAAGTTCCTATACCTAAAAAGGTAAAGATAGGACTTAAGACGGTGGATTGCATGTTCATAGGATATGCTAAAAGTAGTAAAGTATGTCGGTTTTTGGTTCATAAATTCAAACATTCGGATATCAACGAAAATGCGGTAATTGAATCAGATAATGTTGAATTATTTGAACACTTTTATCCATATAAAACTAGACATGAATTGTCTAGTGGGGGGTCTAAACGACCTCGGGATGAACCAAGTAGGGCTGCACATAATGATAAGAATTCAAAATGTAGTACACGTCAAAGAACATCAACTTCAATTGGATCGAATTTTGTAATATTTCTCTTAGAAAATGAGCCTCAAATATTTAAAGAAACGATGTCGTTGTCATACTTATCCTTTTGGAAAGAGACAGTCAATAGTGAGATTGATTCAATCTTAAGCAACCACACATGAGAGTTGGTTGATCTTCCTCCACAAAATAAACCCTTAGATTCTAAATGGATCTTCAAAAGGAAAATGAAAGTGGATAGTACTATTAACAAATACAAGGCAAGACTTGTAGTAAAAGGCCTTAAACAGAAGGAAGACCTTGATTACTTTGATACATACTCGTCTGTAACGAGAATAATGTCAATTCGAATATTAATTGCCTTAGCAACAATATATGGTCTTGAAATCCATCAAATGGATGTGAAAACAACATTTCTAAATGAAAAATTGGAGGAAGAAATTTACATGAAACAACCTGAGGATTTTGTGGTTTCAGAAAAAGAAAATAAGGTGTGTAAACTTGTTAAGTCACTTTATGGACTAAAACAAACACCTAAACAGTGGCATGCGAAGTTTGACCAAACCATATTGGCAAACGGGTTTAAGATACATGAATGTAATAACTATGTTTACATTAAAGACACTCTAAATCACAATGACATTGTTTGTTTGTATGTGGATGATATGTTGATTATCAATAGAGACATTTCTGACATAAATGCTATGAAATGAATGCTTGAGAGCAAGTTTGATATGAAAGACCTTGGAGTTGCGGGTGTGATCTTGGGAATAAGAATCTATAGAACTCCACAAGGGTTGGCATTGCCACAGTCTCATTACATCGAAAAGGTACTTGATAAATTCAAGTACTTGGAATTTGGTATTTCCAAGACTCCATTGGACGTGAGCTTCGCATTTCAAAAAAATGAGGGTGAAAGTGACTCACAGTTAAAATACGCAAGAGGGTTGGGATATCTAATGTATAGCATGAATTGTACACAGCTAGACATAGCATGTGCTATTAGTAAGTTGAATTGGTATACGAGTAATTCCAATAAAACTCATTGGATGACAATGAAAAGAGTTTTGTGGAATCTTAAATACACTCAAGACTATGCTTTGCATTATAATAAATATCCCACGGTAATTGAAGGATATAGTGATGGAAATTGGATCACCGGATCAAATGAAGTAAAATTCATGAGTGGATATGTATTTACTATAGGTGGAAGAGCAGTCTATTGAAAATCATCCAAACAAACATGTATTGCTCGCTCTACAATGTAATCTAAGTTTATCGCATTGGATAAAGTCGGTGAAGAAGCAAAATGGCTCCAAAATTTCTTGGAAGATATTCCTTATTGGCCCAAATCATTGTCACCAGTATGTATACACTGTGATAGTCAGCCGACGATAGGTAGGGCGGGGAGCATAATGTACAATGGTAAATCTCATCACATAAGACGGAGACATAATCTCTCTAGTGAAATTATCACTGTTGACTATGTGAAGTCAAAGGATAATATGTTAGATTTACTTATAAAAGGCCTATCTAGAGAAGGAGTTGAGAGAATATCCAAGGGAATGGGTTTACGGCCTAGGACAAGTCAGCATGGCGGTAACTCTACCTAGCAGACTGGAGATCCCAAGAGTTAGGTTCAAGGAGATCAAACAAAGTTGTGTCTGACAGGTTCAACATTGTTAATATACCCAACCCATTCTCATGATGTACACAATGTTTAGTAAACAAGGATAAGACTTATGGTGTGAAGTCTTTTAATGATTATCTAAATTTGGCAGATTTGACCAAATAGTCTAATCTATAGGATTGAACATTTAGAAATCACCTATGTGAGGGCAAAGTGAAAGCTGTTTCAAGGAGAATGTTAGTGAAGGTCTATTCTCTAAGCTCTCATGAGATCGGAACGTGTTCATGGCTGAAACGAACAAAACTGTGAGAACCATAAACGGTAAAAGGCTGATTGTGTGACATGTGTTGTCTAGGTGTACATTAAAGCTCAACGGTTCAAAGAAATCAAATCTACCGATTGAACGAGTGCATCTAATGCATGTTCATTACGAAAAATTCAAAGGAAAACTCACTTATCCAGATACAATCAGTCTTTGCTTGATAATCACATACTTATCCGTAAAGTTTTACGAAAAAGTAGTCATTCTCATTCATGTGGGGGATTGTTGGGTTCAAGATTAAAAGTGTGAATGAAAAATGGAGGGAACCAAGTGGAGGAAAAAAAAGTTGAGATAACACTCAAATGGAAAGTGTACTAAAAAATGAAAAAATAATTCTCCCACATTGGTGGGAGAATGAAATTTTCAAGTTTTATATTAAGAAACACTTACTCCACATGGTAAGTGAGGCAAGAATCAAGAGGTGTCTCGCGCCGTCGTTGTCGCTCGCTTGCCTCAGTTTCAGCTTCGAATTTGGCAAATGACCTATGAGATTAATTTTTTAGACAAAATTTATTTAAAACATGGGCCAAAATCCAGTTGGAAAAATGCAACAATTTTTTTATAGTCTTTTACCCTCCATTAACGTGCATGCTTCTGCATGCAGAAACGATGTTCGGAAGAGACACAACTTGTCGTGTAAAAGACAAGTTGTTTCGGGAAAAGGTATGATTGTTTGAATGGTTGTGGCTGTTCGAAAAAGACACACTGGTTCTAATGGACACACTGGTTCAAATGGATAGACATGACTGTTCCAAAGGACACACCTACTATTGCCACCTTTCGGAAGGGGCACTTAATGGCTATATAAACCTGTATTTTTCCACAGGTTTTGTAACGAAAATTTCTGAATTAAAAACACTTCCTGTCTTCTAAAAAAACTTTGTGTTATCATCTCACGTTGAGTGAGTTCGAGGAGAATCTGATCGTTTGAGGTACCACTACTGTTGGATTGTTAAACCATTTTATCCTGGAAAGAAAATTTCGCAACCTCGGGGAGAATTATTTTCTTAAGGACACTCTGTGAATTTGGAGGACTTGGCTCTTTCTTCTTCATCTATTTTTCTTCAAAATACTGAAAACACACTTCATTGAAAGGTCATTTTGATCTTGTGTTGAAGGTGTTGGAAAACTTCATAAGTGTTCTTGATTTATTCTTGAACTTGTGTTGAAATTGTTTTACCAAAATACTGATTTTTATGTACCCGAAACAACACAGCTTACCAAGGATATGGGCCTAATAGGAAGGTTTGGAGGACGTGATTTAGAGTAGAAGGTTAATCGGAAGGAGCCTGTCCATACTAGTAGGTATGAGTATTTTGTCTTGTTGTTTGTACTAGTATTGTAGTTTTTTATTCTTAGAATTTTGGTGATGCTTGTTGTTTCGATAGATCCATTGTAATATTATTTTGTGTTTGTCTTGTTTCTGTTCTCTTATTTTTTTACTACCTATTGTTTCTTGTTCTTCTATTACACTTTTTTCTAGACTGATTTTGTAGGAGCAGAGGGTCTATCGAAAATAATCTTTCAACATAGAGAGATGGACTGCATACACTCTGCCCTCCCTAGATACCATTTTGTAAGAATGCACTGAGTATGTTAGTTGTTGTATGGACATGCTTGTTTGTATTGTTTGTATCAGAACCCCTTTGTGATGGTCTTGCTTTGGAATATCCTTGAGTTCCATTATACCACTAGTGCAAAACATGCCTTGGTAGAACACTCTCCGAAGCCTTCGACTAGTTGATCTGCTGAACCCAATGTCATTCTTGTATCCATGATAAAACAGTTCTTTACCAGCCCAGTTAATTTATTATTTACAACCAAATCTTTTAAAAATAATTAGTCAAACAATAAGTGTGTCAATGTCTCAGGTTGGTGGTTTCATGGTACATATAGTAATTGGTATTAATTAATACTAATGTCCCACTTCAGTAGGTCTTTTGTTCTCATCTTGCCAAGCAGTGCCAGCCGAAGTATGCTAATATGTTTGGGACATGCTCCAATCTTCATCTACCGCTTAGTCATGAGCTCGTCGCATGGAGTTTGTCTAGTACGATTTACATGTTCTGTGGATTTGCAAGCTATTGTAAAGTGAGCAGAGTATTATAAAGTGTTCATCCGAAAGACAGAGACTGTGCAGGGGTTGTGGATTTCCCTGTGGGCTGAGGTTCCCAAAAAAAATGTTTTGGACATGATACATTGTGACACACTAGGTCACCTCCAAGGAATAGTTATAACAACCCCTCTCAGTAGCTTAATTATAAGCCTCCTTGATCTGGAATTGACATTGCTAATCACATGTTGTTGGTTAGCAAGCAATGACCACCTTGTTTCTCCTTTTTATACTGACACTTTCAAATAATAAACATAGGGAGATTATCAAATGATTTTTATGGCATATATACATTTATACTTGTATCTGTATATCTAAAAATCATAATCACCATTGCCAACCCCCACCTTACCCATCTTGTCATTGGAGTTCGTGGCACTTCAGTTGGTCTCTGAAAAATTGTTGTTGTTTTGCTGAAGATCATCGATATGTACATATAGTCTGAAAACACATACTTTAGATCTAGTTGGCCACACACACATACACATATAGTTACAATCAAATAATTCATCCATGCAATTTTAGTCATGATAGATTTATTTTTTTTATGTGCGTGGATATAATACATTTTGCTATGTTTTGAAAGAAAAATATTACTATTTTTAAAAAATATAGTAATAAAATCTCTCTATATATTCTATATATAGCATGAAATTTCCCTTTTTTAATAACCCAAATACGAATCATATTTTTATTTCAATTCTCTGCTTGAAATTTTTTGCCTTTGTCTTTGTCTATTATTCTAAAAACGTCATAAGTTTTGTGAAAATGACTTTTTATTTTTATGCTTCTTCTTTAGTGAGTTGATTAAGATTCTTAGTTAAACATCAATCAAATCATTAGCTCAATGGTTGATTGTAGAGATGACCAAGATTTCGATCAATATAAAAAATATAGGAAATATACTTATTATTTTTGGAATAACTAAATGAGGAGAGGCTATCAATTAAATATTTTAAATCACTCGTAATTAAGAAACTCAACAAAGAATTAATTAGTATTTAGTAGTATCTCTAATTTCGAAGGATAGGTGAAGGGAAAAATTGATTTGTGTCGTCACATAGATATGTTTTAAAAAAAATCACATTTTTATGATTAATGTATTAAAACTTTCGCTGTGCGCAGAATATGAAGAAGGGTTAGACTCATGTAGTAGCACTATAGAAACTGAATGAGAAGTTAAGCAACAAACAAATTGATTATGATATTCTTTTAATTTTATTTTATAAATAATTGTCTCTTACAGTCTAATTTATAATTATAATAATTTAAAAAGACTTCAATTTTTATTTTCACGCTAAATTATAATTTGACACATTCTTTATTCCTCAGTTTCTCTCTCTAATTTCAAATTGTTGATGAATCAAAAAGAAATCATGAGTGATTTTTTATTTTATTTTTATACCCGTTGTTAATATATGTATTGAAATTTTAATTAATTTGAATTTGTATAGTATAAGATTCATTAAAAAAGAAAATACTTTATAATGTGCATTTTTTATATTCAAAACTCAAACCCAAATATAGTGTGCATTTTTTATATTCAAAACTCATATCCGAAGATTTTCATAACAAGCGAGAGGAAAATCATTATGAATTAAATATATAATTACACTTTATCTTTTTCTTTCTAGAAAGAAAAAAGGAAATAATTACACTAAACTTCCGTTTCAAATTTGATAGGAGCATATAAAGTGGAAGGATTAAATTAAATTTATGATTAAACTTCACCTTTTTCTTTCTAGAAAGTAATAAAATGATTACTTAGAGGCACCTACTTTTCAAAATTGATGAAAAAGAAGTTATTACCCAAAAAAAAATGAAAAAAGTTGAATACTCTAATATCATTTGTTAGATAAGTGCTCGATTAGTGATTGACGGCTAAGATTAACAAAACTGTTAGTCGTTTGGTTGGGAAAATGTTATCTCGAAATAATTAATTTCAAGAATAGTTATCCAATTATGTATATGGGATAACTTATCCCATCACTATGGTCTAAATGGTGGGATAAATAAATCCGAAACTAACTAATATCTCACACCAAAAATGAAATAAAATAGTCATTCATTTTATCCCTGATAACTCACACCAAACGACCCTTTATTATTATGATTTAGAAAGAAAATGATAGAAATGGTCTGTTATGTTTGGGGGTAGGTTTAAAGTAGTATGTTAAATATGCATTGATCAATTTTGATTTTTAAAATTTTTGAAAGTTAAAATCCTTTAAATATTTAATGAACCTTGGCTATAAGATTTACTAGTGCCATAGAAAAGAAAATTAATGAGAACTTATATCCAGAGGTATAATTATTACAATTTATATTATTTTTATATTTTTATAATTTTGTGTAAATTGTTGAGGTGTAGTTTTTGCTAAGTTTTTATATTGTTTTGGTGTCTAGTGCAATTTATTGTATTGCAATTTTTAAAGATTTAATAGGACTCTCTTCAAAATATTTAGATGAATATGTGGATATATTAGGAGAGACGAGATTAAGAATATATAAAGATATATGAGGTAACGAAGAGTGATCTCAATGGTGAATAAGATACTGAAAATGAGATTAAGGTGATTCGAACATAAAAAAGGGAAGTGTAGATGTCGTAGTAAGAAGTGTCAGAGGTTGACAATTATAGGCCAAGGACTAGAGACAGAGATAGAGATAGATTGAGGAAGAAGCATAGAGAAGTGATTAGATAAGATAAATCGCATCCTTAATTCACCGAAGACATGATCCATAATAGGAATATGAAAATCACGAATTGGGATAAAAAGTTAGTAGATATTTTAACGATATCTTTATGGTTTTTTTTAGGATAACATGATTCTAGTTTAGAGCATCTTTCTTGCTCCCTCTTCTCCTTATTGGTGTTGTTATTAGTATTGTTATTCTATTATTATCATGTGATTCTTCAATTTTAATTTTGCTCCTATTTTTGTTACTTTAGTTATTTTTTTTCTGTTTTTGTTGTCAATAATTTTTGTTTCCTTTGATATTTTCACCATAATGTCTTTTTTCTTGTATTTTTAAACTTATTTTTAAAAATATTTCAACTAAAATTCTACTGACAGTATTTCTACTCAGAATAAATTTTGCTAACATCTAAATCTTTCCAGATTTCACTTGTGGAATCGCATCACATAGGTTTAGGGGTGTTCACGCAGAGGTAGAGTCAGGATTTCTACAAAGGGAGTTCAAATTTGAAGAAAAACTAATCGAAGAGGGTTTAACATCTATTATATATACATAAAACATAATTTTAGTGATGTACAAGTCGTATGATTTTTTGCAGCGAGGGATTCGGTGAACCCCTATGCCAATGGCCGACTTCGTCCCTGTGTTCACGGTTTGGTTAAAAATTAAATCGAACCACAAACCCAATCAAACCGATTAAAAAAACTGACATTTGGTTAGGTTTGGTTTAAAATTTTAAAAACAGATACTTATGTGGCTTGATTTTGATTTTACTCTGAAATAGCCAAAAAAATAATCAAATCAAATATATATATATATATATATATATATATATATATATATACATATATATATTGAATAAAATATAAATATTTATTATATTTTCAATTTAATGAATTTAACTTTAGCAGTAGTACTTTTAGTCGTATGTCTCCATCTAGTTGATAATATGTCATGAGATTTTAAATAATTTTCGCACTTTGAATGACAAATGATACTAATTATGAATATTTTACAGGTGAGTTTCATTAGACTAGGTATAATCACTAGTTTTGAACTTTCTTTTGGGTCCCTATTGAGCAAAAAAGTTACGTTTTCACTTTTTGGGGATTTATCATATCGTTCTCTCATAACTAATTTCTATTTTTTTTTTGGTAGAAACGTTTGTATGATTGTTCGTGGCTTTACCAAAGTATAATATTAAATTGACATCTTAGTTTCAACGAAAAAGGGCCAAAAATATCCTTCAACTATTGAAATTGGTTCAAAAATACCCCTTCATCCACCTTTATGTCTCAAAAATACCCTTGCAACTAACAATTTTTTAAATCATAACTAAAAATTTGGAAAAGAGTTAGAAATACTCTTCAAGTATTGAAATTAGTTAAAAAAATATCCATACATCCACATTCATGGTAAAAAATACTCTTGCAACTAATGATTTTTTTTTTAAATCATTTAAATTTTTAATTAAATTAATGGAAATTAGTTCAAAAATACCCCTACATCCACCTTTATGGTAAAAAATACCTTTACAATTAATGATTTTTTAAGATCATTTAAAATTTTTATTAAATGCATGAAAGCTTTCTATGGGTTGAAACTAAATTACTTAAAATGTTAAATTCAATTCGAACCCAACTCAAACTACTCGACCCAAATCGTACAAAATTTGCCCCAACTAAAACTACCCGATAGTATGAGTAATTTTTGCTATCAAATGTAGGAACTTCATTGGCTTAGAATCTGCCAGCCTAATGTAATGTTGTGAAGAATTCTATCCCCTAATTATAATATTAATTTGATATTTCTCTGTGATTTATATTTCTCTGTATTAGCTAGCAAAACTAATTGAGATATCTTGGTTACGCCACATCTTAAACAACACTATCTTGTTACATCATCCATTTCATTTTACGTGACACATTTAGTTTGTATCTATAAAATTCTACATTCATTCCTAAATAATTGTTACTATTTTTGTTTATATATATCAAATTGTTTTGCCATCACTGGAAAATGCATTTTTCATGCGAGACTACTTTACGTCACACACTTCACATCATTTATCGATTAAAATTATGATTAATTTTGTAGGGATATTCAGCACAATAATAGTGTCAGTATATCAAATTTTAGCTCATAATATACTATATGTTATGTTCCTATAATTATTCAATTCTACTAATTTGACCGAAAATTGATTTGACGTGATTTAACCTAGATTAATATAAACGATACATATTAATTAAAAATATACTTTCTATGTTAGCATTTTTACGTTAGGTCTAAGTCTTTTATGAGTATTGTTGTATTTGTATCAAATTGACATGATATAGTTTATATAGAATAATATGAGTTAGTAAAAAATTAATATACTACTTGTGATTAATGTATTATTGATATTGATTTGAATCGGGTAGTTTTAGTTTAATTCAAATTGGACTTAACATTTTAATTAATTTAGTCTCGGTCAATAGAAATTTGTCATGCATTTAATAAAAATTTTAGTTATGATTTTAAAAAAATCATTAGTTGCAAGAGTATTTTTGATCCATAAAGGTGGATGGGGTATTTTTAAGGGAAAAAATAAAATACTCTATAACACTTTTTAAAATAAATAGCCTAAGTTTGAAAACTTTTCAAAAAATGGTCAGTCGGATATAGTATTTCCGCTTTATAGCCATTTCCTAATTTGGGTCATTTTGGCCTATGTAATTCATATACAGTCCATATATAATACTGATATAGTCTATATACAATACTGATACAGTGTTCAACTTGGGCAATTCGGTCCTTTTAAAAATATTTCAATTTCTTTTTGCTATAAATTTTTTAACTGATCAAATATTCTACTTTTTTATTGTTTTAAATTATATAAAAACGATATAATTGTTAAATAAAATATGTATCTATATAAAGATATATGTATAGAAATTGTATGGTTCTATCAAATATGCATATGTATAAAATATATATAAAAAATATATAGAAAGTGTATGAAAATTATATAATTATTGTATAAAATGTGTAAAAAATAAGTACAGATATTATATAAATTGTGTATCAAAACTGTATAATTTTCCTATAGAATATTTATATATATAAGATTTATATAGAAATTGTATAGAAGGTGTGTAAAAACGGTATAAAATAAACTAGTAAATTCAAATGCCAGAAAGTGAAATTTAAATTCCATGACCATTTTCATGAAAATAATTTAATTTGAAGTGTCGTTTCTGTCCTTTTCCTTTTTTTAAACCAATTTCAATACTTGAAAGATATTTTTGGCCCAATAGGTTAACAGATGGTATTTTTTTAACCAATTTAAATATGGGCAAAATTCAGAAATAACATACGTATTCCCTTAATTATGAGTTTCATAGCAACAGTTTCATAATTACATAATATAGCAAGTTGTATTTTGTATTTTTGTAAACTGTTGCTACAAAAATACAAATACATATGATTTTTAGTACCCTTATGATCAATATGTATTTTGTATTTTTGCAAACTGTTGCTACAAAAATAAAAATACATACAAATACATATGCTACAAAATGTAATTTGATAAAAGTGTTGCTATATTTTGCAATTTAATACTTAAGTATACTATCTTATGTATTTTTTCCTTTAAATATTTAAAGGATATTTCTGGCATTTTTTCGTAGTTTCAAGGTTGAGGCATAACACTCGATTTACATCTCATATGTTGGATTAAATTTATTTTTTTAAAATTTCAATTTTTATCATTAGCTAAAGTTATAAACTAGAAAAATGGAATCAAACTAACCTAAATCGATAAGAACCAAACTGACAGTTATTTTTTGGTGTTAGATTTGATTTTGTTTCAAAAATTTAGAATTCGATTAAGTTGATTGGTTATAATTTTGACCAATAAATAAAGTATACTACTTTATTATTGATAAAACTCAAAAGACTAATAATTATTTTTAACAAAATTATTTTCCTAAAATTTAAGGAATGTAAATTAATTTTTTGAACGTCAAAAACTATTTTATCATTGGATATAACTACAGTACATGCTAATTTTAATTTTGAACCCACCCATCAAAATCAAAAACAAATAAGGACCAAATTTTGTCATTTTCTCTTGATTTTGAAAACTCCATTTCTCCTTCTTCTTCACCTTCCCAAATTTCTCCATTGTTTCCATTCCTTATTATCACCAAAATCACCTTCCCATTTTTCCCCTTTCCACTAAAATCAACTTCAAAAAAATCATAGTTTATTAAACACACTTACATATATACAATTTTTTTTTTATTTTTTCCTCCATTAATCCCTAAAAAAATTCACAACTTATATACATTGTAAGTTTTTTTTAATCCCTTTTTTAACTGAATCATATATGCAATGTAATGCGTTTTATGTGATGTATTTCAGTTTGAACTCACTGACTGTATAAATTTTTCTGGCAGGAAGAACGAAAAACTAAGGGTTTATTTGATCTCTTTTTTCGGCGTAATGTGCTGCGAATCGGCAAGTAATTGAGTTTCTACTTTGTTGAAAATCGATGACAACTACCAAACGTGCTTATAAGCTACGTATCCTTTGTTGTTTTTTTTTTTTTTTTTTTTTGGTTTTAAGTTTTTGGCTTGTTTTCGCTTAATTTTGTTATTTAGATATTTAGTTCGATTTTATTACTGGCTGGTAATTTGTTTGTAACTCGATTGTTGTACTCCTTTTTACTTGTCACTAATTTCCTAATTGAATTTCTACTTTTACGTGTCATTTTTAACATATCAAGGAAAGATTTTTTACGTGTCCTTCTTACTTGTCTGTTACTATATGTTGATTCTGTCTGACTCGATTATTGTATTGTTTTGTTGTAGTTTTTGTTCTGCTACTATGTGTTGCTTTGTTATTATCTGTGGATTCTTGTAGTTTATTTACTTCTTTTTTTCTTCAGACTAGCCGAGACTCTCGTTAGAAACTATCAGTTTATTTTCATAATTTTGTTGAAAGGGAGCCTTGGAGTAACTAGTAAAATTGTTGCCATGTGACTAGGAGGTCACAGGTTAGTCATGGATTCAAGCCTTGGAAACAACCTTTGACAGAAATGCAAGGTAAGGCTGCGTACAATACACCCTTGTGGTGGGGTTATTTCCGGGGCCCTGCGCATAACGGGACCCTTGTTGTGGGATTACAACGATATGTTGTTCTTGTTGTTGGCTTGCAATTGATCATACAGGGAAAGTAATGTCATCATAAAAATTGAAAATGTGCAATATGGAGAATGAGGGGTTGCCTAGTGGTTAATGAAGTGGATTAAGAAACATGGTTTTTGGTTCTAATCCTAGCTTTGGTAGACCAAGTTACATCATATGTGTTGCTGGTGGGAGGTAACAAGTATTTCGTGGAATTAGTAGACAAAAACACTAGTTTCTTTTTGTATGTCCTAGCTTTGGTGGACCGAGATACCTAATATCTGTTGCAGGTGCGAGGTAACATGTATTTCGTGGAATTAGTAGACAAAAACACTAGTGATTTCTGTATATGTCGTAGCCTTTGTAGACAGAGTTACCCAATATGTATTGCTATTGGTAGGTGGAAGGTATCTCATGGAATTCGTAGACAAAAAGGCTAGGTGCTTTCTTTTTGAATGTCCTAGCTTTGGTAGACAGAGTTACCTGATATCTGATATTGCAACTGGCTGGAGGTGGAGGGTATCCTGTGGAATTAGTAGACAAAAACACTAGGTGATTTCTTCCTATATGTCCTATCCTTGGTGGACAAAGTCACTTGATATCTGTTGTTGGTGGGAGGTAACTCGTGGAATTAGTTAAGGTACTTGAAAGTTGGACGAGACACCTCGGTTATCAAATAAATAAATAAACTTTTAGCGCTAGATATAGAGAATTGATAATAGGGAGAACCAATAATTTTGATTAAGCTCTTAATGATTTTTGTTTATATTGGAAGGGTGAGAGAAATGAATGGTAATTTAGAGAACTTACTTTGTAGTTTGAAGACCTTGACAATGCTTTGTAATAGAGGAATTTGTAGCACATTCTTTAAGCGTGAACTGCTTAAAGATTGGGAGAAAGTCATCCAGGGTTCTTGTAACCGGGGGAGAAGATCACAAGGTTAACCTCTGGTCCATTGGCAAGCCCGATGCTATATTGGTTAGTATCTCCTATTTGTTTCTTCTTTTCACCGCACTTTCATTTCCTTTGTTATATATGCGTGGATTGAGATCAAAATGTCTTTTACCTCTAATCAGAAAGGAAGTTATATGAGTTCAAGGGTGAATACTTAAATCATTTACTTTGATTTACATTTTTAAGAAGCAAAATCTGTAGTCCCTTTTGGATGACCACAATGGAACGTTCTCCTTGACCGAGGCTGTTGTTTGGGGCTTAACCTTTTTGTTATCATTTTCTTTGTTTGCAAAGATGCAATTTTTACAGCCACATCATTTGTTTTTTACACATTGTCTTGTATCTGTGTTCTTGTATAGAGCTTGTCAGGTCATTCAAGCGGAATAGATTCAGTTAGCTTTGATTCTTTAGAAGTTCTGGCAGCTGCAGGTGCAGCAAATGGTACTATCAAGCTTTGGGATTTAGAGGAG
Source organism: Capsicum annuum (assembly GCF_002878395.1). Taxonomy (NCBI): domain Eukaryota; kingdom Viridiplantae; phylum Streptophyta; class Magnoliopsida; order Solanales; family Solanaceae; genus Capsicum; species Capsicum annuum. Next base: position 21,181,170 of record NC_061115.1, on the reverse strand, counting down.
GCCAAGAGTAGGCTTTTATAACTTTATTCTCTGTGAATAATCATTTTTTTGTTGTTTATTGTGAAATCTTTAATTTTCTCTGTTTATCAATCTATATTCCTCAGTTGTTCGGACTCTTACTGGACATAGATCCAATTGTATATCATTGGACTTCCATCCCTTTGGTGAGTTCTTTGCATCTGGGTCTCTGGACACAAATCTAAAGATATGGGATATTAGACGCAAAGGGTGTATTCACACATACAAAGGTCACACTCGAGGTGTTAGTACCATCAGGTTCACGCCAGATGGCCGCTGGGTTGTATCTGGTGGAGAAGACAGTAGTGTAAAGGTCAGATTTCTCTCTTTTACTTTCTTTTCTTGTTCGGTAATATATTTGGGAACTGACACATTGAAGTGCCTTCTTATGGTGAGCCATATCAGACTGTACTTGCTAATATTTTGGATGATGTCTGAACCACATAACTCGAAAAAGAAAAGAAAAAAGGACAGATGATTATTGACATACAACACTTAATTAAACATTCACTTATGATGATGATTCTAAACTTTCTGCATCTTACAGAAGCTATTTTGTTACAGATTAGTCCATTGCTAGGCTAAACGTGGTCATGAGATGATGGAAGGACAGATTTTTTAATCTCGGTGTATTATGACCATAATGAAAACCACTATTATTAAAATGAATCGTGCCGTATATAAAGTGATAGTGATGCAAAGCTACTAATTTAAGTAGTTTCTTTTCTCCACGTGCCTCTTTCTAGGATATTATTGTTTGTTTGATATCATGTAGCTGTATCAGCCTGTAAGCTCTTTAAGTCTAATTATCCTTTTAATAGATTCAGTGTTGTGGCAGATATGGGATTTGACTGCAGGAAAGCTTTTACACGATTTCAAATGTCATGAAGGAAAAATTCAGTGCATAGACTTTCATCCTCATGAGTTCTTACTGGCAACAGGTTAGATAAAGCTTTGACATAGTGCTAATTCTTAAGTGAAGGTCATATTTCTTGTTGTCTTGTACATCTTCCTGTAACTTTCGTTGTACTGTTGAAATGAGTTGGCTAATTTATTCTATGATCTATGTAGAATTTGAATCTAGTGGCTACCTATAACTTTCTGATGATGATATTCTTAGTAAAGATGAGGATAACCAGACATTTGGATCAAAAAATAACAAATTGAGAAGAGTATACACATTTATCTGGTCTTATGACCAGATTTGATAAGTTTTTCTATTGAATCTTCAGGTCACCGAGTGTTGGGCTGCATCGTGTCTTATTCACCAAAGCTGTCAGATGCCTCACTATTTGTTCTTATTTTTTTCCTTACCAGGTTCTGCTGACAAGACAGTAAAATTTTGGGACCTTGAATCTTTTGAACTCATAGGTTCTGCTGGACCTGAGGTTTGTTGTACTCATCTTCATTGGTTCTTCTCTTTGGTCTCCCTTTTCTCATTGGAGTACAAATGCTGAGTGTTTCTCATGTATCTTGGCAACTGTACAATTGTTAGTATAGTAAAAAGAACTGTTTTTATCTAAAATCTAGACAACAGGAGTGCGTTGCATGGCCTTTAATACTGATGGAAGAACCCTTCTTTGTGGTTTACATGAGACTTTGAAGGTAGACATGTATTTTCTGTTTTGAGAAATAGTTTTGTTTAATATATTGTGGCACTTTGGTCAATCTCCTAAAGAAAGTAGTCCTTCTTTGTAGGTTTTCTCGTGGGAACCAATTAGGTATCATGATACAGTAGATGTTGGATGGTCTACATTGTCTGATCTTAGTATTCATGAAGGAAAACTTCTTGGATGTTCTTATAATCAAAGTTGTGTTGGAGTGTGGGTTGTCGATATTTCGGTAGGACACCTTTTTCCATTGAAGTTGTCTCTTTGATGTTTTGCTTCTTCCGAGATTTTTAAGTAATGTCAAACTTCGTCATTCTTGTCTCTTGCAGTGTCTTGAACCATACACAGTGGATAGTACTACACGAGTAACTGGTCACTCAGCAGTGAAATCCAATTTAAGAGTGAATCTATCCACTCCGGCTGAGGATGCTACAGATGCAAGTTGTGGAAGACAATTAATTTCACAAAACTCTGATCTTGTGAAAGAGTCCAAGTCTTTCAGAAGACTTTCTTTGTCACACAACATGGTTCTTCAGAGGGATTCTGCTAGTCTTACTAGTATGCTTCTCTTCCGTTTTGATATGTTTCCCTTGCCTTAACATTATAAGCTTGGCTTCTTATCTTAAGTTCTTATTCTGCTTCTTTAATTCCCCATCTACTACTTACTTTGTAGCTCCTAGCCATTGATTATCTTCTTTTATTTAAGTTTGGCTGCCAGAACATTTTCTTACGTTCTTACTTTATCTTCTGAATGAAGCTATCACAGATGCTCCTGTCACCGCACAAAAAGTAAATCTTAGTACTGGTCCAAAGGCACCTCCAATCAGCTCACGAGCAGTTCCTAATACAACTGGCGTAAAGAGGAATTCAGCAAAAATTCAGTCAACAGAAAATGCTTCTATTGTCAATAAGTCAGAGATAATACCTGTTCTTGTCCCTAGAAATAATGAAAGAATGGAGCTGGCATCCGAATGCAGGGCAGGAGGAGTTGCAGGAAGGGAAATGCCACAAAGATTGCAGCCGAAAGTATCTGATTGGAAGTCTACTTCTCCCGATGGAGACCTTGGGAGGCCAACTGCTGCAGTGCAGTCTGAAGTTGAAGTACCTAAGGCTACTGAAAGTAGTAGTCCTGCAGAGAGGAACATCTTTCCTTCTGTTAAATGCTCAATATTTGGAACTGCGACAACTGATAGAAATGTGAATGATAACAAGAATTTACTTTCCACAAAACTTGATATAAATACAGCGCCTGGGTCACTTTCCAGACACCAAATTGAAAATTGTGCGTATTCACTTGTGTCCTTTCTATTTTTTTTAATATTGTCTTACCCTTTTCTGTTTGATCTGTTTTCTAATATTTTAGCACCATTTTTTGGTGGTAAGTGGGTGCTATATTTTATTTATAAAAAAGAAGCCCGGTTTTTCTCCTCCTGTTTGGTTCTCAGTGTTTACTTGAAGTGATGGTATACCATTAAATTTCATTTACTTATGGAGCCGAAGGAATGGTATAAATAAGAGATGTAGAGGTAATTAATATCTTTTATGGTCTGTGTATAGATATATCTACTGATGTGTGTGTGTGTGTCTTGTTTTTTCACGTAATATTTTTATTGCCTTGATTTCATTCATACTTTTATATATATATGTTTTGAGGAAGTACTTAACTAATTATGTCCTTTTTGCCAATCATTTCAGTAACTTTCCTAGAGCAAAAGACAGTTCTTTGTTTGGGTTTCATTTTTGCTCACTAGTTCAACTGACCATCACAATAATAGCTGTCGAAGGGACATAGGTTATTTGTTTAATCCGTTGATTTTTGATTTCTGTAATTTTTTTCACATAAATTATCACTGTCGTCTAGTCGGTATAATTTCTTAGAAGACCTGTTTTGTGTTTACCAATAACTGTATTTGTATTTTGCCTTTTCTTTAGAATAATATCAACTAACTATATTGTTAAAACTTACCCTTTTTACCAGATGAAGCCCGTGGAAATATTCTTAATAGGAAACCTTATTCCATGCAAGGTCAACAAAGAGGTAGAACTCTTTTTACTGCTATTGGTGCTCTTCTAAATTATGGTTGTCTCACTGCATTGAACTTGGAAAATTAGGTAGGATGCGATCTACTGTTGCAAACTGGGAAAAGAGAGATAAAATTCCTAGTTATGAGGGTCTTGCTCCCTGCATTGTTGGGGCCGTACCTGCTCCTGATGTGGTTCCCGCCGATATGGTATGAGTCAAATCTGAGTTTATTCTTTATTTATTATTCCAAATGTTATTTCATATTGAGATTTTCTCATTACAATATCAACCATTTGTTGCTAATTTTAATGAATGATTATATAAAGAATGTGGAAGCATTTCAGAATTTTCAGTGCATGATTTGCTTCCACATTTAGCAAATTATGGGATTTTTTCAAGTTAAATTAGCTCCTTTACAATCATGGAAAGGATAGTGCAGGAACAGGAGAATGGGTTTCCGCTGACAGTCAGGGGTGCACTTAAGCCTAGCTGAGTCAAAACTCTGCCATACTTGGCAAAGATTATTCTTGGCATAACATAAAACTTGGAAGGTTCCCAGTGATTAAGTCACAAAATAAACAAGGCTGCAAAATAACCGGCCTAACTTTCAATCATCAGAAACCCGATATCTAATTTATCCAACCCAAAGAGAAAAAAGTTAAAAGTGATCACATGTTCACTCAAACAAGAACCATAAGGGTGTGTGGGGTAGCTAGTATGCTACCATTGAGAGAACAAGGAAACTATTAATCATTGGAACTTCCCTTTTCCTTTGTTTTGTTTGATCTCTTATCATCATTTTGGTTGATAGCTTGATTGCTGACAAATTTCGTAATTATTAGAGTATAATATTGGTCATGAGCTGCAATGTAATTCATCATTGCAGCGGTTGTGGGGACCTTCATAGCTAGACTTTCACTTCTATGGTAGTTGATGCATTAGGACATGTGATAGCTGGAACATTGACCTTTTGATACCTAAAAAAGTGTTCATATAATGCTCGTGATTTAGTTGTTTCTTATGTGAATGTCATAGGATAAAAGTCATTTATGTGAAAGTATTATAATTTCTGTCTTCCGTGACACAGAATTTAATTCATCGTAATTCAAAAATTGTACATGAAAAGAGAGAAGGCCCCTTATCAGCAGTAAGTGAGGCAGTATCTGCTGACGATGAGGATATCATTGCTGACTTGATGGAACAGCACAACGAATTTGTTGGCTCGATGCAATCTCGTTTGGCTAAATTACAGGTAGCAATTTTGGAAAACTCACTAATGGTTATTTGATGCTCTAATTTGAGCTTGGCTTTTCATAGAGCTTTTGCACTCCCTTCTAACTAATTCACGTGTTTAAGTCCCTTTTAACTGATTTACATTATCATGAGATGATGACCTATGTGGAATGTTTAGCCTACTCATTTGCAGATTTTCTTGTTAATCGGTAAGAAATGCAGATGGAGGGGGGAGAAATTCATTCAGTTGATCTCTACCATATTTTATTGCTCTTCAAGAGTTCGCTTAATCATATAGAGTTTTTGACCTTTTGCAGGTTGTCTATCAGTATTGGCGTAGACTTGATATTAAAGGGGCACTCAGTGCCATGGAGAAGATGGCAGATCATGCCGTAAGTCTTTTGTTTTTGTGCCCTATTTTTAATTTTGATACCTACTTTTCTAACACCATAGGGTCTCCATTTGTTTGGTCATCAGGTGCTTTCTGATTTAGTGAGCTTCTTGGCAGAGAAAAATGACATTATCACATTAGAAATTTGCACATGCCTTCTACCACTTCTCACTGGGCTGCTTGAGAGCAAGTTGGATAGGTAGAACATGTTGAGCTTTGGTTTCCTTTTCTTCACTAACATTGTTCAAAAGTTCCCATGACTGACATGTTTGCTTCTTGGTGGTCTTCCTTTAGACATCAAGATATTTCATTGAATATGTTACTCAAGCTTGTTAAAGTATTCGGTTCACTGATTTATACTTCGTTATCTACTCCAACATCAGTTGGTGTTGATCTGGAGGCAGAGAAAAGGTATTATTACATGTTTTCTTATACTTCTTATTAATTATTACATCTTTTTTGTTCAAGTTTGATCGGTTTTATTGCTTATTGACAACAAAAGGATGGAGCGCTACAATCTCTGCTTTATTGAGCTTGAAAAAGTCAAGAGTTGCTTGCCTGCTCTTTCGAGGTATGTGAAAGCATCTTATGCGATCAGCTTTGGTCTGTGGCAAGTTTAAATTGCTAACGTTTCTCCACTTGACATCTTTTTTTTGTTCCGTTTAGAAGAGGAGGATCAATTGCCAAATCTGCTCTAGAGCTGAATCTAGCCTTTCAAGAAGTTTCATGAGTTAAATGTTATTGCATGAATATCGAAAAGTAACGATGATGTTGCTGAACTTGAGCAACTTCTGTAGATCGTAGATGCCCGCACTGCATGCTTTTGTGCCTTGCAGAGCTAGCATCCTCAATTAGGTGCAACACTGACTACTAATATTGTTTTATTTACACTCACCATCGATAGTTAAAGGACAACTGGTCGGTCAGTGAGGAGTCATATAGTCGATCCCTTGGGACGTTGTATTGAAAGTTAAGGACCACATGCTCTAAATTGCTACTGGTCTCAATGTTGCTGCTAATGAACCTACTTATTGGAGAAGCATCCATCATACTTATTCTCACCTAACCCCAATACATATTGTTCTTTGTAATTGTAGGCTTTGTTGTGTGAAATGATGTATCAATTGTGGTAATTAGAATATTATGCAAGGGTGTTTAAACTATAAACTCAAATAGTTTGAAATTGAGGCAGTACTGATTGGTGTCTTAATTTGATTGGATACAGTTCAAAGTAAAAAACTTTTGAATTTTGTGATCTTAAACTAAAGATGTGTAATAGACAAATTCTTTGAATTTATGGTATTACGTGGAATATTGTGATTAAAAAGTTGCTAAATACAAAAATAACTCCCTCGTCTCATTTTATGTGTCGTCATTTCTTTTTGAGCCCATCCCCAAAAAATATTATCTTTCCTTTGTTGGTAACTATTTAATGGCGTCATTTTCATTTTATCTTTAGTGGGTCGTACTTTATAAAAGAAATAATTAAAAAGTAAATTTTAAGAGGGACAATGTTATAAATTTTATAAAGTCATTATTTATTTTTTAAACTTTATGCTTGGTCTATTTCTTAAATTTCATGTCTGGTTAAATAACAACACATAAAATGGAACGGTCAAATGGCACACATAAAATGGGATGGTGAAATGACAATACATAAAATGGGACGGAGGGAGTATTTTTTTTAAACGTAATATATAACCGACATGAACGACTTCTGTCACAATAATTATCTTTCCCATTACACGCACGAACACATACAAGTTCATTCAAAGGAAAATTCTCAAAAACCGTAATCAAAACTATTCATGAACATGCATTTTTTCTTAGTAGTCTAGATATACACTCTTTTGCACGTGTCTCTATTCAATAAGTATATGATTAGTATATGTTAATTTTGCAGAATTTTTATAATATTTATAAATTCGTTAGAAACTAATAAAATTTTATGAAAATAAGCATCTAATGAGTAATAAAACATAAACAAACTATGTTTATTCAAGAACCAGCAAGACTGCAACTTTACAAAATAAATTTCATATCATATCAACCAAATACAAACTAAATTGAAAAGAAAAACAGTAAAACAAACTCAATAAACAAAACTCAAAATTCGAAGATAAATAATAGATTGCATATTCAAAATTGCGAAAGATGAATTCTTTCGACATCTTTAAAATATCAAATACCCTCAACTGCTCACAATATGAAAACACTCAACAATTAGTCGTGTATTTACACTTCAACTTGATGAAGGACCTCAGCTCATGAAAAAATAGTCCAAAGTCATTTGATAAAAGAAGTAATTAGAGAAGTACAATAAACAACATATAAAAAGAGAAAATGATCAAAAGTCGCCCCAACCTTTACCCCAAATCTCAACTACACACTTATACTTTGCGAGGGTCCTATGATCCCCCTGAACTATTTTAAAATGAAATTATTACCCCTCCGAACTATTTTAAAGTGGAATATATACTCGTCTAAAAGCTCATACCCAGATTTTATTTTAATTTGCGGTCTACACGTGCTGCCACGTG